>NC_089754.1:22190171-22285171 GCF_040412425.1 Macrobrachium rosenbergii | reverse complement strand
AATGTATTGTTCAAAGCATAATAAACGGTTCAGAGTGAATAACACTGTGGTCTTTTACCTGTAGCCTACATGGCGTTGCAGCAGCAACTTGTTTCCATAAACTGATAGTGAATTCACGATCACTGTTTTCGGGGCCACTGACATCATAGATAGCAGGTCACTCCCGAACTAAGTTTATTAGTAGTTCGACTAGCATACTTGTAAACGGCACGCGAGACTCTATGACTGACGTCGAAAATAGGTCCGGTTCTATTTGCGACTTGAAGCAACGCGACGCAGTGTGACGTGATGTGACTCGACGCATTTGGTGTGAACGGTTTCTTTTCAAAGGCCCATGCAGATCAGTGTTAAAACTGGGTTGGCGGCTCATGATGCGTTATGAATTAATTATCGTGACTTGACGTGGCTCGACTCGACGCTATTCCCTTGGTGTGAACACAACCTTATTAGTCTGTCAGGGATGGTGTGTGGTACAGCTTTAAATCATACAGTAGGACAAATAAAATAAGGATTGATAGAGGGGGAGCAGTGGAGTTTTAGGTAAAATAAAACGAAAATTTTTGGAACAAGTATTTTTATTAGGAAACAACGACGTAAAGAGTTTGAAAGTAAAGGGCAAAGGTTCATGTGGCATATGTGGGCCCCTAGAAGGAAGTGCGATGAAGGGTAAGCATTGACCTCATTCCTCCTCCTGACCTTCGTTCGAAGTTTAGCAGGGGCAAGAAGGTATTCTTGACTACATTTCTTTCTTTGATTTTCAAGGATTTCGTGGGATGTCGAATCCATAGAATATCAGGTAACTGAGAACTTTAAAGCTCACTGTATTGCCCGTGTATTTTTATAGATCTATCTGTACATGCACATATGTATTATATATATATATATATATATATATATATATATATATATATATATATATGATCATGAAGCTACAAATATCGCTTAATATCAAATCCACGCTACCTCGGGAATATCCCCGATGGAGAATTATCACCGAAGGGGAATTTATAAGTGATAAATGGACGGGCACTGCCGAGTCTCGATCCCACGACACAGACGCGCATCCAGCGAATCCAGTCGACGCTAACCACTGAGCTATCAAGAGAGGTATAAGTTAACGCCGAGTCAGGTGTACTTTATTTACCCGTCGAGGCGGGAAATTGTACTTAAGCTTCGGCATTAACCCACCTCGACCATAATAGTTCATTGGTATGTTTGGAACACGCAGCTCTTTTTATGACATTTTTTTATCATGCCGTGATTTATAGACGATCATGAAGCTACGAATATCGCTTAATATCAAATCCACGCTACCTCGGGAATATCCCCGATGAAATTATCACCGAAGGGAATTTATAAGTGATAAATGGGCGGGCACTGCCGAGTCTCGATCCCATGACACAGACGCGCATCCAGCGAATCCAGTCGACGCTAACCACTGAGCTATCAAGAGAGGTATAAGTTAACGCCGAGTCTGGTGTACTTTATTTACCCGTCGAGAGCGGGGAAATTGTACTTAGCTTCGGCATTAACCCACCTCGACCATGATAGTTCATTGGTACGTTTGGAACGCTCAGCTCTTTTTATGACTTTTTTTTATCATGCTGTGATTTATAGACGATCATGAAGCTACGAATATCGCTTAATATCAAATCCACGCTACCTTGGGAATATCCCCGATGGGGAATTATCACCGAAGGGAATTTATAAGTGATAAATGGACGGGCACTGCCGAGTCTCGATCCCACGACACAGACGCCGCATCCAGCGAATCCAGTCGGCGCCAACCACTGAGCTATCAAAAGAGAGGTATAAGTTAACGCCGAGTCTTGATAGCTCGGTGGTTAGCGCCGACTGGATTTCGCAAGACGCGCCGTCTGTGTCGTGGGATCGAGACTCAGCAGTGCCCGTCCATTTATCGCTTATAAATTCTCCTTCGGTGATAATTCCCATCGGGGATATTCCCGAGGTAGCGTGGATTTGATATTAAGCGATATTTGTAGCTTCATGATCGTATATAAATCACGGTGATATAAAAATGTCATAAAAAGAGCTGCGTGTTCCAAACGTACCAATGAACTATCATGGTCGAGGTGGGTTAATGCCGAAGCTGGCACAATTTCCCGCTCTCGACGGGTAAATAAAGTACACCAGACTCGGCGTTAACTTATACCTCTCTTGATAGCTCAGTGGTTAGCGCCGACTGGATTCGCTGATGCGCCTGTGTCGTGGGATCGAGGCTCGGCAGTGCCTGTCCATTTATCACTTATAAATTCCTTCGGTGATAATTCCCATCGGGGATATTCCTGAGGTAGCGTGGATTTGATATTAAGCGATATTTGTAGCTTCATGATTGTATATAAAAATCACGGCGTGATAAAAAAATGTCATAAAAAGAGCTGCGTGTTCCAACGCACCAATGAACTATCATGGTCGAGGTGGGTTAATGCCGGTTAAGTACAATTTCCCGCTCTCGACGGGTAAATAAAGTACACCAGACTCGGCGTTAACTTATACCTCTCTCTTGATAGCTCAGTGGTTAGCGCCGACTGGATTCGCTGGATGCGCGTCTGTGTTGTGGATCGAGACTCGGCAGTGCCCGTCCATTTATCACTTATAAATTCCCCTTCGTGATAATTCCCCATCGGGGATATTCCCGAGGTAGCGTGGATTTGATATTAAAAAAGCGATATTTGTAGCTTCATGATCGTATATAAATCACGGTGTGATAAAAATGTCATAAAAGAGCTGCGTGTTCCAACGTACCAATGAACTATCATGGTCGAGGTGGGTTAATGCCGAAGCTAAGTACAATTTCCCGCTCTCGACGGGTAAATAAAGTACACCAGACTCGGCGTTAACTTATACCTCTTGATAGCTCAGTGGTTAGCGTCGACTGGATTCGCTGGATGCGCGTCTGTGTCGTGGGATCGAGACTCGGCAGTGCCCATCTATTTATCACTTATTAATTCCCCTTCGGTGATAATTCCCCATCGGGGATATTCCCGAGGTAGCGTGGATTTGATATTAAGCGATATTTATAGCTTCATGATCGTATATAAATCACGGTGTGATAAAAAAAATGTCATATATATATATATATATATATATATATATATATATATATATATATATATTAAGTTTTTTAAGCTCTGGCCTACTTACGGTATTCCTGGCTCAGGGATCCACTTCTAGGGTCTAGCTGATGGACAGGGGCTCACCATGAAAAGTATAAGCTCTGACTGCAATTGCTAGGTCAGGTAGAAACTCATAAATAAAACAGTTGGGCAGAAGGCCTTACTTCAACAAGGAACTGTTGCAGATAAACATTTAAAACTTCAATCAGAAGAATGGGGAGTGATGGGCAGGTAAAACAAAGTTCTGCCACTTGGTCAAATATTACAGCAATTGTTCAAACACCGAAGAATCTATGGGTTAATCCTCTTGACAGGGGCACTGAAGATTTGCTTGCAGTGGCAAGGCCACGGCAAGGAGCACAAGACAAGGAGTTGTTTCCACAGCTAGCAACACAGCCTGCAATTGAGAATGCTAGCGGTTACGTAGGGAAAAATAACGACTTCGGGCAAATCGAGAGTTGCACACAGGTTGCCATGATAACTCGATTCTCGTGCGGGATGCTTACATTAAAATAACACACTGTACTAACTAAGTCCTGTCTTTGTGAGAAATTGCACTTAAGAAAAGAAAATGAAATTCAGTAAAAGATCAACAGATACGCGACTGTTGAAAGAACCTCAAATCAGGATGTTACATTAAAACGGAGCGGTGGAGAGCCTTGCTGAATTTCACTAGAAATGGAGGGATGAGTTTAATGGGTTGCACTGGTAAGTTACTAGGGGTGCCACAAGATGGCCAAGAGCAATAAGCTCAAACGGAACAAGCAAGGGACAAGTGTATGAGTTCTTCTGCCAAGAAGGTTTCTGAGGTGTTTCTGAGAGCGAGGCTGCTGGCGTCCTGATTTTTATAACCTAGGTGGATTGTTTTTCCTCTTCTCCTAGATGGCGCTCAGAGCTCTGGTGTCTACCCTCGGGGGTCAAGATGGCTGCCAAATCACATGGGTCACGACCTTCCATTTTCTATCCAGGTGACCTCTGGCAACCATGTGTTCGCTGGTTGCTATGGGGGACTCAACTTTTCTCTGGGACTTCATCCCAAAGCTGGTTTGTCTGTTAGGCAGGATTTTCGCCTCCATTCACCTTTATCTGAAAGAGGTTTTTCAAGCAGTCACCAGGTCTAGGAAAGATTAAGAGATTTACCAAAGGGGGAAGCATGGAGAGAATTTGCAATGGGGCTGAGTTTCTCACGGCCTTTCTCAGTTATCAGTATGAACAATCCTATACTATATTTACATTATAAGACAGTTTGGAGGTTGAGTTGGCTTACTAAGGGGTTTCCTCGTTAATATATATATATATATATATATATATATATATATATATATATATATATATATATATATATATATATATATATATAGAGAGAGAGAGAGAGAGAGAGAGAGAGAGAGAGAGAGAGCATCTGAGTCAAGTCGTGAGATTCGAGTTAATTGAAGCATACTTTTATCTGTCAGTATGTTGGACACGCAACTTATAAATTACTTTAGGAAGGCATTAAAGATAGAGAGATGGATGTAACGATCCGGCTGGTAACGGTTAATTAACCTAATCGCTAGTGAAGCTCATAAAGACTGAGACTTCAGTGTCTCTCCTTTCAAGCAGTTTGGTTAATGGTGCCCTGAACTTGTTGATAATCTGCCATGATTCAATATATTGCTCAACGTGAGTTCTTTAGCCTGTTGCATAAGTTGTGTTTCATTTATAGTTTGTGGTTGGAAAAACGTAATTTCAACATATAGTCTTCCAGGTTACTTTAGAAGTTGAAGACGTTTAAAGAATTTTGAAATGTCATTTATTATGCTGTGGGAGAAATTGAAGGGGCACGCGTCCTCTGTTGTGTATGTTAAATGGTTTTGTTAAGAAAGTCTGTCATTTCCCTGAAGCTGGTCTCTTGATGATTTAATTTTTATGGGTTAGCCTAAGTGGGGCTTTCGTCTGTTCAGAGTTCAGTCTATATATATATATATATATATATATATATATATATATATATATATATATATATATATATATATATATATATATATATATATATATATATATATATATATATATATATATATATATATATATATATATATATATATATCAGCTGGACATTTTTCCACAAGATATAGATCTGTATTTATAACAGTTACAACAACCTCGTAACTTCTCTAATTTTTCACAGTAAAACCCAAACGAAGAAAACAAATGAAGAAACTTAAACGCTTACGCAATGCAGGCCAGAGTTTCTTCATGTATTTCTTCTTTTGGGTCTAATGCTTTGACCCAAATGAAGAAATACATAAAGAAACTCTGACCTGTACTGCGTAAGCGTTTGAGTTTCTTCATTTTGTTGGGGGGGGGAGGTTTAGTGTGAAAAAATAGAGGGGTTACGAGTTTGTTGTAACTGTTACAAATACAGATATATATATTCTGGAAAAGTGTCCAGCTCATTCCATAAAAAAACCAGTCTTTGTTACATACTTCTTTAATTAATGAATTAAGAAGTAAACAGTTTAATGCACTTACATACAAAGGTTACTTTCTGCTTTATACGCTTACACACAATCCATACTTGTAGCAGTTCGACTCCTTCCTTATTTCATACTCCGAAATAGTCACCTGTATCTTGCATTCAGTTTCAATTTCCCAAAGTATTAAAGTATTTTCTACGTCTTCTGAATTTTATACTTATTTCTTAAGGCTGTTTTCTTTTAGCCTCCGTAAGATTAAATTTCCATAAAAACTAAAGTTCATCTTTGCACTCAAGGTAGTCTTTTTTTTTTTTTTTTTTTTTTTTGTTGTATCCCTGCATTACTCACCACTTTTTTCCTTTCTTTGATTCTCATTCAACATCCACCCTTTTTATATGTAGGATAGTAGTGTGTCTACAAATTCCTCCGAACTTTCGACTTTTCCAGACAGTAACCTGTGTTCTTTTTGCCTTCCTTCCTTCATCTATTCCGAAAGTGTCCTTTTTTCTCGTCCTTTTTTATTTCTTTTACATACTTACTTACTTGTCTTTGCTTTTTTCTTTCACACTTGTGCAATCTGTTCTTTCCAAACTGAAATTGACGTGAGAGGTAATAAAAGATCAAACAGTTTAGCGAATACCATATTGTCATTAAGTTTTGACATGAGGTATTCCTTGTCCGTCGTAGTATAGAATATTGTATTACATTTGCCCTCAATATCTGTAGCAATTTTTTTTTTCTGAATGCGGGTAATAGCTCACATATTTACATTTTCTGATTTTCAAACCCCTTCCTTTTCTTTAAATTATCAATTTGAATACTGTTGATAAGCTCGTGCATCTCGGATTCTTTCGCTAGTTCTTAGACATCATTAATTTTTCGAGTAGACTTGCATTATCTGCTGTTGCACCAACTGTTCTTTGATGTATTTACTTTTATTAACCTATGTGACTATCTGATTTTTCCTCTATGGAGTCTAGCCCTTTTAGGATTTGGACATTTTTAGAAATATTTTTTGTAACATTCTTCAGAACAGTATTGTAATATACATAAGTTATCTCTTATTATTCCTCCTGTTGTAAATCTTGCATACGCTTCTTTCATTTCTACATTCCTCACAGGGTGTCATCTATATTTCCTCCATACATTTGACCCTCAGCGTAAGAGTTTCGAGGCGCTACGGGTTTCAATTATTTCAAGACTTTTGCTAGGTTTCTTAGTCTTTATATTACTTTTGTTTTAGAATGATTAAAGTTTTTAGGCTGTTCCTTCTCCTCCATCTCATTTTACAGGCTTTTAGGTAGTATTTGCATTTATTATCTTACCCTTACTCGGTATTTTGTATAACTGGCTTTGTTTACAATTAATTGTCGTTACATACTCTTTGATTGTGCCAGAGTTATTTAAAGAAAACCGTTGTCAGGGGGTACTATGAAAAACGGCCGAAACTCCCCGTCTGATATGGGTATTATCAACTCTAATGCTTATGACTGCAGAAATAATTGGTAGATCTTGTACATGAAGCTTATTATATTTAATAGGAAAGTATTATGTTGATCAGGATACATGACAGCGTTAAAAGATATTTCTAAGTCTGTTAAGGCAAGATAATAAGATTCATGTTACTGTACTGAACAACGTTTTGAATAATTTGGTGGTTATTTGTCGTCATACGTACAAGATATTTTGATTAATGCATTTCTCTTATACGTCAGTATAAAGAACAATTTATAATAGATTTAATATGAATGGGAGAGTAGCATGCAAAGAAAAGTGTGAAACATTAAACTTTTACTTTGTCTTCAACAGGGATTGCTGCTACGAATTTTGAAATATTTAAAGGCCTCTCTCTCTCTCTCTCTCTCTCTCTCTCTCTCTCTCTCTCTCTCTCTCTCTCTCTCTCTCTCTCTCTCTCTCTCTCTCTGTGTGTGTGTGTGTGTGTATTGTACGAAGTAAATTTAAATTCAAATCAGGCACAGGCAAACGGTAATAACAGGTGAACGGAAAGACAACGGAATTTTTAATATGTAGAAATCGCAGAGGAAATCTTTGTTTAGGTTTCCAGATGGTGTCTGGTTACCTTTGCACTTAACAGACGCGCACACACACACACACACACACACACACACACACACACACACACACACACACACATATATATATATATATATATATATATATATATATATATATATATATGTATGTATGTATGTATATATCATCATCATCATCATCATCATCATCAATAAGCATTTTCTTGGCGCCAGAGAAAACAAAACTGCCCGAGACAAGCTTTAATTGCTTGATCAAAGGTAAAATCCCAGCAGATAAATAGTTGGCGTCGCTGTGCCATACATGTACAGCGGAGGGTTGAAAGCGATCAATTACTTTCCCTGAGTGCGTTTTGCCTGTCTCCATCTCGTATATAATCTGGAGCTTCATACAACTTAAGTCTTCTTGTTCTAAAAGCTCTCCTACATCCTCCATCAAAATTTTGTCGGTTTCTCAACTCATTTCAAAACTTCCGAATTTTACAAATAGACTTTTCACCAGCCTCTTCCGCTTTCTCTCATGACTATAATACCTAAAAGTAGTGTGATTTAGCTCTTAACCCACGCTGATCGCTGTAGCGTTTTTCTGCAAATCACTACATTTCTTTTATTTCAACACTTATACTTGATATATACGACACCTCTTTTTGTGATAGAGTAAAATCTGACAAATTTTTGACGTTAAATGTTATAGCAATTGACAAGTGCTATTTTCATAATTTGTTATAGAAACAAGTACTTTTGGTATAAATGCCACAGAAACTAACAAAGATTTCTCCCAGCCTTCATAGCATTTCTGTCAATTTTGTCATAAGCATGGTCTTCACGGTCTTTTATTTGGCATCCACAAAGGAGAATTGTCATAACCGTACTTTCATAAATGCCACATTAAATACCCACGGTCCAATATCGACATTTGATCTTACCCCATAAGTGTGCATTAAATATCCTTTCTTTCTCTGGCTGCATCATGTTTCATTTCTGGAATTGCTACTATATGCCTCACTCAATCTTATACAAACAATAACTGTACTCTTCCATCCATCTCCATTGTCTTCCTGACGAAGTTAGTTCTAACCTTTCACTTTCCCTCCATCCCTCAGTTTTGTCTATCCATGCAAGTCCAAGCCTTACTATGGCTTTCAAATATACACTTCAGTTTGTCATTCTAAACTGTTAATACACATGAGTCTAAGAATGTGTTCTCTTATTTTCATTACGCCACCTTTATGAAGGCAGCAATATATTTTCCTTAGGTCTTAGAAGAGAGGAGCTAGCTTGCTTTATATTAAGTGACTCATGAACTTCTCAGGGAGTCCACCCATTGAAACATTTGAGAAATTTAACGGTCTACAGAGCTGAGGTTTAACTGACTACTTTTAAAAGTAGCTGTCTCATTTAACAGGCAAAAATCGCGAATGATATATTCAGAATGATTACATTCCACTAAAGTTATGGAACCAGAAGTTTTCAGGTAACTGTGACGTAAAAAAAAAAATAATAGTAACAACAGAAAACGTCAACAGTAAATAAGGAATTAATACGTGGGATGAAAAACAAAAAGACTGACTAACAAAGGAACCTTAAAAATACTGGAGCATCCACCTGGCCCAACCACCATTCAGAGACTGAGTATGAGATGAAATACAAAGTCATTATAAACAGTCGTCACATTTAAAGGCGTAAAGGTCAGTATTGAGCAATAGAGTAAGAGACTGAATATACACATGATCATTGCCCAAACTCTCTTCCAACACCCACGCAGGACCTGGAAGAGATATGCGAATGTCTGCTGATGACTCAGCAAGTAGCCTGTGCTCCTCCAAACCTCCCATCCATAGTTTACAGGGATAATAAGGTCCTGTTTCCCTGAAAATCTATCATACCCTAATCAGTGCTTGAACACGGGACCAGCGTAGTGGCAGTGCGCTGCTTGTACCATAACAGCCCTGTAGGTATTCAGTTATAGAATTAATTCAGCTGTACTACTAGAGTTAATTCTTTCCCTGTGGACATTTTATTGAAGGGAGAAAACCTTACTGTACAGAAACAAAGAAAAGAAAAATCAAGCAAAGTAATGTTTACCAAGATTAGCAAAACAGTTTTAATCATCTATTCATATATATAAATATATATATATGTATGTATCAGCATTGTCTGGTTCCTCTCTCTCTCTCTCTCTCTCTCTCTCTCTCTCTCTCTCTCTCTCTCTCTCTCTCTCTCTCTCAAGGTCTGCCAACTCATTTTTTTTCCAACTGAAATTTGCCTCATTCCAATTTAATGCCCCCAATTACCGAATCATGCGAAATTTGCTGTGTTTAGGGTGTTCAAAAGGGAGGAGCAGCTGTCTCACATTCCGAAGCGTGTTATGCGTTAAGTGTCCCTGTTTCTTTCTTTTCTTTGTTTCGGCCTTCGATGAGGAAACGTAACTTTTAAATCCCTTCTTTTTCGAATGTCATCTGTCGTCCTGCGTAAGGTGAGAGTACTGTTTGTCTCGACATTTCTTCTACAGGAGTCCGAAGGTGCTCTGGAAGACATGAAATTAGGAATCTCGGAGCATAAGACTTTAAAGAATGACGCAGTATTATTAGGATTTATTTTGATCCTGAGAATAAATGCTCTTGCTATTCATTACGGTCTAAAAGAACATGTTGTCGTGTTTCACAGTTTATTGACTTTACAAAATTTTTCAATTAACAGAAAGATCGAGTATTATGATTCTCCTAACGCTATAATTTTCGTAATATATAGTTGAATAATTTTTTACTCGCTGAAAGTGAAATTTTCCATTTTACTACTTGACGCTGTCATGCTTTCAATAGCACTATGTGTTTCCCCGCTAGTTACCTCATCAAGTCTTGTGCTAAAGCAGACCAAGAACATTTTATTTCATTGAAGTCAATGTTCTTTGTTGTTTGCGGCGTTTTTTCAATTATGGGTTCTTGTACTCCGTCAAGTGCAGTTTACCCCTTACATTGACTTTGACAGTGGTTATCATCATGATCCTTCCTGTTGTACATGATATCATACTAATTTTTGATGATATTTTTTTAAAAATTATATTTCCGCGTGTCTTTTAAATAAATCAGTACATTAAATGTGTTATATGTCCAGATGATTAAAGTAGTTTTACAAGAAATTCAGATAAAAACGTAATAGGGCAAGTGTGGAAAAGTTATGTGGAACTAGCGTCGAAATTCAGGAGACATTTTGGAAATAGTGTTTTTAGTTGAATTATACTAAATAAAGCGTTCTTATACCAAAAATGAATGTTTCACGGGCTTTTCATTCGGTAGCATATTCATTGCTTAATTTGAATTAAGTCGACCATTCCAGTGTTAAAGGGTTACTTAGATTAGGCTGAGCATTCGAGAGGGGCACTGAATTCATTAGCTTGATTTTTTTAAAGAGCAGTTTTACCAGACCATTAAAAGACCCCTTCTAGGGCTGGCCCGAAGGATTAGTTAGTACTCTTATGCGTAAAATTTGTTTTGAATAAAATTGATTTGATGTAAGAGGTTGCAGTATTGTTAAAATTGTAGAATTGCTTCCAGAGAAAATTTTTCATTTTCAGCTACAATTTCTCTCATTGTGTGGTTTTTGGAATATAAGTTTCTTGGACACATTACAACTGCAGTGTATGAGGATGAGCATTCAAGTCGTCAGTGAATACGTTGGTGTAGGAGGAATATTCACAAGTTTGATTTAACTAATTTCATTATTCAGTGGTTACAGTGCTTTCGAGGCTTTAAGGGATACATAGAGTTAGGTCGAGCTTTCAGAGGTTGCAACGATTTGATAGACCATATACAGGTTTGTTACAGACATATCAACCAATTACTTCAAATTAGTGTTATGATTTAGACGACTTGACGAGGATTGAGTTCAAGATCTGCAAATTCACCTGAAAGTCAGATAATTTTATTGCACTGACTTGATATTTGAGAAGGTAAACTAATTCACAGGAGTCAGGTCAAATGATTTTGTTGGTTCAGTTGAATTATATAGAATTAGGTCTGAAATTAATAAAACTTATAAAATGGTAAATGGTAGTAGACGAATGGCATAGGAAGTATATTGAATTCTTCTTGCTAGTGGTAGATAAGCTTTCATTATGCAATATTGAGCGCCTCTTGAAATTAGCGAAGTCTAAGGAGAATGAAATGAAACAGCACAAGCAACTGGCATTTGACACTTAAAGGAAACTGTTTTCAAGAAAGTTATTCGTATTGTAATTCATTTGCAGACGGCTGACTACTATTCAGCAGGAAATTTCTGAGTTTTATACTTGAATCCCAAGGCTTGTAGTCAGTCTTATCAGTTACGGATGCCGAAAGATGAAACTTGAGTTTAAAGTATTAGATGGAAATAGATTACTGTTGATAAGAGCGGCGTCATGCTTCAGTGAAAGCAAGGCTCCCAAGTCTTGAAAGAATGAAGCAAGGTCCAGAGACTGAATGAAGATCATTAGAATATGAAACGCGCGAAAATTTTACGACCTATTGGTGGAAAAAACAGCCACCCCTTCTCAACAAAATTGTCGGTCTGAATTATTGCATTAAGATAAGATTACAAGAGTGAACGTTCTATTTATGAGATTCTTGTAAAATTAGGTTGTATTAAGAAAAAGAATGGATGGGTGAAGTAGATTGCCTTTGAGCTCAGAGTGATTTAATCCACTAATCGAACCGAATTTCAGTCACTGCGCTGAAACTTATTTGCGGTTAGTGAGTAGTCAAGGAAGTGTTTATATTTAGAAGTATGCATGTAGGAGAAATTGAATGCTTTAGGGAGTGTGTTCATACACGCACACACACACACAAATTACATCAAGACAAAGGAAGCCGATGATTTTTGTAATGCTGGACACCTGCCCCGTTAACCATTAGGTGTCAGAAAACGAGAGGTAGTCTTATTGAAGATGTTGCCGTTGTCTGGGGAAAATGTTCTTAGAATCAACATGACCCATTCTGTCTGAAGGAAATGACGCGTTTTTTTTTTCTTTTTTCTCTGAATGGCTTCATTTGGCGGTCAGATTTGTCGCTGAGAACGACGGCAGAATTCCTGTCTGCTCGTCTATCTGTCTCCTTACATTTTTTTTTTGTCTGGAAGTCTGTCTTTACAAGTTGTTTTGTTAATTCTTTTGTTTTCACGTTGTTGCTTTCTTTAGTTCCCTTTCCTTGTACAGTACTTCACTGATTTAATATTGTACACGTTATAATATAAACATTTTATTTCGTGCTGTTTTAAATTCGTTTACTTTTACTTGACTTTTTTATACGATTTATGTCTGACTCTTCTTTCTGCTTCATATGTTTATCTTTAATTTTTCCGGCATGGACATCCGCTGCCCTGGAAAAATGAAAAGAGCGGAAATATTATTCAAAGATAGTGTAGTTAATTAAACTAACGCACCCTTACATACTTGACAACCACAGAGCTCTTGACGCCCTTCATTAAATAAACAGAATATAAATTTGCAGAGAGAGAGAGAGAGAGAGAGAGAGAGAGAGAGAGAGAGAGAGAGAGAGAGAGAGAGAGAATACCAAGGACAACGGCCTTCTATGAAGTATCACACGTGTTTTTATGTATGTTGCTGAGGATCTGCTCAAGACATTTGTTTGAAGCGAATATTTTTTCTCTTACAATATCGCTGTTGCCCCTCCTGCCTCGTCTCAGTCTCTCTCTTTAACCTGTGGGTGAGAGACAGTAAAGCATGGTAAACATCTTTAGATCTTTTTTACTTATTTTTTTTTGTATCCACTTTCATGTCATGGGGTCAGCCATCCTTGTTTCTCACCCCCTTTATCTGATGGTACAATTAAGTATGAGACTCTCTGTGTAGTTGCCTCCTTTAATACGTCGTAATTGTATAGTATTGTAGGTGTCGCAGTCGACTGCCTTCTGCTTTCTTGGAATTATTATTATCTTATGTATTTTTCACAGTATAAACGGTCACGTGAAACAGGTCGTAACAGTTCCCTGACGGGGAGGTGTAGCATATAAATACAATTGAAAAATAGATCAAATTCCAAACCAGCATAACGTTTCTCTTCACGAATACAAGTGAATTGCTCTTATAAGTCAAATATCCCTCACGTTATTTGTTTTCTTTCCTGAACAACAGCGACCTTTCATTGTGTTTAAATATACATCAGTATCAGTAAGAATCTAATAACAAGACTTCTTGTTTCCTAATCTAGACTTGGATCTGTATGAAAACTGAATCATTGGCGTCCTTGAGTATAGTAAATTTTGAAAGAGAATTTAAACAATCCTTTTATTACTTTTCACATGGTCCTGCTAATAAAATAAGAGATAGAAGACAAGATAGATGGCGAACAGAAAAAAGGGGAGACAAACAAGCTTATTTTAAGTACTTCTATGTGGAGATAACACATAAAATAGATACAGACATGTTTATCTACATACGTACATACATACATACATACATACAAATATATAAAAAGTAATTGATAAGCAAGGCATTAAAATGAAGATAAAATTGAGGCCTTTAACACTTTGGAGCAACATTACATCTCTTAAACTTACGAGCTCCAACATCCTCGAAACTGCTAGGAAGACTCCTTCCATACTTTTACAATAAAATAAATGAATGCTTTTGGCACTTGGCGCACTGGGTAGTGAGACATCGTGACAGCTAGACAGAATGTTGTTTCTTATACTTTGCTGCATGAGAACACTCACTAATTTCAGAGGTACAAGTACAAAAGGTGGTAAAAGCACCTTATATGTTAATTTTCCAAATGCTCTATGCCAATTAATGACATAGTGTTTATGGAAAATGATCATATAAGGTATTTACGGAACATGTTTTATATGATGATCACAAGTATGAGGCATAGGGATTCGGGAACCTAGTTCAGTGTTATCGAAAAAGTGAAGAAGTGAAGATCTTGGAAGGTCACTAACTCAGATCAGGAGAACAGCAATGAATACTTTTATTATTATTATTATTATTATTATTATTATTATTATTATTATTATTATTATTATTATTATTATTTCAATCAGCAACTGTGCATACAGTAATACCACTTTAGAAGTTTAGATGCATGATCGCTGTATCACTGATAAACATGAAGATCAACAGCGGTCCCTGAACATTACCGTGGGGAATTACAGATCCCTATGGAATATCATATACCCAAAGACAAGTGTCAGCCTTATAAAAAGCATCAACAACAGCTCATGCTGAACACGTAAAAATACTTTAGATGAGTTAAAGAGCATAGCTGCTAAGGTACAAACTTAGCACAGAAGTTCTTTATAATAAACCACAAGAGAAAAGGCAGTACTATATCAGTTTCTGGACACATTCACTGTCAAGGTTTGCTTTGAAAAAAAAAACAAAAAAATATGAGTTACGCGGCATTAAATCCATATTTCTATAGGAAGGAAGTCTTATGAATAATGCCTAACTTTCAGGAAGCGTTAGAGTATTTGTCGTTTAAGTGCTGTGAAAAGGAAAGCTTTGAGTGGAATTAGGCCTAGTATTTTTGTTTATTCGATATAGTTAAGTACAGTATTACTGCTACGCAGTAAATCAGAGTAGCCTAGTAGCTTAACCCTCATGCCCACTGACTGCATCATTTCTTTATATTATGTTCCAGATCTCTCTCTTTTTTTTTTTTTTTTGCTATCAACAACCACGTTCCACAGTAGGGAATAAATAGCTACCGCAAGAATTACATCTGCTTAAGTTACTTATTTTTAGGCCAAAAATCATGTTGCTAGACAAAACTTCAGAACAACAAAGATCCAAGAACTCTCTCCTATGAATGAGATTAAGCAGACGCATATAACACTCAACTTTGGAAGCTTATGCAAAAGCAATAAAACAATAAAGTTGAAGAAGCACTGACTTATATTGAAGTTATGTCTGTCAGATTATTTAATGCAGTTGAGAAAGAGGTCTTACATCAGTGTAAAAACGGACACTTAAAGGTCAACTTTTGATTCTTGGTAAGAAGTTGATGCGGTGTTTAGCCATTTTAAGCACTAGTATGAGAAATGAATGGGAAGAAGAAAAGTGAAAAGAAAGTCAAAGAAGTGGATGGAAGGCAAGATTTATATAAATCAGGTCAGTCAAAGCGCAAGTAATGTCGTTTACTGACAAGTATTTATTCTAAGTTGTGGTTATACTGAGTAACTTATTTTCCTTTGCAATTCAACTGCTAGCCAGTAAGTAAAATATGTTTCCGAAAGACGACATTTACCGAGACCAGTGAATGAATGCTCGTCGTGATCAAATAATCAAAAGCGTCGAAAAAAGATTTATTTTAAACCTAAGCACCACATCTTATGAAGTCGCTATTACTAGAAAATAAAGACCGTAAGTCTGCCGAAAGGAGATCGTTTTATCTCTTATTAAATTGTGAGTTTGCTGGTTTTTCATTAGTCTTATGGAAATAGTTGCTCCACCTCTTGAAGTGTGTACGGGTAAGCAGATTTAGCTTCATAATATTCAGTGACACTAATATTTCATTATTTCATTGTTTTATATCTTTAATACTAAAACTAATTTTTTTCGTTATACCCTGAATGCCATCGCTGTGCTTAATGGGCTTGGTGATATTGTGATAGGGGATGCATTTGAAAATATTTTGCTTAGGCGTTATGGTAACTCTGCAAATACGTATATTTTTTACGGATGGTTTTGATACATTAGTAATGATTAATTATCCTATCGTGAAACAAGTTATATTTTGTTATATTTACTGCCGGTATGCGCATTACCCTCAGAGCATCAAAGCTGAGAGTACGTCCCGACATTATTCATGTCATACTGAATTTAGAAAGCACCCAATCGTAAAAGGGAATACGTGTAGAGAAAAAGAAAACTGATGGTTAATATGGGTACGCTGTAAAAAGCTTTGTTTGACATTGACAATAAAAACAATCGTGTTTTCAAAATGTTTGTCATAGGTACTGATACTAAATCCCGGTTGACGCATCATGGTCGCATCGATGTACCGCGTAAGAACCTATAGTGTTTGAGCTATCACTTTTTAATGGCTCAGTGTGTGAGTGTGCTCGCATGTGCGTGTAAGGGATATAAATATCTTGATATGGGTATGAAATTGCCAGTGGTCGAGCGTGTTTCAGTACTCATGACGCAATGCGCTGACTGAGTGATTAATAGGGCCACCATCTGGATGATCTGATGTATATAGACCTTAGAGGAGGGAAAGTAATTATGTATTTTATCAACATCAGTGGTCATCGCCGCCGCTGCTGCAAAATTTGCTAAAAGTTAATTTAGGAATAGTGAGGACATAACTTTTCTTTAGAAAATCCTAACCATAAATCCGCACATAATCAAAGTGCTGTGACCTAAAGTTACCTATTCACTTCATAAAATCCGGTAAAAACAGAAAATTATATGAAGCGAAGAAAACCGTTTCAAGAGCAATTATTAAAAGGCTTGATGTGGGAAAAGCAGCCACTCCCGCTACACATACACACGCACACACACACCTAATTATATATATATATATATATATATATATATATATATATATATATATATATATATATATATATATATATATATATATATATGTGTAATGTGTGTGTGTGTGTGTGTGTGTGTGTGTGTGTGTGTGTGTGAGAGAGAGAGAGAGAGAGAGAGAGAGAGAGAGAGAGAGAGAGAGAGAGCGAGCATGTCATATTATTTATTTGTTGTGCCAGTATGATAGAGAATAGTCATTAATCTTTGCAACTGTAATAAACAGACCGTGCCCTGTATTGCCCTTGCTCTCACATATAGAGTTTACTCTCGTGGTCTCTTAGTATGTGTATTTATAAATCGTACCATTTCTCATGTTACTCAGCTGAACGAGTTGATTAAGGGATCCACCCAGCGCTTTCAAGTACTCTTTTTTAGACCTAACGAAATCATCTGCCCTGTTCTGGTACTCTTTCTTCTCCACGTTAGAGACAGATAACTTCTTTCTTTCTTTATTGTTGAGCCATGAATTAGCAAATGTGTTTGAGGAGAGGGTAGTCATTATCAACTTCAGATTTGAATGGCAATGCCATGTTTGAGCCCCATCTTTTATTGTGCTGTATTTAATATTTTCATGTATAGCCGGCTCATGTAATGCTATGTGGCTTGCTAATGGCCCACCTGTCCACCCAGAGTCAATGGCTACCAGTGTCTGCTGGGGTGAGGAAAAAGGGTGTGGGCTAGCAACTTCATCCCTAGAGAATTGCCGAGAAATAGGAAGGCTGTATCCTTTTGGTGCCGTCTCATCACATGGGAAAAAGGCCTGCGGTAAAAGAAAAGTCACAAATAAACTTATGTAGCATTGACGTAAAATTTAATCTGTTAAGGAATACTCCTTTCTGCAGAACTGGTGGTTATTCACTGCGTTTAAGTATTGCATGCAACCTAGCCCTCTTAGGATTGCAAGTCACAAATGAATGAAAGAGTGAAGGATAGATTTTACTCAGACGAAGAACCGATGACTTTTATTTATTTATTTTGTGTGGTTATATGAGAGAGAGAGAGAGAGAGAGAGAGAGAGAGAGAGAGAGAGAGAGAGAGAGAGAGAGAGAGAGGGGCGGGGGCTGGAATTCGTTTCTCAAAATATTCATTACTGTAAAAGTTTCGGACAACTGTATTTATTAATGGAAAGAAAAGATTGTGTTAGGATACCGAACACCTTCTTAGGTTTTGAATACACTACAAGACAACACTTGCGTAGACAATCTTGGAACATTTTCTAAGTTACTTTTAAACATTTCTAACTTGCGAAGGAAGGATTAGAAAATCGCTAAAATTTAAGTGTAAAAGTAAAATAAGTCACAGAACGTTGACATCAGTTTCGATCATTTTCTCAGATACAGACGAACGTAACGACAAATGAGAATAAATGAATAAGTTTAATCTTTTCATATTGCTTTTCTCCGTAGTGCTCCTAATCTTGATCAGACGGGAGTAAGAAAAAAATAAGTGACAAATGATACTTACATAGGAAATTAAGGTCACATGTCCCAGCATATATCGCGGGTTATGAAACGCGTTTTGTTACATCCCTTTGAAATTTATTGTATTTATTGTGTGACAAAGTTTACTCGGGGCAAAGAACAGTTTTGTATGCTATTTATTAATAATAGAGAAATGGATTTGCATCCTTATAATTTTCGTTTGGGATCAACACTTGTATTTTCGCGCCTGAGTACACACTCACACGAATATAAGTATATATATATATATATATATATATATATATATATATATATATATATATATATATATATAATTTTAAATTATTGATATAAATAACGTAAAGTTTTATATCTATATGTAAATATTTGCACAAACGCAAAACACACACATATACTGGACACTATATATATATATATATATATATATATATATATATATATATATATATATATATATATATATATATATATATACTGTATATACATATATATGTGTGTGTGTGCATATATGTTTATATATATATGTACACACACAGAAGTATAAAGAACCGGATGACACACACACCTATTTAAAACCTGTTCATTTAGTTGCATCCTTGCCAACAACACAAACAAGTGATCTCTCACTGGCGTCATAATGATGGGGGATCTAGTCTCGCTTCACAATCGTCGTCGAGAAGGGCCTCGATAAAGAGGGCTCTTAAACAAGGGACCGGGAAATTCAATGGCGTCGTTTAGCACAATACCATCTGAGTGGGAAGCCATAAAAATTCACTCTTAACGTCCCCCCACTTTTTTTTTTCTTTTGTCTTATCTCTTTCTCTCGCACTCTCTCTCTCTCTTTTTCTTCCGTCTCTTTCGTACACAAACACGCGCACAGAAAATGAGGGGACAAAGGCGATGGTAATTGTGATACTTAAGGAACAGTCAGTTGCCGTCATATTGTACCATGAAATATATTGGCCGAAAAATTCAGTTAACCATCATTGTATTATCATTTCTCTGGCTCTTCCTTAGCAAGGAGATGAACCAGTGATAACTCTTAGATAATGAATAACGTCTTTTGTGGCCCTGTAAGAGCCGACGGGTGAACCCTCACAATTTTTTTAGATCACTTTGATTAAGGTGGGTGACTGTCGAGGATTAACATCAACTATTCAGCTGACCACAAGCCTTGGTCCTGAATAGAAGTGAAGCGTCCCTCTGATCAGGGGATCGAAATCGGTAATGTCATAATTTAGGGTTAGTAGGGGGTTGGGGAGGGGACCAGAACTTCCAGTAGCATGCTTGTTGTTAAATTTATTCAGCCCTCTGTTTCGAGTGAATAGCTATCTCATTTTTTCTCAATCAGTTATCAATTAATTGTAAATAAAAAATATGTATAAAATTTGACATTTTTTGCATGTTGAGTTGAGAATGTCGCACAGCACAATGCTGCAAATAACGAGTGATCAGACGGCTCAGCACCAAACGAAATAATTATGATACTGTTGTGAACGTCATGGTCATTTATCAGCCTTAGTGTTACTATTACAATTGAAAAGGCTTATAAAAAGAATACTGCACAAAAATCTTCGATTTGTCAAGCAGGGATGTTCGTAGTTTAATCCACAATGTCACACAAAATCTATGGTATAAATAATCGGCGTGGCACAAGCTCAGAATCTCTGGAATTATTTTTAAAGTCACATATCCGATAATTAATATATGACTTTTGTATTAATACTCAAATTAAGTACTGTATTGATTTTTGTGAAAGGTAAGCCTGAAGACGTTTTGAATTCTTATACTCCCCCCTCCCTCTCATGATAGAGTTTAAAAGTATTCGAATATTTTGATTAGCATAAAATGAAAGGCCTTGGTTAGCCTAAATGTAAACTTAGAAAGGGACAGAAGCCTTCTAAACGCACGAATCAGATAACAAGAAGGCCCCAAAAAGGAAAGAAATATATGTAAAAAGAATTGCTTCTGTGATTCTCTCACTAACGTTCACGTAAATTTTCCATTTTCCATGACGGGCTTGCTCTTTATTGTAATACTATCTTTTGCAAGAAAATCTGCACTCATAAGGGACAGGCTATTGCGCAATCGGGCAGTGTCCTAGAGACTGAATATATATACATATGACAGCGCCTTTGCATCCCTCCACCCAAGCTAGGATCAGGGAGAAGCAGGTAGTGGTTGTTGATGACTCAACAGGTAGATCTATGGGATCCCCCAAACCTCCTCACTTGTAGCTCACAGAGACAGTATGGTTGTATTGTTGTAAAGCACGTTCGTTTTTTGAGTTCTTTTATTAGAGAGAGAGAGAGAGAGAGAGAGAGAGAGAGAGAGAGAGAGAGAGAGAGAGAGAGAGAGAATGGGTTTCCATATTTCGGGAAACAAACGAAGTGATTTCACAGTGAATTAGGTAGTTATTGTATCTTGTAATTGTAGTGTCCGCTTTTTAGTTTTTCGCATGTCTTTGGTTAACAGAGTAAGCACAATGATAAGACACTTATTTTTTGGATTTTTTAGAACTAAGTAAGCAAAAACTATTCTGGTTGATTTCACCAAAGTTCCGGATCCGGATACGAATATTCAATTTCCGGAAGGTCGATTATGGGTAAAGGAATACTTTTCTAGATTTTTGGTGGAGATTCAGACTAGTGTCAGGTAGGCCTACGTGGCATAATGGAAACAGGTAAAACTCTTCGGGTTTGATCTCGACCATTTCCTTCAGTTTGTCGTTCATTAACGTTCTTGTTTATTTATTCCAAACAGTGTGTCGCTGTGTTAATACTTCCGGCACTGCTGATTGGTTGGAAAGCTACAGAGCAGTTCTGCTTCTCACGCTATAACCATTACGGGCCAACTAATAGCCCTTCCACCACTAGTCTTACGCGCTTGATAATATGTTACATGGCACTCGTATCTGATGGAGTGTGGTTGCTGGCTTTTTCACCCTCTCTCCTTTTTCAGGGATGTAGTTAGACGTCGCTGCTGGTATTTGAAATGACATTCATGAACATGAAGAGTTTCCCCGTTAACTTAGGTGCATTTAATCTTGTGCTGATGAAGGCATTTTCATGTACAGATACATGGGTTATATTACATTCACGTGGACACACACAAAAACAGTTTAGTATGCCTGATATTCCTTCGTTGCAGAAAATATGTGAATGTAAATTATGTGAACGCAAGTGAGAAGTGAAGGAGCATGGCTAGTGAAGGAGTAGGGGCAAATGGATCATTAGTGTTCAGGGCTGTTGTGACAACGTTTGCAGATATCATATAGTTGTTATAATCTTAGCAGCGGAAAGATTAAAATGCCTGCATAGTGGAACCGTGAAAAGAGGGCTTTGCTAATTCTCCTTATTCAAAGTTGGCTTGTGTAAGAAGCAGACTAAAATTATTATGAATTAACGTTAAGAAAACTAGGCGAAAGTGGAAAAAAAAACATTTCCGTTGAAATGTTCTGAAGTTATGTGAACGTAATCTATAGGAAGGAAATTTTTCAGAGTGAATGTTATCTCTTGGGTTGGAGTCCATTCTGAAGAGACCCTCGAAATTAAAAACTTCATAGGATTTTGATAAGGGAACAGAAGTTTGAAAGTGCCTCATGTTTAACTGTAGCGACCTTCCTTCTGTCGATAGAGAACCATAAACAAATAAAATGGTCTCATGTCACTAAAATAAATTATTACAGTGCTTAATTTTTTTGCTGAAGTTACTTTGAGTGAATTCTGGAAGTGCGCTCGTGACCGATATCCATCTGTCTAATATATACTTTAATTGACGTCAACATTTCAATTTTTATTCCTAGTCGTCTCGACAGAGAGTAACTTCGGTGGGTTTGAGGACACGATGATCAGAGAAAAAATGCACTTACTAGACCAGCGAAAAACTTCGGATGGATTGGTTTAAATTTTCTTCCCGTGCACCCGTGCTGGTAGATTAATCCTCTCTGACCAGTTGTTTGATTGTTATGAATACTACAACGGTAGAAATAGCAATTCTGTTTAAAATTATGAATACTATAACAATAAAAACTGCAATTATGTCTAAAACTGTCGAATTCTGGGACTTTTCATATTTGTAAACCAATATGAGTGAGGAATTCCAAAAACTCCAAAAATTCAAAAACTTTTTTAGTTGTTTCTGGTATCATTACAGATCCACATTCTGACAGAGTTATTATGATTTCTGACATTGTTCTTATTCTTATTTTTGTTGTACTTGGAACGTACATAGCTTAGATACTTTCGAGATATAACGCCGCAATCTGAAACGGTATCATAATGTACGTTGGGAATGGGTCTCTCTCTCTCTCTCTCTCTCTCTCTCTCTCTCTCTCTCTCTCTCTCTCTCTCTCTCTCTCCATAATGCTATCTATCACGTCTGGACGTTTTCTTACTTCCTAGATGTAATACTCGCGACATTTTTCGTTTTATTTGGGTTCATAGAATCCCAACACTGCTTAATACCAAACAAACACCTGCTGATAGGGTAAAAATTATTCCACGTCTTGGATGTACTTCACCTGGCGCTTTATTAACTTACCTTCCGCTTCGGTGCCAATCATGCCCTAAGGTGCTTTTACCTATCAAAATTTGGGTTTTATTTCTTTACATATTTTAATGTACAGCCACTCTAAAGTTTTCAAAACCAGTGGAATTGTTGATTCAAGGGCTTCTGTTGCCTGTAAAACAATTTTCACGTGGCATGTTAAGAAATAGTAGGATCGCTCTTCACAATTATTTTTTTCTGGTACTGCTAAATTCTCTTTAATATGCAATACAGATAAAGGCCGACAGGTGACTTGCTTCTTTTTCAGTGGAGCCATCCATAAAGACAAAATTAGTATGTTCATGCTTTCTAGCATGTTCATAAGAATGAACATAACTCTTCTTCACCATAATGATTTAAATTATCACTGAAGTACCTGCAAAATTTAAATTTTAGTAATTGCCAAGGGGTTATTGGTACAGATTGAGAAAGAACGCCATTCCGAGACAGGTTAAAAACATTAAATAACTGTTCACGTTAAAACTTATGGCGGAGGACTTAAGATGAACTTTTTAATATCCTGTGCAGCTTTCCATGTTAACAGTGAGAAAAAAAAAGAGGGTGTTGGTAACCTTTGTAGTAATTTTATCAGCTTTTAACAACAATTGAATGGTATATGGATTTAAAGACAACTTTCAATTTATTCAAAGACTGGAACATGCTGAAGGCCCAAGGTATCCTGCTGCTAACCTTTTGCCACCTGTTTGAAGAATTTAGTTGGCACTCATAGGATAATTTTGACATCACAAGCCTTCTGTATACCTTCAGAAGTGTCTGACAGGTTGCGTCACAAGGTTTATATGCTTATGTCTTCTAGATATTTAAAGAAGCTTGTCTTCTTCAAAGGATAAATTTATTTTTTGTTTCATTTTAATAACTGGGAGTTTTACATTTACCTTTTATAATAGTATGCGGACGTTAGCAGGAATGAATGAATTGTATTAATGTTATTGAGGAATTTTTGGCAAGATTTTACCTTTATAAAATATATGCACAAATAATGTGCGAGTATTTTTTGCATCGATGACCTTGGATTTTGAGACGTTAGTTGTTAAATTCTCAAGTCAGTCAACATTAGGTTGGTGGCTGTACATGCTTACTCGTAAACATTGTCCAACAGCCTAAAAACATTTTTTTCACTCATAGATATTGGCTTCTCATGGACGTTTAGGAAACAAAATACTTTAAAAACTTTCTGATTATGCTTTACCTAATTTGGCGCTTTTCTTTTAATGATACAATAGAGTTAGTTTGCCTGTTATGTATTTCCCACTTTGATGTGCGCCTTTGTGTTGCTGGCAATTGAAATAAAAAATGACTATTTGTTAACCTTTTTTTTGACGACGGTAATGCCTTGTGCAATGTAAGGTCTGTAGGATTATGCCAACGGATAGTTGACTGAGTTAGGCGTTTGTGTAACTGATAATTAATGTTTTTATTGGACTTACACGAGCTTTGTGCGAGATCACGTTATACGCTATGACGCAAGCTCGGCTTTATTCCTTGGCATCCTTTCTAAAGGTCAACAAAGAATGCTTTCTGACTGGTAGGACACTGATATCTGAGGTGTTATCTTTAGACGTATGTGTGGGAGTAACAAGGCAAAATGAAGTAATATCCTCTTTGTTGTTCGTAGAAATAAAATTGCTTTTTCTTTGCTGAACTTGTTTTGTAGATGGAGTAAGGCTTCGTTTTTCGTAATATGTTCACTGTAGGGGGATAGTGCACCTCACGTGGTGCACTGTAGGCATTACTTACGTTCTTTGCAGCCTCCTTTCAGCCCCTAGCTACAACCCCTTTCATTCCTTTTACTGTACCGCCGTTCATATTTTCTTTCTTCCATCTGACTTTCCACTCTCTCATAACAATTGTTTCTTAGTACATAGTGCAACTGCGAGGTTTTCCTCCTGTTAGACATTGCACCTTTAAAACCTCATTTACTCTCAGTTTCCCGTTCAGCGCTGAATGGCCTTACAGGTCCCAGCGCTTGGCCTTTGGCCTAAATTTTATATTCCAATTCTTCTTAATATGTGTATGCTGACGGAATAAATCAAGAAATGAATGTCAAAAATGGAGATGATTATGTGATGTTTGATAAAATAACAAAATAGAAAGGTATTAATTCCGAGATTTTATTGGGTGAAACTAAGACTCATCTTTTGGGTTAGCAGAGAGATTACGGATGCGTCGACATTGACTAAAAGCCACTATGTTAATCTCTCTCTCTCTCTCTCTCTCTCTCTCTCTCTCTCTCTCTCTCTCTCTCTCTCTCTCTTTGCATATGAATGTTGTCTCAAGTGCTGTTACGTATCACCTTACACTTGCATTTCGGTTTAATTTTAGACCAAGCTTGACGGGACTGAAAGGCTTGTTCGTGACTTGGAAACAAATAAGTAAGGATGTGTATTTTCTTTTAATTTTTCATCGTTTACATCGTTTTGAACTGCAGACAGATAAACAATAGCTAAACAGCTCTTAGAGTCAGATAACCTTGTTTATAATGTGGTAGTGGAGTAGTCCACAGAAACCAGTGTGAGACATTAGATATAAATTTTATATCTTAGAAAATAAATATTTTTGAGGTTTTATCCGATATTTATTTGTTGCTGTGGATTTTGTTTATTTCTCTCGGAAGAGCGATATACATCTCTTGTGTTACCTCTTACGATATTTATAAAGTAACCATGGATTAAATCATAAATAAATGAATGTTGATTTAGTTAGGCATTGCATTTGTTTTTATTCGTTTTTCAATTTTGGAAAAGGCTGTGAGTGTACTGCTGTGGCTGTGCCGCTTCAAATGACTAAATACCACAGTGATCCCGTTGTGATGAGCGAACATGTTTCATACGCAAATGTATGCATGGATTTACTAGGCTAGTAGATGTCCTTGTGTGAATGTGCACTTGTGGGCTTGCGTTTGGAGAGAGAGAGAGAGAGAGAGAGAGAGAGAGAGAGAGAGAGAGAGAGAGAGAGAGAGATCATCAATAACATATGATTTAGTGAGATTAGGTTGTTCATAAAGATTCTTGCATTTATAAAGCTACACCTCCTCATTTCCTTGTCAGGTTTTGTTCATTTCGTGCGGCCTTTTTCTGCTGGGAGTTTTTTTCCCTTTGTTTTGTCCCAAAAATCATCACTCCAACTCAGGGGTCACTATACATGTTCCCATAAAGTACCCCTGAGTCATTATCTCAGAACTCGTTAACGTGACACTGAACATACAGTGGTTACATTAATCATACAGTCTACATTCAAACTTCCTGTTTGACTGTCCTGTCTTGGTGGACTTCGATTGTTCGGAGTGCCTGGATGGTTGTGTTAATGACTTTCTATTTTAGATTTAAGAGGTTCTCTTCTTTATAAGTATCGTTAATCCTTTTTATTTTTTCATCAATTACGGCAATTATGTATGTATATATATATATATATATATATATATATATATATATATATATATATATATATATATATATATACTGTATATATATATATTTCAATTACCGTATATGATATATATATGTATATGTATGTATGTATAAAAAGTTAAGTATATCTTAGTTTAACCAGACCACTGAGCTGATTAACAGCTCTCTTAGGGCTGGCCCGAAGGATTAGATTTATTTTACGTGGCTAAGAACCTACTGGTTACCTAGCAACGGGACCTACAGCTTATTGTGGGATCCGAACCACATTATGACGAGAAATGAATTTCTATCACCAGAAATAAATTCCTCTAATTCTTCATTAGCCGGGTGGGAGAGTCGAACGCTGGGCCAACAGCGTTCCAGGCGACAGCTCTATCAACCCCTCCAACGAAGAACTGTATGCATGTATAATTTATATATGTGTGCATTTGTATGATGTGTGTGTGAGCATGTATGGGCAGATTGAAAGTATTCTTATTAACGTATGAATTGCGTTAATATATGTAGGTAGAAATTATGGTTGCAAGATTTTATCTCAATAATCATAGATATAAGCATTCTTGTTTGCGCTGATGTTTTCAGTATTACCAAATCCATCAACCAGTAAAATATTTACTCTTATCATTTAACGTTATCATTTGTTATAATAAGCGAACGACTAAATTAACCATTTATAATTGAAACTTTCTTCTCTGTGGTCGTCCCCGTTGGTTGGCGACCCCGCAGATCACGCCTGGCCTCGTATTCCCATATATAACTTAATTCATTTACAGGCCACCTTTGGGGAATGGCTATGCTTTCAGGGCCAGTTAAATCTAAACCAACCACCTTCTTATATTTGGAGGTTGGAAAGAGTCCAGTGGTTCTCATTAGGCTTCTCATTCCCTTAAACACCCTACCACTGTAGTTACAGGTAGCCAACGGGCGAAGGATCATGTTGACTTAAGACTGGTTTATTCTCAACCGACTAACCTTTTCTGTGGAATTGCATAAAACATAATTAACCCAACAACCACCCTCTATATTTTTAAGTCACCCAGCACTTTTCTAGTAGTGAATTATTCTCTTATATTTATTATACTCTATACAGATGTCATTTCAACATTTTGCTGCTATTGTTATTAAATCAGTATAGAGGAGAATTTGCTGCTATTGTTCATATGATTATTTTAATTCTTGTTTCATCCGAAGTTTGACCTCGAGTATATATATTATATAAATATGGAAATAGAACGTCGAAAATAACAACACATTATAACAATCCTGGGAGAATAAATTTCGCTGCGCTGGAAAAGATGAAAAGAGTACCTCCCATCCAGAAAAATCACATTTTTTTGTTAATAATCTTCGAATTAAGTTCTACTGCACCTGGGTCATGGAATTTCCATCCGTCTTTTATTTTGAGTATTAAATTATTTCAGTGCTGAAAATAAAGCAGTTTTAACGAATATGTTCTAAAAATATATGTGTGAAGTTGTCCGAATTGCTATAGAAATTCAAGTATTTTTATTATTGCATTATTATTATTTCCGACATGGGATAAGATATTTCAAATAATTATTTTTTATGTATGTGAATAGTTTTTGATATTAGGTACTTTCAAATTTGGGTTTAGTAGACAATGACTCAAAATATTTTATTCTTCCATTACTGAATGACTTCAACAAATGTCCTATCTTTTTCTAGGATGACGTTGATTATTTTATTGATGTTTTCCTCTTTATTATAGAAAATTATTAAAAAAAAATTTACTCTTAAATGAGTTAATGTTAACTTTATTTCAAGATTTTATGCCTGAGTGAAAGATACTTTCATTACCATTCTGTGAATTTTTTTTCTCAACTGAGTTGTTATTTTCATTTGAATTGACTAAGCATTGTGTATAGATGTTATGACTGTAAGTAACTGAAAGATTTCTTTCGTCATCTGAAGTGGTTGAAAACTACAACATTAATATTTATTCATTTTGAAGTGATTAAGTGATCATCTTATTATTGCTGGTTTATTTTCAGAAGGATGAGTAACTTACCACCCTTTATTTTCTTTTCAAAAGATCGAACAATTTTATAATAATTTGTGTCGTTTCAAATTTCATTATAATTTTTTCGTTTCTTAATGGAATCTTTTGTGCCATTTTCGAATTACTGATTGATGCCTTTGCAGGGTACTTAGTCGCAATATCTGGACGTTCATACTGAAGAATTTTAATTTTCTTCTCTAACTCCGAACTTTATAATCTTGCATATCCACTAGGAGGCTGGAAGGTCCTTTTGCGGGTTTCTGTACAGTTGACTGGGTAACTCCTATCAATTGCAGTTTTCTTTCACTGGATGAAGTAAACGTTCTTTTATTAATTCCTTTGCAAAGTATCAAATAATTTTCCTATAATAGCTAATCAAATCTTAGACAACTTGATAATTAGTTAATTGTTTTCTTACGGCATGGGTAAAACTTTCATCATAATCTTGTTGTAAGATAGCATTCTAATGATTGCATTGTTTATGAGTTGCTGAAGATCACTGTGGTTTCATTTTTAGCAGCAAGAAAGTTTCTCGATTTTTGAACCCGTCCTTACCATACAAACCTGAAGGAACAATTTTTCAAGTTATTATTTTTGATGTTTTTGAAAGGTTTTAATGAGGTCTTTCATCATGTTTTATATAGTAATAGATAAACGGAATCATGCCATTGAGAAATGTTTAAAATTTCTGGAAATGCTTATATGCCTTTTTTTTCATTATACCAGAAATTGATTGCCTTAGCAGCATTTCGTACTCGTTTGTTGTTATTCACCGTAAGACGTGTAGCTTAGGTGTAATTATTCTTTCAGCTGCCTGACTTTCTTTCATTTGCGTAACCTCAGTTTTCTAGGAGTGATTTTTAGGACATATGGCAGTCAGCGTAGTCTGTTTTTAAGCCAGGCTTTGTATTTGTGTCAGCTCTCCAGAAATATTCTTTGTCTTTCCGCCTTAATTTCTTTATTTTAATTGATGTGATATTATCGTGTGCTTCCTGTCCTTCGCTGATAAAAGCAAAGAAGAGCTAAGGTGAACAAACCCTATTTACATCCTTACTATATGCGAGTCAATCTGACGCAAGCAAAAAGTTAAAGGAAAGAGTAATGTTTTCTCACCCTCAAAACAAGAGAGAGAGAGAAAAAAACAAGAACAAATGTTACAGCGAAAAAATCCTTTGTATCCCTACCATGATTAAAGCTATGAAAAAGTAACTTGGTAAAAAAATAGGGATAAAAAAGATGATCATGGCTCACTTAATTATCTAACCATATGCTTTGCTCAGGCGAGGTGCTATTGGGAACGCCAAGGGGTCAGGATCAGAAGGTATAATGGGAGAGTTAGAAGGTTTTAGAGAGAGGGAGAGAGAGAGAGAGGGAGAGCCTGTAAAGAGTGGTTAGGCATCATTTATGGCCAAGTGACAATAATAGCAGAGTAGAGTCTTGTTGTTAAAGGCTGTTGACAACAGTGTGTAAAGCTTACTTGAAGGATCGCCTTGACATTGCGTTATCGCGTGTCCAGATGTTCAGCCGTCTTGATAGGCGGATGAGCATCATCCGTCTTCATTTAGGTGCTTGAAATAAGGACAGATTTCTAGTTTGTCGCTTTATTTTTCATATTGTAGTTGTTGTGAAGGCTCGAGCTTTTATGTCAGTAGCGGAGTTTTAGGAAAAACGTCATGCCCTTTCGGTAGTGATGACCTGTGGATTACAGGTATCGACTGGAGAGAGAGAGAGAGAGAGAGAGAGAGAGAGAGAGAGAGAGAGAGAGAGAGAGAGAGAGAGAGTCTGTGTTTGCTAATGCAGGACAAAAATTTACTGATTGCTCGGCCGAAATTAGTGAATGATCTTGTCTTTCAAGCTACAGAAACTTGCAATAGAGTAAAAAAAGCATTCCATGTCATGCGGTTCCGTAGTGTGTATGGGTTAGGCTTGCCCTTCAGTCATATGAAATCCTGGTATAGAATATACGAACACGGCCCGTGTGAATGATCTCACAGCTGTTCCAATTCCTCATAAAAATCCCAGAACTAGCAAACGTAATATTCATTCACTGCTTTTAGTGTCACTCCAGGTCAAGTTTTTGCTTGGGTTTTTAACCAGTCAGAGATTTTATAATCATCATCTTTTTGTTTTAGCAACTAACTCTGATATTTGATAGATGTTTAAACATAACATTTTTTTACAGTCTGTTTATGGTAGTTTTTCTCGATGTCAGGTTTATTAGTAATGATGATGCACTTCCCAAAGTTAAGAGGAATATTTTTCAATTATGAGGGGTTGCATATGGAATCTGTACATCTTCTGGATCTATCTCTGAAAGTGAAAAACTGTTGTTATTATTATTATTATTATTATTATTATTATTATTATTATTATTATTATTATTATTATTATTATTATTATTATTATTATTATCGAAGGATTTTGTTAGTGGGCACAATTTAAAAGGACAAACCGGTGATAAAATGTTCTGGTTTGAAGGCGCTGTGTAGCCTGTAGGAAGAGGATAGCCATTTGACGAGGCAAGGTAATGCAGGCAACATAAAGGCGAGAGGCCCATTGTGTTTGGAGCCCGGGAAGTTAATTTGAATTATTCTGCAGTGCCGTCTTTGTAGCCTCTTTGTGTGACGTGGCTGACGCTATAGGATTTTTCTTCATCGAATCTCATTCTCGATGAAAAACTGAATGTGGCAGAGATTTTTGTTTTCTTTTTTCTCTCTCTTTGGAGCGTCTTTCTTCAAGGAGAAAGATAAATGGTAAGAACAAATATCACAGTAGCAGATAAAGCAATGATATTTGCTTTAACAGTGTAGCTAAAATAGTATTATCCACAGTTTTATAGAAGAAATTTTTTTCAGTGATTGATCTTTATTGGTTTTTAAAGGTAGTATGCATTTAAACTCTCTCTCTCTCTCTCTCTCTCTCTCTCTCTCTCTCTCTCTCTCTCTCTCTCTCTCTCTCTCATTTACTCTTAGCTTATGCCAAAAGAGGATTAAGGATTTCAAGCGATTTAAAAAGACATCTCTTTATTTTATTTATAAATTAATCTAAGACTAGAAACTACAATACTTCTTTTTCTTCAGTGAGCTTCAGTATAGAAAAAGTAAACAGATGATAATAAATAAGAACAGAATTAATAATTTCTAAAACTTTCCCTCTATTCTGTTGTGATTTGAGGCTAATTCCACAGTGATAAGTTCTAATGTATTCAGTTGAAAGAGTTCTTGAAAATGTTAAAATGTGATGCTGACTTGATTAAGAATGCCATTTTTGATATGACTAATAATACACCTTTTCAGTACATTGGAACTACGCAATGTCAGTGCATGCATTATTTCAGAATTTTATAATAATTTAGTGCATCAATTTCAACTTTGTATTTAAAAGAATAAAGTTCATCATCATTTATTTGGTGTCATTTTTCTTGAACTATGATCACATTATATATAGCATTTGTGTTATAACAACTCATGGGATATTTCACATGAAAAAATGACTTCCAACTGAGTAGATAAAAGTGCTTGACTATGATGGTGATGCACATCATAGATCAAGTTGGCTTTTAACAGTACAGCTACTCTAAGGAATCAAATCATGTATGCAAAGGCATAAATGACCGTTTTGTGTCTAACCACATATTATTAATAACTCACTCGGCATGACACTAGGGTACACATCGTTTCAGCCAGTTTGAATATGGATTTCATTATAGTAATTTAGTTTTTAATGGTAGAACGATAATTGATATTACATGACAGTAAATGACACAGCCTTTCTATATTTATACCTACAGCCGCAGCACTGTTGTTGATTCCTCTGTTTCCGTAATTTACACATTTACAAGTGGGTTCATATACGAATACATTTTTAACATCATCAGTACAAAAGTTTCACTAGTCTTTAAGACAATAATGTTTCATTAAATTCTCAATAGATAGATAGATATATTATCAATGAGTTATTTCCTGTGGCACCGATGGGGATGCACACACACACACACACACACACACACACACATATATATATATATATACATACATATATATATATATATGTATGTATGTATGTATGTATGTATGTATGTATGTATGTATGTATGTATGTATGTATGTATAGTTTCAGAAAATCCCAAAACTTACATTTTACCATTGTGGCATTTTTAGCGTTGCTTCAGGAAAGGCTCTGCAGAATACTCAAACACATTGCAAGAACTTAAAAGACTATTAACGCTATGTTCGTGAACCTAGTAATTGGTAGAGAGTGAGTGCTCTATCATCTAAACATCGTAAAACTATTACATCGACCTCTAATATATTTACACATTTGATTATTGGGTTAGTTTAGTGATATCTGGCAGTACTGACAGATTGTCTGTTTGTAAGAGTATAACCTTGATATGATTATGGCGATGCACAGAATTTCAGTAGTCGAACAAGAAAGAGAGAGAAAGAGAAAGAGGGAGAAAGATGGAAGAACAAACAAAAATATCAGAAGTATTAAATTTCCTTGAAATTCGTTAATCTTAAATCGACTTTTTGCTATTTTATATACATATCTTACACTCTAAGTTATAGGAAGAAAGCTTGATTCATTGTGGTATGTAACCGATTTCGTTTACACTAACATGTTACCCAAAAGGCAGAAAATGATTTGTGAAAAGGGTAGCCGGTTAGAAAAAGAACAGGGAATTGGCTAATTCCTGAACGATGAAAAGAAATTCACCTAGGATCGAATGAGACCAGGCTTGTAGGAGCGTTATTGAGAGCTTTGTTAGTATTTGGCGTCGAATCCCTAGCATATATAAGTTAGTTTGGTTAGCATGTGATTGAAGTAAGTAAACGTAGAGCTGTTAATTAATCTGCAAGTAAAATCAGATCTAATGCTTAGATCTGTGGCGTGAGCATTATCAATTACGAAATAATTTTATGATATCGGATTCTCTGCATTGCTCTGGGCAATTCATATTATGTGTATACAGTAAATACTATCACTAATTAAGGACTAATTGGTACCATGTAGTTACTATATATATATATTTGTCAAGGTTTGCTACTGGGGTTTATTCGTGTTTCAACTGCTGAGGTCACCGTCACCACCCCCTCAAGAGAGAGAGAGAGAGAGAGAGAGAGAGAGAGAGAGAGAGAGAGAGAGAGAGAGAGAGAGAGAGAGAGAGAGAGAGAGAATCTTTTAAGAAAATGAGAGCCTGGGCAAAAGAGACTAGCGTGGATAGGCGAGAGAGTTCATGATTCTGGGAGGAATTTAAAGAGGAAGAGGGAGAAACAATAAACTATTTTTTGTGTTGATTTCGCCTCTGTTTAAAACTACGCAAAGCTTATGGTTAATGAAGGCACTAATGCATGTTTGAACATTCTCTTTGGGTTAATTCTTAGATTCATACTGATCATATGAGCACAATCTCTTGGCTGAGCGCATGTTTCAGCGTATTTGGATTGTGGGAGAGAGCGTGAGAGAGAGAGAGAGAAAGTTGAGGTAAGATAATGTAAATTAGGTTAACGTTAGCGGCGACATGCTGCTCTTGTTTCAGAATTAAATTATAACCGTGTACATGTGGGCCTGTCAATTCAGAATATCTGCAGATGTATTTGTATGACGCTTTAGGACATTTGTTTATCATGGAGAATATTTTCACTTGTTGAAGCAACTACCGCGTAATGTACTTTTTTTTTAGTTTTTTTTATTTTCCTTTTTTTTGAAGATTGCAGTTATGAGAGTAGTTTTTTAGTAAGAAAAAATTTTTCCATACTGGATTTGAAGTACATCCCGTTTTACAAAAACATATGTATTATGTTACACAAATATTTATGGTAAAGAAATTAAAAAATAAATTTAAGCTACGGGCGTAAGGACGTGTACCAACTGTTTGGTGGTAAATTCCCGTCATGGCAAATTTGTAATGGAAATTAGTTTGATTTGGGATTGTGTGTTGATTCTGAATTCATAACTGCACTTTTCATTTTATACTAGGTCAGAGTAGAGGTTGAGGGAAAAAACATGATTATTTGGAAAAGAAACCGTCAAAAGGGATGTTTATTCCTGGGGAATTTGGAAGTATTTGGAGGGGGTTTGCAACACATGGGTAGGGACTGGTCACCCTTTCAAGGGTGGAACCTAAATTCTACTGTCCCAGTTTTTCGTCTGGGGATGGAAATTATACCCTACAAATCCTGTATTTTCCGTTGGCTACCGACAGCTCCCTGAAAGCCGTGGATTCTTCCCAACTCGTGTTCCTGTTGGGTATCTCTTCATCACCATCATCTTGGTTGTTGATGGCGTCTGTTGGTGTCTCCCATTGGCTGGAAATGACAGCGCCGGACGAATCCCTGCTTTCCCATTGGCTGGTTGGCGATGACCTCACACCTAGTCACCATGCTTCTTCCAGGTTGACCTTGGTGACGTGGTTGTCTTCTTTTGGAGGTTCTTTGGCCCCCCGTCTTTCTTCAGTAGCTGCTTGTCGCTTGCTTGCTAGACAGTTGTGAATGGCAAGCACGATTACTCTGTATGGCAGAAGAAAAGAAGTTGATTAGATTGATTACAAAGTACGGGAATAACATTTGTCTAGATAACAATGTATATATAGTTTGTGTGGCAAATTAAAATGTCATCTAAGATTTTCTTCAACAGAAATTATATTTTGAATTGTATGGCCAAAGGTCTGTGTCTGTCTTGAGTAAAAAAAATGATCTCAGCTCATGGCCATTACAAATATGGAAGGACGTTACACTGTAGACATTTAAAATTACATTTAACAAGATTTATCAGCGATAGATAATGAAGATAATAAGAAGGCTCTGGCAGTAGTGTTAGAGGTCAGTGTAAGAAAATTTAAAAAGTAATGCTTCGGATAATAAATACAGCGGGAAAACTCACCACATTTTATTTTATCAAGTCGTGTAAATTTTCTTTCATCTTACGAAGAGACATATATATATATATATAAAGAACGTATTTCTTATTCAAGAGTTGAACGTTATATGTGAGAACAATTTTTTTATGAAGAAACTGCATCTTATTGTATTTTAATATTATCTTACTATCTACTCGAAGGTAATACTTTCGTTTCGCAACATAGTGCTACTGATGTAACGAGTTTAACCTAATGAATTACTTGCCTTTCATTCCCTCCGTCAGTGGCCTTATGTTTTGCGAACTAGAAGGTGTAGGTCGAAAGGGCTGCTTTTTAATCATGAAATTATGTATTGTACAATCTCACTATTGTTAGAAGTGTCATTTTCACTGAAGCTAAAGGAAAATGTTTAACAGATGATGAAATCTTCCCTAGAGTAGAAGTCACGAGAGAGAGAGAGAGAGAGAGAGAGAGAGAGAGAGAGAGAGAGAGAGAGAGAGAGAGAGAGAGAGGTCTCTGTCCCTTCAGGATGAATAGAATTTACAGGCATAGAGTTGTCACAGCTTAGTTCTATTGAGTGAAACTTCAGAAATAATCATTATTATAATAATAATTTATTTTATTTGTAAAATTACTATTATCATCAAGCAAAGATCCCCAGGCCAAACAGCATGAACTTTTGTTGGATCTTAACTTCCTACCCTATCTTTTGGCAACTAGGCCTCTAGGCCTAAGAAACCCTGTAGTTCCGGCGGGTCAGTACTACAAACAGTAAACTGACTTGCGGCCTTGTTGAGCCGGAGAACTTAGGCCTTAGGGCAAGGGGCCGTTAGAACAATAGTTTGTGTTACGTTCCTTTTGTGTCTGGCTGGTGAGGGGTTATGAGAGAATTTAGGGTGGAATTCTTTTACCGGTAACTCGAGAAATGTCAGGAGAGTGTTATTAAAGATTAGCCTTTGGGTATATTCTGGTTGTATTTTGTTTAATTCGTATTTTCATGCGTCGTATGGTTTTACTCTGTTCTCTTTCTTCTTTCAATGTTGTGATGTTTTTTCTACCGAGGCAGAATTTTTATTGTGTGTTATAGTTGCTTTCAAATGTTACCTTCCAAAGAAAACACTGAGAGGACCAGATGCACTTGTTAAAGTCATTTGAATGTGTCATCCTTGCTTTGATTCTTCGGTTTATTTTACTACTAAACACATTTTCTCCCAATAAAGTATCCACGTAGGTCTACACTAACATTCATGATGTATTTTGTTATTCACTTTTCTAATATCAGTAGTTACCTTTTTATAGTTTCTTTTCCATAGATCTGTAAGTATCCTTTGATATTTCTATTGCCTCATAATTTGGTATTTATCTGTCCTTATATCTGTAATTTACCTTTGTTGTTTTTATTTTCTTATGTCTGTAGTCTGTAGTCACTTTTCGTTGTTTCCATTTTTTCTATCTGTAATTAACTTTTGCGTTTCTGTATTATTGTATCTGTAATTACCTTTTGTTGTGAGTAAAAGAAAGATTCAGTTCTGTGATATGTGTAGAATAGTTGTCAGACGGCCCTCATCTGAAGAAGTGAACGAGTCTAGTTATTCGGCCTGGGATTTCCACACGACTCATGTGTTCGTAGTTCTCGATACTCGATTCACTCGAAGAGCTCCGGATTCGATCTTGTCACGTTCTCTTAAGCCTGTTGAGCCTAACAGCGACATATATAGCGGTCAGTCGAAGGTTATAGGTCTTATGTTGAGGTGAACCAATATAAAATATTTTCTGTAGCCCAAACTTCATGGTAACCTTGGTAATAAGGAGAAAGCCGTCAAGGTCAATATTGTGTATAAATTTACGTGTCCAAAATGGAATTATTCCTGAAGACTCTTACAAAGGCATCAGTGATATCACAGAAATCAGGGGGAAGTTTTCAACATTTCATGGACGGCCACGGCAGGAGACCCCATAGTAAACAAACTGATACAGGCCACAGCAGTAATCGAACGGAAGACTGGTAATTGTTGTAGCGGTTTTCACAAAAATACAGAAACTGCGTCTCAACGTCCAGACAGTATCACAACGTACTAGCAATGCCTGAAAAATACTAGATTTAGGTATTAAGACGAATTTTACGCCCTTCTGAGCGACGGAACACTAATCTTAACGGAGAAGCTTGATATCCAGTCAGAAGCTGGCATTTTGTGTATTCGGGGTTCATTAGGCAATAAATATCATTGTAATCACTATGTAGATTTTCAGTCTGTTTTTTTGTGCAACATTTTGTGTTGGCTTAAGGGTAACTTAACCTTAAACATCAGTTTCGTAGATTTCGTCTTTGGTTTTTAGAGTGCAGAGAGCCACATCTGGCCTCGTATCTCTTTCATTAGCTTACCACAGTTAACTTATGCCAACCATCCTGTGGAGTTTTAGTTGCAATCTCACTTGGGGACAACGTATACTTGACACCGAAATAAGTATCAATTCTGAGTTGTTAAATAAATCAGCAACAAATGGGAAAAAAATCCTGGATTCTGTGAAGAAGAAAAGTTAAATGCTAGTGGACTGAGAAATTATGAATGTAATAATAAATGAAATAAGAAATGAAAACTTTTTCTACAAAATTTCTAGTGCTAAATTTGCGCTGGCTTTCAGTAATAACTCTATAAGAAGAGTTTGCCCTAGAAGTGTATATTCTGCTCATATTAATGAAAGAAGCAAAGTTGCGTATACTGTAGTTACAACAAAATTCCCTTCAACATTCATGTGGCACAGCAACCTCATACCATAGACACACACACACACACACACACGAGCATATCTATCTACCTATCAATCTATGTATATATAAATATAATTAAAGAAAGGATCCGAACTAAGAAATACCACACCATGACCGGGTTGGAATTTTCCATCCGTTTCGTGATCTCTCTCTCTCTCTCTCTCTCTCTCTCTCTCTCTCTCTCTCTCTCTCTCTCTCTCTCTCTAACAGTACCCCTCCCTTTTCCTCTGGATCCTTATCCATAAACATTTTACTCTCACTCCCCCACCCCAACCCGCCACCCTTCCCCTTGATCGCATCGTCTTGGAAGTATAAACTCAAGTGGCTGTATCCTGCTGAAAGTAAATAGACCACAAATCCCAATCAATCACAGAAGAACACAGAGAGCAAAGAAAAACAAAACATACGGCGGGAGAGAGAGAAATGAAAATGGACATGGAAATAAAGCAGGAAAGAGAGATCATTTTAAGGGAAAGGAGTTGTTGGAGGAGAAAAAGAGTGATAGGAAAATGCGGATGAGAGCGAGAAAAACAAAGCAGGATAAGTGAAATTCGATTACCTAAGTCAAGAAAATACTTGCGTTTCGTGAATGAGAGATTATAAAAGAAGAACAACAGACAGCTGAGAAAAAATAATGGAGGTGGAAAGCAAGCAAAGCAAGATATGCTGAGTGAAAGAGGGGAGGTAAGAAGATCTGGGCTCTCCCATTCCATCAGAGCGTTCAAATATTGATTCATTAGCTTGATGCTTAACACCGAGCCCTTGACAACCTGATGGGTCCTTGAGGCAACTCTGTATAAAAGAAAAAGAGTAGAAAGAAAAATGACGCATAAAGAACCCTAATTCATAAGGGAAATGGAGTAGCCAGCATTCCATCGTTTGAAGTGTTTGAAGGAACTACCGATATGTTTCAAAGTGGCCGAACGAAAAGAAGAATTGAAGGAGGGTTTGTTGTTAAGGATAGGGCATAGAAAGAAGGGTGGGTCGTTCTCATTCCTAGGTCATAAATGAATGTCTTGTTACAATTCGCTTCTTTCATGCGATAAGATGGAGGGGAGGGAGTGGGTGTGTGCCTCTGTTAGGGATGGGCTTCTAAGGGGAGTTCACACACAGAGAGAGAGAGAGAGAGAGAGAGAGAGAGAGAGAGAGAGAGAGAGAGAGAGAGAGAGAGCGCCCTCTGCATGATTTTGAGAAGGGGAGGCTCTGCATATCTCAGATGGAAATGAGTCTTCAGTAAGTTTATTCAGTTTTCTCGTTTCATCTTATTGGTTTTCTGTCATGTATTTTGTTGAATACATGTGTTTAGTATGTGTGTATGCATACACACACACACATATATATATATATATATAAGTATATAATTATATATGTATATATATATATAACGTTTAAATTTTCTTTAAGATTAATTTATTTACATATAGGCATGTGGTTCAAAATTGCTTGCGTACACCTGCATTAGTCACCTTGCCATGCTTTGTTTCTTATTTTTACTTTAATTGTACTCATTTTTATCTTCTTTATGTTCTAACCAAATATTGATTTCCCCAAACCCTGCCATTTTATTTTTCCCAACTATTCCTTGTGTTTCTGCCTTTGGTATCCAATTTATGTAGCTGATAAAAAATCCGTAAATGTGTTTTTCCTGAAAACTGATTCAAATTAGGTCCCATTTCCTTATATGGTATTTACAGATTTATATGTAACGAAAATCTTTCCTAAAATCCCCCTAAGATGAATAGAGCTTTATGATCTAACTGATTACTAGCTATAGAAGTTACAAGGCACCTATTCAAAGAGTTAAACTAGCTACCCATTGCAACATTATAGAATGTAAAATATTTTTTGCTTTACATGGAAATAAACAGGCGTGGCATGTTCATGATGCTTTGCTCTATTTTTAAAATTTGCAATGTAATTTCCTTTGCACCGAAACTTCGAATCCCTAAGCTGTTGTGTGTGCGTGTGTGTGTATTAAATTGTTATCAGTATATCCATAAACTTATTTTGCACACCACGCAGATCGGCGAAAATGCTATAATAATAATAATAATAATAATAATAATAATAATAATAATAATAATAATAATAATAAAATTGGTCAGTTATAGGGAACCTGTATATTAACAGTTTTAGTATCGCGATATGCCGCTGAAACTCTGTCTAACCTGCCGATAAGGAATGAAACAAAAATATTCAAAAATCCTCCTTGAGCCATAAACGACATTAGGTGTTACTTGTCCTATGAGTATAAGGCAACTATAGACAAATGGAGCAAAAATGTAAAGGAGGTATTAGAAGGAATACCACTTAGTATTTAAAGGATGCAGAGCGCTAGAGATAGCAAGGTCAAAGTTTTTCTGTTGATATTTTTAGCAACCATGTGTGACATCACGTGGTGTTAGTATGCGCCTTTTTAGCGTATGACAACCAATTGCGATCACACACGCAAATAATTTCAAAGCTTACTTAAGCAAACATAAAGCTTAGATACATTGTAAAAAGGTAATTGTCATAAATTCTTGGAACAGTTGTATTATTTACAAGTTTTAGGATGGAGATACTGTGGCAGAGGTTCTATTTCTTAGCAATTTGTTCTATTTCGTAGCAGTTTTGGGGGGAAGGGGATGAGTTTTTAGGTCTTTATCCATGTCCCAGCGGATGGTCAGAGGTTTTTGTCAAAAGTGGATTAGTAACCACAAAGATATCAGACACTGTCGGTATCTTTGTAGGCACCTCTCCACTTATGACCAGAGCAAATCTGCTTAATTTTGCTGATCGAAGGAGCTACATGGCGAACATGTTTTTGCCATGGTATTGTGCATATGTGCGAGAGTGTTTTTGTTTGGTTTCCATAGGTCAGTGGCTATCGATATCATCACCATTGAAAAACCAGAGTTTGGGCTATTCTACAAAATCCATTGTGACCTTGTCGACTTAAGCAGTGAGGTGGCAGGTCACAGGAAGAGTAGAGGAGGACATGGGTTAACAACTTCATTCCAAAAGCACTTGGTCAGAAACAGAAGGCTGACACTTTCTGGAGCCACCTTCTCTGACGGCAAACGGCGTAAGTTAATGTATTTATACAGTATATATATATATATATATATATATATATATATATATATATATATATATATATATATATATATATAATATATATATATACACACATATATATATTTACATATATATATAAAATATATACACACACACACACACACATATAAGTGTATAAAATATTATACACACACACACACATACACATATATACACACATATATATATATATATATATATATATATATATATATATATATATATATATATATATATGCGCTCAGGCGCGTTTCACTATTCTCCTTAAAAGTAGAAGCGTTTTCAATTCTTAAGGCAAGTGACCTGAGTTTTCTTTTTTTCATACATATTAAGTGAGACGCTCTCCTCGTGTCTGTAAAACTAAGAAAAAAAAAACGAATAAAAGAACACAGCAACCGTATGGCTCGGGTAAAAAGTCCTCATAATACTGCTCTCATGATAATACCACATTTATGACTGAATTTCAGGGCACGCTTACATCATAAGCATGACTCTGGCCTAGCAACTTGTGTGTACATGGGCGTTCTTGGGCAGACTTGCAAGTTTATTGGGTGTCGCATGTTTGCTTCTATGCTTTAAGCGGCTTAGCGTTGAGTCCTATAATAGTGCTCTCATATGCGTGGTGGCCTCTCTTCTCGCTGTGTTTTTTGAATAAGCAAAGCGTGCCAATTGAATAAAATGCGAAAATATACGCTACACTGTTGAAAAGTAATTAAATATTACAAAAAATTCAATTGTATGTTGTCTGGAATAAATGACTTGTCCAACATTGGCAAGAATAAGCAATTTAAAAAAAAATCAGGAATTACAGCGGCTTTAAGGGACAAAACAGGTGTATTAAATAAGCGAAAAGCGTTACTTTTATCGCCTTGGGAAGACCGGATGTTGGAAGCCGGCGACTTAGAAAGAAATAGAAATAACCCATTTCTTTTAAACCAGCAATCCTGACGTATAAGTGATTCATTAGTTGTGGATGAATTTGTATACAATGACTATATTAGGATTTTTACTTTAAGATCTAACTTTTAATGCATCGAAAATTTTTGGACGACTGTTGCAAGAATTGATTAAAGTTGATTATCAAAGCATTAACAATGGAATTGGTTGCATTTACGCTAGTTCAAAATGTTACAATATCATTATCCGCCATGAACCTCACCACTTCGATGGTCACATTGCAATTATCATGACTGTTTTCAACAACCATCTTTATTAAAGCTGTCATTGAAAACTACCCTCGTTATTTACCTCCCTCTCCTCTTTCTTCCCTCTTCATTATCATCAAAATTGGCATTAGAATCACCATCATCAGCATTGCAGACATTATCATCACTAAGCACCACCATTAAGTTAGATCTGCGCAGCATGTCTGCAGCAACTACCCAGTGTTGGTTGCTGCACCTGTGGCCTGCAATTCCTCAGCGTCGAGAGATGCTGCCTGAAAGTCAACTTGAAGGGTCGTCGTCACTGAGGGTGTTACAGGGGTCAAGTTCAGAGGTCAGGTCATTGTTTGGTTTACAGAGACTTTTGTGTAAACACGAGAACTACGAAGAAAGATGGTTATGAATCGTCTTTCAGTAATTTACCATTATATAAACTCAGAAAATGTACGTTCATTCACTTGAGATGTGGAAGACTGAATTACAAAAAAAAAAAAAAAAACCCTTTGATACAAGCATGTGAGAAGGATTTATTCATATGAACTGAAAATCTTTTATAGTGTGGTGTCTTCATCCGCTTTTTTCGATCTTGATACTGCTCGTGTTTTGAATGTGTTTGTCTGCCGTCTGGCTCGTGTTTATACAGTACGGATTCAGTGCGATTTTTGTGTGTCTTGACTTTCTTGTGCCAAATCGCTGCCTTGTTCACCTCTTGTTTTTGTTTTAGTTTACATCACAAGACTGATATTAATTACTCGTGTTTCTTCCATTGTATTTTAAAGATTTTTTTTTTCTTTCTTGGTCTTTTGCTTTTTTCACGCATGGGGAATTCCTTTGCATTTCCATAATTATTCATCCTCATCCGGTCTATCCCCCTTCCTCTTACCTATAAACGATCAATCATCACCTAGTCAGTTTTCACTCTTCAGAGCCGGATGACGTAACCAGCGACCATCAGTTTCCCCCAGTTGTTTACACATGATGGAATGCGTACGCAGTTTGCCAGATGTGTTGTGTTATTCTCTTGTATCTGGCAACTGGCATGTTTATTTTCCCCCTCTAGAGAAAAAATAGACTTATTTTCTGTTTATTGTAGGAATTCGCAATAATGTGTAGATGCTTTTATTTATAGCTCTAGCACGATGGTCCTGTGCCATTCCTTGCTTTTGTTATTTCTCCGTTTTTGATTGCTCAGACTCTCTCTCTCTCTCTCTCTCTCTCTCTCTCTCTCTCTCTCTCTCTCTCTCTCTCTCTCTCTCTCTCTCTCTCACATGATGCGTAGAACATTCAACTGATTTTTCAAGGCGAGCTACTTCAAAAGTGACGATTACAAGCTCACCTATGGTAAACTTTGACTAGGGAAATTATGAAGCTAAATAAAAAGGTAAACAAACAGACTAGCAAATAGGCAGAAAGACAAAACAATACATAGTATAAATTGGTACGGCAAAAATGACCGACATGAAACCAGAAAAATGAATCCTTGATAAATGTGTACAGAAATCTATAGTATTCGTTGAGGAAGAGGTTTTCCATGTCCTTCAACTTTGGGGCACTCGATCAGTAAGTGCTATACAATCAAGGGAGGCCAAACGATTATTGCCGAATGCCTGAGGTTGCTCGGCCATTAAAGTGCCCTAGGCAAGTATGTGTGCGCTTGTGTGTTTCTGTGTGTGAGACCAGCTTAAAATGAAGCTTCCTATCTCCTTGGCATGATACTGTAAACTCATGGGAGAGTTCATGTAGTAACTTCCATTATTTTCTGGTTACTACCAACTAGGCTCTCTTCATTTGCGAAGTCTCATAGACTTTCTTCTCTATTCACAAAAGGGTGTTTGTGAGTGACAGGAATCCTTCTGATTGAGAACAAGTGAATTTGGGTAATTTTTGCTTACCCAGCTATCATTCTTTACCTTCAGTTTTTGAAGCTTTGATGCAGATAGACCGTTTTCAAGAAGTATAATTGAAAAGGTCCCATATACTGTAGGTTCAGGACATCATGGGTGGTTAATTGATTAGTAGTAAAAAATTTATCACAATCATCATGGTTATTATGCAGCTGTGATAAATTCATATTTTAGAGGTTTCTTAAACTTTTTATTTTTGGGGTAATTTATTGTTCTACTTGAATAATACTGCAGATCTACCTAGGCTTTCTGAAGCAGTGAAATCTTAAAGATTTACTGGACAGGTCTAATAAATTACAAAAAATGAAGAGGAGGGAAGCAGACAGTACTAGTAGACTGACTCACTCTGGAAACTATGTATACTAGGGGCCATCACAATGTACAGGTATACATGCAGGAACTTCCTGTAGCTAGCAAACTTCAACGCCTCTGTCTGTGTAGAAATGGCTTTAGAAATGTCCGAATACTCTTGTCTGTGCCATAGAAATATTCATAAGAGGATAGGTGAAGTTACTGAATTCAACTAGGAAAGCAAAGTTCAGTCGGAGCAAGAGCTTACAACAAACAAAAAATACAGCTTGTATCGATGCCAGGCCTCTCGATAGCCAGGTTTCATTTGGGGCAGTTTTGTTTACGCCATGAAACTGACAACCTGCGATTCTGATGGTTCTGATCTTGAATATACCCCCAACTCGCTTAGTCTAATGCCTTGAAATACTATTTTGATTTGTTCAGTCAGTAATCTTTGGTGAACTTGTACAGACAGGTAAATAGAATTTTAAAATAAAAAAAAATTTCTTGCTATTAATAAATTTCATTAATCTGGAACTAATAAATATAAATATCCTCCCCTTATATGTTAATTTTATTTTCTGTACTGCCGTCTTTATCACAAAGTTCTCTCTCTCTCTCTCTCTCTCTCTCTCTCTCTCTCTCTCTCTCTCTCTCTCTCTCTCTCTCTCTCTCTCTGTTTCGTGCATTTAACACTTTCAGTCACAAAATAATTAATGTTTATAATAGTAAGAGTTATAATCACACACCCATGAAAATGCCTCTTAAAAATTGAGTTAACATTTACAGAAATAGGGAATAAAGTGAATTAAACAAAGTTCAGAATTCGGCCTTTTCCAGGACGGTTGCAGTTAAAACAAAAACTTGCGAAACTTTGACGAAACGCCATTTCAGGATTTGCTTTTACTCACGTACACAGTTTTGGAGTAAGTTTGCATGAAAGCTCTCATTCACAAGTGTATGTTACCCTCTTTAACACCCTCCCTACACCCCATTCCGCCCCCACCGGCCCCCTTTCCTGATCTTATGAGATCACAAAGACGTTTGTGTAAAGTTCTTGCCTTTGCGGTTATAACACACTCATGCATTAAAGAGCTAGGCAATCATTTTCAGGTTTGTGAAATGCTCTTTTAGTTTTAAGCCTTCTCTTCTAATCTTGCGTCCGAATTTAGTCATTAATCCTTGTCCTTCAAAGAAAACGACATTGTTAGTGTGAGTTTGTGAGTTTAGTTTTCATAAAGAACGTCGCTGCTTTCAGAAAAGAATACAGTTTTGTTGTGTCCGGGAAAGAACCTTTGACGCTTTTTGTAAAAAAAAGTGAAAGAACTTGAGATTTGTATTCACAATTACTTGACTTTTCGTGACTATATAAATCTAAGTTTACCGACAACAAAGAGTTACATCAAAATAACGTCTTTTGAATAAGACTGTAAGAAATTTCTTTAAAGATTATAGTCGAATTTTCGCCTGCGAAAAATTATGCTTCTTTTCACTATTTGTCGTGGCAAAACATATAAAGATTAAAGAGTGAGAAAATGTTTGAAGTCAGGTCAATATCTATAAAAAAAAAGCCCCAGTCCCAACTTATTTCATGACATGACCATAAACATTTCAAAATGTATTTAAAGAACTTGAGACTCTTGCCAAGGATGTTTTACTTTTAACGCAGTGCAATTGAAGCTGATCATGTGGCATTCCTTGTGAGTTCCTTTGTTCTCTATTGCTGTGCTTTGGGAAGGCAATAATACGAAAGACCATTTTAACTCGAGATCGGCGTCTCAGAAACTATGCGCTCATTTTACTCCGGATGGCTAACAAATTTTGAATTATATTCTTATTCCAGTACAATAAGGAATAAGTGATACTGTAACCGTTTATGCATATTAACTTTGCAGTTGTTTTAAAACGTGAAAATACACTGAATATGATCTAACGATTTTCCCCAAAAACAGTTTATGTCCATTCAAGATGTTCGACAGCTACTCACGTTTTTATGAATGAAAACGCAAATGAAAATAAAGATATACTTATTTTCAGTGTCCTTAACCGTCACTCGTACATTAAAAAAATTCTCACAAGTAAAACGATCCAAAGTATATTACTCGAATCTGACTTATCTGTGAATGTGCTGCAGAGAATAAAGGGTAGGGTGACAGCTGAAACCGACGTTGCTAAATTAATGACTGCGATAAGCCTTTAGTTGTAATGTGGATGCGACGACACGAGGGGACAGTGTTAATCGGCTCTCGGTTACTGGCAAGTGAGAGTGAGAAAGGTGCTTCAGTTCATTCAACATTACTGGGTGGCCTTTCTAGTCTCTTGCCCAATTTGTTTTAGGCAAGTGGCAACGAAACAGAAGGCTTTTATTCTTGAGTGTTGGATAAGATACAAAAAAAATTCTGATGAAAGAACCTCTTTCGAAATAATAATCACAGTGCAGGACGAGAATAAACAAGTAAAAAATGCGCCGAAGTTTCTTCAGCGCAATCGAGTTTTCTATACAGCGTATAATCAAGGCCACCGAAAATAGATCTATCTTTCAGTGGTCTCGGTATAATGCTGTATGAGCCGCGGCCCATGCAACTTAACCATGGCCCGGTGGTGGCCTATGCTATATCGTTGCCAGAAGTGCGATTATGGTTAACTTTAACCTTAAATAAAATAAAAACTACTGAGGCTAGAGGGCTGCAATTTGGTATGTTTGATGATTGTAGGGTGGATGATCAACATACCAGTTTGCAGGCCACTAGCCTCAGTAGTTTTCAAGATCTGAGGGCGGAGAGAAAAATTGAGGACGGACAGACAAAGCCGGCACAATAGTTTTCTTTTACAGAGAACTGCGAAGCGGGGGAGGTAGCTGATTTTCAGGGTGGCGGTACCTGTATGTACCCTTTGACGATTAAACAGGTGTACCAAGATTCCTTTCAGTGTAAAAACAGGGGTAACACACGTACGTGCCGGATCAAAACATTTAGAAGATATCTGTCGATAACTTGTCGAGCCTGAGAAAGCATGAGTTGGGCGTACTTGAGATTTCATATGATGATTGGCTTTATTGCTTTTTTAACAATCACTGCCTTTAGAAATTAACTTACAGTTGCACTACTATGTACCAGAATTGTTGGCCTGTTTGCAGTATGGTCTGTCAGTGAATTGTATTATATAAAGATGTATGTAATAGTAACTTTTGGTTGATCACCAATATTACATATCTGCTTGGGAGGGATATTTAAGTTTTTGTTCTTGAATACTGATAAGGTTAATGACATATCTAAGCAGTCTTCTTCTTCCTTAACGCCAGAAGAAATACTGACTTTATGTGTTGAAGTTTCGTTTTGGAACATGAATTTCGAGCATTTCTCTCTCTCTCTCTCTCTCTCTCTCTCTCTCTCTCTCTCTCTCTCTCTCTCTCTCTCTCTCTTATATCTATATATATATATATATATATACATACATATATATATATATATATATATATACATACATATACATATACATACTTATATTTTTTCTCAATGCTCTTTTACCTTAGAGTTTGTTTTAGTGTTCTGGTCTCAGCAAGTCTACTCTTGGAGCTGCCCACCACTAATTGTGTAACTATTGGGCACATAATCACTGCTTAGGTCAACAGAGTCACAGTGAAACTGAAATGCTGACATGTGAATGGGACCCAGATCCTCTTGCTGGTGATGTGATACTGCTCAAGTATTTGCTGTGTCACACTACACTATACTGAATTTAAGCCTGATGTAATAAGGTAACAAAGAACTTTGTTCAACAAACAAATTTTTATACGGATGATTTAATTGCAGATGCGTGTTTTGATTAAGGATTTTGTACTTAATAAACCTTTAAACTGAAGAGGGAGAGAGCTAATGCAAGGCCACGCAAGTAGACTTCTTTCAAGCGGAGAAACGTTTATTAATAAATGTTTTCTTTGAGATTGAGTTTTGCTAAGAAAAGGAAAGAATAGGAATTTGTATGAAAAGTAGAGGGGCATTTTCGCTGTTGGTGTTTGTGAGTTCTAGCTTTGATAGGCTATTAATAACTTGTTCAGAAAAGATAAACGAACTGTCCTCTTAAGACGTAAACTATTTTTCACATGGGTTTTAGGCAGTTCGCGTCAAGCTCGTTATTATGGGGTTTTCGTACCAGCGGTCCTGATTCGAAAATAGCGTTAAAGATAAAGTATGACTGTAATGGAAAAATTATAAATATTGGTAAAAAAAATCTGATGAAGAAAATATCTGAAGCGTAAGAGTATAGATTATAGTTTCGAGCTTATGAGAACCCGCTAAACTGCCATTTCCTCGTGAGGTCCCGATCTGTCGCCGGGACCCTTAGGGCATCCTCGCTTCAAAACAAAATCTACATGACGCACCGAGTTACTCTCAGGAAACACAGATCCACCGCTCCTGATTCAAGCGATCTTACTTTAGGTCCTTGTTAGAACTGTAATTACTAAGGTATGTAAGCATTGCAAGCTTTCCAACCATATGTATTTGAAATCTCTTCCTAAATTGTATATAGAATTGTTAACCATTCTTCAGGTGCGGGACAACGCATCTGACTGTATATAGACGTCCCTGCAAGCTTTCCAACCATCTTCTTCTTCTTCTTCTTCGTTTAACGTACTTTTATCCCATTTTTCATATGGAGTAAGCACGATGCCTTCTTTCGAAGGACTTTGATTTGCCGTTGGGGTAGGCCGTAGCCTCGATCGGCTGCCCTGCCTGACATCGATTAGACCCCGGTAGCACATGTGTATGTATTGTGCCGAATCCCCAGCTCCCTTTTTCCAACCACATGTATTTGAAATCTCTTCCTAAATTGTATATAGAATTGTTAACCATTCTTCAGGTGCGGGAAAACGCATCTGACTGTACGAGTATATAGACGTCCCTCTGTTTTTCCCAAATGTCAAATGCTACTTTTACGCTCGCAAGAGTTCTTGACCTGTCAGAGATTTTGTTCTAATAAATAAGAATACACCTTGAAACTGCCTCTTACTCCGCCGTGTTATATCCTTATATGAAGTATCATAAGTAATGTTGTCATCATTGCCCCCAGCAGTTATATGTAACACCCTTTGCCGGTCGAATCGACGAACTAAGCTTTGTTGTTCGAATGAGTACTTGGATTAGTTAATGTCTGTGAGCACCAGACGCCTCTGGCTCATAATTACGTGACCATCTGGAGACTTGAATGGAACTAGCAGTCTCATCCCTGAATTACAATTGTTTAAACTCTGAAGAATAACAAATTCAGCTTCTGAAAGCGTCAAGAAGTTCGAAGGTAAAAAATTTATCGCCAATAGCAATAGTTCGACAGAAGTTTCAGAGAATCGTCTTTTAAAAGTCATATATTAACAATATTACTGCAATTCCATTTCTGTAGAAATTAGGGCAAGCTTTAATGATGACTGTAAACAAAGATTACTTTGATTTTATATGCAACAGCATAAACAGACAGAGGATTGCCGTTAATTTTTCATGCATACTTTCAAAACACTGGCTTTCCTAAAGTCGGTTTGTAGGTGAAAGCATACCGTAGTGTGCCCTGCCGTTAAAGACGTTGTGTCTTTGAGAGAGAGAGAGAGAGAGAGAGAGAGAGAGAGAGAAGAACGCAGCGGGAAAGTAATGAGAACAATTCATCATTTACACTAAAGAAGAAGGCATACAAATGTTGAAGGCTTCCTTTATTACGCCCTTCAGTCAAGGGTGCAAAGATATCTAGATAGATAAACATAAGGATAGGAAGAGAAACCTTTACCAAACTGCTCACTGACTGGGTATATGAACCTACTTTACCATCCTCATGTCTCAGTGAAACTAAACTGCGCCCCGAACTCTCTCTCTCTCTCTCTCTCTCTCTCTCTCTCTCTCTCTCTCTCTCTCTCTCTCTCTCTCGTCCATTAAAGTGTCAGAATCAATTTCTTTTTCCCTTGATGGCCAAGTGTATGTTAAACCCAAAGTGGTTAAGGTTTTAATCCTAGGCCGGGTAGGTGCATATGTCATGTATAATAACTAACGGGTGTAAGTTATTCCCTAGGAGTGGTGAATACGATATTCATGGATGTGAAGATATTCTTCCCTTAATAATGACCAGGAAGCGTGAGAGTTCGTGCATGATGTAGGTGAATGGCGCAACGTGCATAGAGGGGTTTGACATGTTGCTGAAGAGTCCTCGGTGTATGAAGTGTCTAATATTTTGGAAGTTTCCAGCACAAGGGATCATGAATCAGTGGTGAAAGTACGAATGTGGCACTGCCTATTTTGTTGTTTTTCTGTGGAGGTTACCCACCCTGTTGCTAAAGTAACATTATCGCTGTTAGTTGCGAGCCTTCTGTAAAAATCATTAACCTCCTCAAACTGTGATGTTGCGATGGGGCATCAATATGCGCCCAACGCAACAGCACAGTTTGAGGAGGTTAATGATATTTACAGAAGGCTCGCAGACTAACAGCGATAATGTTACTGTAGCAGGTGCTTATGTAAGGTGAGATTATAAAAAAAGCACTACTGTTGACTAAGGAAATGTACCTAAGTCGGCGCTCTTTTGATGTTGCATGCATGTGAATAAGTGCGTACAAAAGTATTACATTGAATGTAGATATATCTAAGATGCATTGCTGACGAATAGATGTAAAATCAGTTACTTATGAAGTGACTGATATATTTACCAAAAGTATAAAATTTATCATAACATTCGAGGAGTTGCGAATAAAATTGTATAAGTGCCTATGCTTCGAATATTGTGAATGGCAAGATGACACGCCCACGGTTTTATCTCCAGATCGAAGAGCTACATTCGTTAGAGTACGTTCGTCATCTCGTTGCGTGCCAATGTAATATTTTATGCCAGATCGTTCAGAAAGGCGTGAAAATGTTTTTAACTTATAATCTTCTTTTTGGATTTGAATTGTAACATCAGAGTAATCCTTTTACGTGATGTATATGAATGAGATTATTTTCTCATGGAAATGTTATATGCTAAATAATTTTGTTCATCCTCGTCCCCCCCCACTTCTTTCTTTCATGGACACTAAATTTACTCTATGTAAACAAATAGCATTGATCGTTTGGGTTGGCGCTGATTGTCCTGTGTTCATCTAACAGAAGTATCGTGAGATTTATCTCTAACAGGAAGTAAAAACAGTCGAAATAGCTTGTGGTGTGATTTATATTATGGTAGCTTTAGGGCATCATAATTATTATCTCCTTTTCACGCATATTTGTATTTTGATTGATTTTTTTTTTTTTTTTTTTTTTTGTAACTCGAGATAAATGCAAAAGTCCACTAAGGGAAGGTGTTGGTGGTAAGACTCTACAACATTGCCCTTTTCTTGTTGACATGTTGTAAAATTTTGTGCGTGAGTCGTGTAGTTATTACTTCATTTCCTGTCTCGAATTTCCTGTCCGGGTTGGACTCCCTCTCGTTTTTCCTTCTTTATTTTCTCCTTCCTGTGCCTCACTTCCCTTTCTGGGGTGGATTTTCTTTTCCCGTTTGCCCTCTCCCCCTCTTTTGCTGTATTTGCTTTATCAGTAATTGAAGACTTTTCATTTATTTTCGTTTTTATCTTTTATGATTTTCAAATCTTCGAATGATCTTGTTGACCGCATTGCTTAATAACGTTCTTTTTGAAGTTATTATGCTTAAATCCTTTTTTGCGTTGTTGATGCGACTTCATTTGTTTGCATTAGATTCAGTTACATTTTGTTATCTTGATCCCAATGCTATATGCCTTTTCTTCGTTGCTTTTCTCATGTAAGAAAACAAAATATTTCCCTGCTCTAATTTCCTCATATGTTTAGCCATATTACATAATTAAAACCTCAAGATTAATAACTGCCAACGCCCCTTTCTTGTATTTTTCTTTGTTTCTTCATTGTTGTTATGGTTTTCTAATAGTAGCTCTTGCTCTTGCTCTTGCACATATCTTCATATACGGTAACTCCACGATCAGTCTGATATTATTATTGTTGTTCATATTGCTTAAATTCTTTTGCGACTTTGATTCTGATTACATTCGAAGAGGGAGAAATCATTATGCAAATAACTGGGGAACAAAAGTTCAAGCGTCACTTCTGTCGCCGTATTGCCCCCAAATTAGAAAAAATGCTCTCCACACCCAACCCATCATTTCATGAACACGAATTTAGGGATTTTATTATCAGTATACCGGGAGATGAGTTTTAGTGACGTTGAACTAGAGATTGTCTTATGTATGATTGTTTAATTATAAACATATTTTGACTGAAAAAATTACAAGTAACGTCACTAGATTTACACATAAAGTAATGTTTTCTAGTTAAGTTAGGTATTTTATTGTTTCTGTGCTAGCTTTAGTCCATAGCCACATGGCCACGTATGGTGTGAATGTACTAAAGATGTAGGTATTGTTTGCGCGTTGGTGACTGCGTCATGTCCCATTGGCTTCGAAAGGGGAAGTTACGGAAGGGAACGTCATCAGCTCTTGTGGGTAACACCTCAGCCTTCTGATGGATGAGCCCAGGGTGCAAGGAAGGGTTAATACCATGACACACATAACCCCTCCCTTTCTCTCTCTCTCTCTCTCTCTCTCTCTCTCTCTCCGTACCTAGTTCACATTTAGGCCATCATGTCGAAGTCTGTTCCCTTAGGAGCTTGCAGCATTTTCTCATATACACATAATATATATATATATATATATATATATATATATATATATATATATATATATATATATATATATATATATATATATATATACATATATGTATACATATAAATATATATGTGTGTGTTATGTATATATATAAATATATATATATATATACTATATATATATATATATATATATATATATATGTATATATATATATATATATATATATATATATATATATATATATATATATACATTTTTACATGTTTACCTTTATTAATGTGACGCAGTCTTTGTGTAAATTTGACATGATCGAAGCAATTTCATTTGGAGCTCTTGTGGCTGTTTGCCTTTCCTCCCTCTCGTCTTAGTTTATGGCATTTTTTCCTCACTATTTTCGTGGTGCGAACATGATCCAATCTTGGCATACCACATAACCTTTCCGCTAAGAAATGAAATACATCATTTTCAAGCCTGTTCAGTCGCAGAGGTAAAAAAAAAAAATGCAAATAATTAACCTCTTGAGATCGGTATCTTAATTTATTTATAAAATCATTGAATGGCATCTTGAGTTTCGTTAAAAAATGGTTGTTGATTTTTGGTTTCTGAAATTACAGAGACCATATATCTTGTTTATGGAGGGTGTGAGAGGAAACGTAAGAATACTGAAAACAGCACCTGAATAAAGTTCCCGGTAAGTTGAAACGTGTAGAAAAAGGTCCTTTGTGTAAACAGGAGAGAGAGAGAGAGAGAGAGAGAGAGAGAGAGAGAGAGAGAGAGAGAGAGAGAGAGAGAGAGAGAATGTTAATCCAATCTTCATCGGCTGGCTAGTAAAAAGCAGAAGTCAATGTTCCTGTTATAAGATTATAAGCTGAACCATTTTGTTGATAATACAACTTATTATTATTATTCCTTTCTTTTATTTCAGGTAATGTGAAGTGTATTTTACGTATTGGGAAGGTCGCCCTTTTTTATTTAATTTCTCTGGATTTCTTTAGGTGAGTAGCAAGGAAGATTGAAATTTTCTTATCATATTCATTCAAACATAATATAAACGCTTTTTTACAAATGAAAGCGATAGACTCTCTCTATACATGTGATGTTGCAGTACATTTGAACAACTTTTGATTACAGATGGATATTGTACTTTTGCATGTCATGGTAGAGGCTTTCGCATTGTAATTATGAAAAAAGCAGTTATAATAGTTCATTTGAAGTCGTGAGTGACGGGCAGAAGGATTAAAAACAATGGAAAAGAAGGAAAATTATTGTAAGACTGAAGGAAACCCTCACTCAAACCACCTCTTCAAAGGGGGAAGGTGAATCGGTTCAGTAGAGAAGACGCAGGGAGAGAATTTCATCTTCTCCTTAGGTAGAAAGAATTGACGGACTTAATCTGAGGAGTTATCCGGCGTATTGCCTATCGCACTGGAGATATGGTTTTTTTTTTTTATCTTTGTATAGTAAATATGGGATGTGAAGGTCCTCTGGGTGTTACTTGGTCAAGTAAGGATTAGGATTAACGGATTTAACCTGTGAAACAATGTGTCATAGAATCATGAGTAACTTCTTGTTGAGTTTAATAGCCATTAATTAGTTAGGTAATCAGCTATCAACCTTTCAAGACAATTCTCAGGTAATCTTTTAAATTATATATGTATTTTAACAATTCATTTACATATTCCGTAACTTAACTCCATAATTTGCTTTCGTAGATTTGTTTTGTTAGTTTTTCTGTCGCAGTCTGTGTGTTTGTGTGTGTGTGTGTAATAAATAAGTTTTTCCTTCTCGGTCCTTGACTGATAATTCAAGTGATAGCCATAACACCTACTTATGTAACAGCTACTTATGTATCTTCTTACTTGAATTTAGAATAGAAGCACGAATAAAAGGAATGTTTTATCGGGATGAAATGTCATTTTAAGAATTTAAGGAATGAAACTCAAATGTCACAGCTGTTCGGTGTGATGTGAAGTAATGGACGTGAAGTAATACATTTGATGAAAATTCCACATTGCCATACAATAGTTTGCTGTGTGTTTGTATTTTATTTTTTGTGTGCACATGTGCTAAACCCATACAACACAGTCACTACATACCACACGCATATGCGCACACGCTTATTTTTTTCCTTCTATGCTTATTCTACTGTATTAGCTATTTTATCATTTGTTCAGTAAGATTCGGAATCTCAGTAATATGGTAAATTGCAGAAAACCAGGAAGGGATTCCATGCGTTACTGTGAACTATTAGCAAGAAAGGACATCAATCAGCACTCGTGTGACTGCTTAATGCAGGATGAACGTTGGCGAATTCTGGGTATTGGGCATTGTTTGGGCAACACGAGTTACGTGGGAAGGATGTTATGAGGTTTGGAATTGGTGAGTTATATGAAATATGCTGGAGAGAGAGAGAGAGAGAGAGAGAGAGAGAGAGAGAGATTTGATTATATACTCGCGCTGTAATTTTGGTCTCATTTTACATATGCTTAGTTTTTACATGCCTGACTACCCCCTACGCCGTAGAACCCTAAAATGTTACATGAAAGCTGGTAAACAAGTAATGTTGCCATTAACAAACTTAAAAATGCCATTTGACATGAAAACATCCTCCTTCAGAAGCTAGTTAGAGGCTAATTACCCTCTCCATTCCTCACTGAGACTTGATGTACTCTTCTGCGAGGGGAAAAGTATATCAAGTCCCAAGACTGCATCCATTAAAAGCTCTTATTACATTTTTATGCCCAGTACCAAATGTGGCATAAAACATTCCATTCTTTTTGGCCTATTAATGTATTCCTGTACAGAAATGAATGAATAACTTCCAGCACTTTCTGGTATCTTTTCAGCACAGTATCCCACGAGAAAAACTGAGTTTTCTCTGCTGTCCTTTATCACTTAGTAACGTATCTCTAAATGGTGAGTGTTTGATATGTTGCTCGCCAAGTTTGCCCTTCCCTTTCTTGTCCCACTGGCAAGTAGACCTCTGGTAGTAAACTGCATAATGTTAGGCCCCCTAAACTTGATTAAAAGAGTAACGCGCCTGTAAATACTTTGTCTTATAATTTTTAAAGATTCACAGTGACAAAAAAAAAAAAAAATAAATCACCCTTAATGGTGGCAAAACTTCTTTTAGCACGGCTAAAATTGCAAATGATTCAACGGTAAAAGCTGAGAACAAGTTATGTAAAGAACCATCACAACGTTCTCATTTTGTGCGGCGTATTGTTATTTTATCTAGTAGCGCTCTCTTTCCAGAATGATAATGCAAAACTTTGCCTATAGTAAGTGTTAAGCAAGATTGCAAAATATTGAAAAATCATTATATTACTCTTATATATATTTAGTTTTCTCTTCAAATATATATTCAGATATAAAATGAAATCGCTGTCACATTCGGGAATGGTCTATATAACAAGATAAAGGAAACATTATTAATAGAAGTAACAGTATTGTTAATTGTAGTAGTAGAAGTATTTGTGAAAACGTTAAGTTTGAAATATGGAATAAAATTGTTCCTTTCCTCATAAACAACATTACATTAGAAACTAACCAGGAACTTGAACAGGTATAGTTTAAGGCAAACAAGAAATAATCGTAGTAGTATGATTTTAATCTGTGCGAAAAAACGCCAGTCGTACTAATGAAACTGTTGAAAGTATAATTTTATTCTTTACTTAATATTACTCCAACTGATAATCTACGGTTTTATAATAAACTATACCAGTTTTTTGCGCGTACAATTTATTTGAGCTTTAACGGAGGTTACAGCGAAGTTTTTGTGATAAAAGGAAGGATAAAGGGCACGGAAAAAACAATGTTTTCATATCATTAAGGATTTGATGAATATTACAAGATAAACACTGGATTTTCTTGAAATAAGAAATTAGAAGAAAGGAGCCTAAAAAGCTCTGAACTTAATTATAATACAAGTAATATGCTGTAAATGTACTTAATTTGTAAGAAGTAAAGAAGGGAACACGGCCCCCCACCAACAAAAAGAATATAAAGCTGAATTTTTACTTGCTTGAGGACTGAAAAAAAAATGTACACCAATTTTATTGCACAATAAAATACAGATAAAAATAACAGAGAAAACACTGGTTTGTGTGCCAGCTGTCCCTATTTCTCAGAAGGTTGAACTCTGAAGTCGAGTACCCTCTGTTTGCACTTTTAAAACCGTTTGTATTTTTGCAACTGTCTTGTGGCTTTATTATATTTAGAATATACTCCATGGTATAATCTGACTACAGTTGGGAAAAAGATTTCTCATCTTTGCTTTGTTAACACGAACTAGAATGTCGTGTCGCATTATTTTGAATGGCTAATTAATTTTTTAGGAAAAAAGAATGAAATGTGTCATCTTAACTTGGTTTTCAGTATTTCAGACGTCAAGGAAAGTTTACTTTAGGATTCAGTCGTGAACGAGCTTCATTTTTCAAAGTGTTTGCGACATTTTTTCCATGAGTTAAAGAGTTGAAGGTTTTTTATATTTATTATTCTCAATATTCCATACAGCTGTGTGATTTTTTCACGTCTTTAAAAAAGTTAACTTTTTCAGCAGTAATTTAAAATATACTAACTTGATTTAGGAAAGACTCGCTGTGAAATGTAATCAGGCGGAAGTTAAATTTCTCTTATAATGGTTATAAAATCTAACAGTTAAACCTTTCTGGCCGGCCGTGCGCGGTTAGGCATCCTCACAAGAAGCTTTACGTAAAACGAAGCTCAGTGTCTTTAATTTTGCTATATCATTTCTTTCGATTTTAATGGTACATCTGGAGTATAAAGAAAGTGTTCATCATTAGTTCTTTCATGTACAGTGTATGTTGCATATGCTGTTTTATAACAGCTGTGTAGATGAGCGTTCCTTGTTAATAACCTCTGAATTGGTTCCAAAGTGTTTATGGCTCTAGGTTTGTATTTTAACTAAGAAAAAAATTTAGAATTAAAATGTAGATGAGTAAGGAGGCAACGTCTCTGTATAAATACAATAAGGCAGAACTTATATTGTTTAGAATTATTTAGTAAATACTGTATATAGATAACTTGTGATAAATGATATTCTTTTGCAGTCGATTTGTTATGGGCGTTCTCACAGAAGTAAACATTTGTCTTGGAACGTTTCCGTCAAAGATTTGCTTTAAACTCATGTTTTTGGTTGAGTTTCATGAGGTTGACTTGTGAATTACAAACCATAAGACTTCTTTTTCAAAATTTGTCCTTTGTATAACCTCTGATACAGTTAGTTTTAGCTGTAGAACTCCTCAGTTCCTGAGGTCCTTTATTCCTCACACCATTGGACTGTGGAACAGTCTCCATGAGGATGTTGTGCAATTGGAACCTCAAAAGTTCAAGCGAAGACGCAACTCATTACTACCCTAAAACAATCCTCCTTGTATTTCAGTAATATACTTACATTTTTATCTGTTTATTTATTAATTTATTTTTCTTTTCTATTAACTGATCTCTTCTTTGTGTATTTCCTATTACCTTCTGTTATTTTGTTTCAAATGAACACCATATTCTTTGGAAGCTTGAATTTGAAGTCAATGGCCCCTGTGTGTTTGTTCGATATGAATAGGGGGGTTTCTCTTCTGAATAATAATAATAATAATAATAATAATAATAATAATAATAATAATAATAATAATAATAATAATAATAATAATAATAATAATAGTGTTATCGCAAAACTGATCAAGTCCTAAAAATTAAGGCATATTATAATTTATAGAAGACATTGCATGAACGATGCATGAGTACTAATCCATTCACAACGTGGATATTATATGAAATTAGACATTGGTTCTTTAACTGCGGTTTATGCATTTGGTGCCATTGATCACTTGATACTTATGTCGGCGGATTCGGTTACCAGCAAAGAAGTGGAAGGTCGTGGACGAATTTCTCTCTCTCTCTCTCTCTCTCTCTCTCTCTCTCTCTCTCTCTCTCTCTCTCTCTCTCATCCACAGCATTTGTATTTCCTGTATATTTCTTCCTCAGTCATCCACAGCATTCACATTTCATGTACCTGTCTACTTCCAAATTTTCAGCATATTTATCTATATTGTCATGAAGTTCATATTATGATTATGTTAAATTCCCGTCTTGCTGACCTTAGATAAACATGTGATTTAGAACTACATATTTATCTAAGTTTGGGTATGTAGAATCTGAATGCGAGTTTATTTGAGCGCTGGCGTGTGTTTGTGGATTTGCATTTGAATATAAAAACTAGGAAGATAGAAATTGAAGAGGCAACTGTTTGAGAGAGAGAGAGAGAGAGAGAGAGAGAGAGAGAGAGAGAGAGAGAGAGCATCAACACGACTTGAATTAAAGCTTAAGAAGAAATTGGAGGTGCACGAGAACGATGAAAAAGAAAAACTGCACAGAAAGGGAAAGGGAAAGAAAAGCGAAGAGGAAATGAAAGAAATGCGAGGGAGATGAGACAAAGAGGAAGCGAGGCAGCGACGAGGGGAGTGGCCGAAACCAAGTAGATGGAGAAGGGAAGGATAAACAAGACAGAGGAGTTAGACCAAGGAGAGAGGGACGAGGCGAAGAAGTACGAGGGGAGCACGGATAATACTTGGGGGAAGGGTTGGGGTGGGGGTTGGGATCAGCGCTTGAGGAGCCAGAGGTGCAGTAGCAGTATTCCTGCATATCTCATCAAATGGGATTTCTTGCATATGCCATTGCTCCCCTCAGCAGTGCAACGCTTTTGATAGCTAATTGTGTTTTGTTTTATTGTTTTTATAAAGCAAGTTGCACCAGTTGACACGTCGTTAGTTTTTTCATGAAATTCCTGGTTTTTTCACGTCTATACTTTCATTATTTTTCGTTTTTTTGTTAAATGTCGTATTGATATGCTCGTTGTATTAATCATTCAATATTTATTTTTGACTTATTCGAGTATTTACTCTGCCGAGTTTCATGGCACGCGATTTCTGATTCCCCATGACAAATACGCAGCTTCACACGTGCCTCCAATAACATTTGAACACGATATTTGTGAGAAAACCTTTCTAGCATTTTCCTGACCTCATCAACTGTGTCATTCAGCCAATAAAAGCACCTCCTTGCTTTTGTAGTGGGTAATAACCTGCGGTGTTAGTCCCGAAAAGAGCGCCAAGAGAAGAGATGACACGTCAAATTACTCGAGAATATTTTGCAAAAGGTCAGAGATCAAATACATCCCACTGTATCCTGGGGAGACACCGAGACAGCGTAGGTACGGCGCGACTCAAAACAAAGATAATGACATTGTTTTTTATAAAAATTCCTGTCTTATGTTTCTGTTTTCTTGTATTTGTTCGTTAATTTTATTTACGCTGAAAACCAGCGTAGTGAGTTTAATAGAACCGTGAGTATGGAGAGCTGAGTCGTACAAGGGAATCACTATACCATGATTAAGTTTTTTCGAATTCGAAAACTAACTTTGCCGTGGAAGAAGTCTAGTTTAGGATAATAGAAAGACAAACTGTTCAAGGAGTTCAAGATATTTATATCTCGGCTCAAAGGAAAAAAAGCACCACATGTCAATAAGATAATATGATATTCTCTAACTTCTGTAATGTTAAAATTACATTTCCTTATTATTGGAGTTATGTCGCATAATATAGAAAGTGATGACCTAACTTCTTAATCAAGTTTTTGAAATTTAATATCAGTCTCGTTTCCGACCAATGTCGCAAAACCCGCATTGTTTTTCAGCCAGTTCAAATGAAGGTAAATGGCGTTTTTCCTGCGTCTCTCCTGGCGTTTGTTTGTATGTCTGTAACTGAATATTCTTTAAGCCTACTGAAAGAATTTTCTTGCTTATTTCGAAATCAGATGAATTTTAATTTGTAAACTGGCAGATATATATATATGAATATATATATATATATATATATATATATATATATATATATATATATATATATATATATATATATGTATATATGTATATAAATATATATATATATATATATATATATATATATATATATATATATATATATATATATATATATATATATATATATATATATATATATATATATATATATATATATATATATATATATATATATATATATATATATATATATATATATATATATATATATATATATATATATATATATATATATATATATATATATATATATAGAGAGAGAGAGAGAGAGAGAGAGAGAGAGAGAGAGAGAGAGTCCTTCAAACGAGTGAATCAACACGCTGAGAGGGAAAGGAAAAAGGAATAAAAAACAAATCTGTCAAATATTTTAAGCGTTTTTCCTCAGGCGTGGGCATAACCTTTGCCTTATTCAGATGTGGTTATCTTGTGACATTTAATGTTAAATGCAAGAAGCAAGAAATCAGAGAGAGAGAGAGAGAGAGAGAGAGAGAGAGAGAGAGAGAGAGAGAGAGAGAGAGAGAGAGAGAGAGATTACAGACCCTATTAAATATACTACATGATTCAGATGCCTGAATCCTACATTCAGATGTGGTTATCTTGTGACAACTAATGTTAAATGCAAGAAGCAAGGGGGGAGAGAGAGAGAGAGAGAGATTACAGATCCTATAAAACATACTACATGATTCAGATGCCTGAATCCTGAATCAACACGGGAAGAGAGATTAGAAGGAAGGCGACCAGAAACAGAAATAAAAAACTGTCAAGTGGGCGTGCTATTTTTTAGTGCCTAACGCCCAAGCGACTTGAGTGAGTGCTCACAACCGCCACTGCAGATTCAGATCAAATAATAATTTAAGACTCAGAACTAAACCAGCTTAGTGATAATTTGACACCAGTCACCAGAGGTCGATTTTTCTAGTAAAACACTCATCCTTTGAGCCATTGTCATATAAAGTTCCAGGCCGAGACTCCACTTAGCTTTGCTCTTGCACTTGAGTTTACAGCCCGCATAGATTAATGCGGCGGCCAAGTAATAATAATGAAGAAAATAAATGTTGAATCCTGTTGAAGTTTTGGAAATTGCATAAGCTTTAAAGTCGACAGGGTTGTTCAGTTTTTTCATTGAAATTATGTTAGCAAATATAGATTTGGAACCAAGCTGATGTCAATTGAACTCCGATGACATAGCCATTAGTTCCTGTGGGCAGAAAATTTCTGAACATTCAGCAGAGAAAATAGATAGTCTCTTCAAAATCATTACAGTCAAGGAGCTTGGTTTCTGTCAAAAAAGAGTTCGTAAAGAAAACCATCATTCTTGAGTTTGGAACATTTAGTGATGATATTATTAAAAACCCTTTACCAGTTTCAAAGCTTCCCTCAGTTAAAAGCAATTTATCAAATTAAATATCAATGAAGAAAGAAATTAGATGCAGTGCTAATCCAATCCTCATGTTTTATTTTTAAATATTTTGGGATTTTTGAGTCGATTAAAGTGGGGATACCAGTGAATTCCTCAGTTAAAAGCAGTTTGTCAGGTTAAATATCACTGAAGAAAGAAAGGAGATGCAGGGCAAAGCCAATCTTTATGTTTTACTTTTTTGAATATTTTGTGACGTGTTTAATTGACTAAAGTGGGAACCGCACTGATATAAAACAAACTTTGCCTTAGTCACCAAGGGAGAGCCATGATAAGGCTATGATGATGTTTGTGAAGAGACTGGTGTAACAAGGAGAAAACAAGAGAGAAAAAGTAGGGGTAAAGAGAGAGCCGAGTGAGGAAACTCTGACATCGCAATCCATATGGCCAGCTTCATGACAGCTGAGTGGCACATCTAATAATCCTTAGAGGAAGAATTACAGTTGAATTGTGATTTTCCTGGGACAAAGTGTCCCATGAGACGATAGGAGCAACCGTGAACCATGTAAAAAAAAAAAGTATAAGTAAACAGGCCTGAGGAGTATTACCGGGGGGAAAAGAGAGTATGAAGCAGACTGTCACTTTTGAGCGCATTTTCAAGTGGTGTAAGATGCTGCTGACTTGTGTGGGTACGCATGTATGTGAGCTGTTTTGTAACGCACTCGGTGCAAGTTTTTTTGTTTTGTTTTGTGACGTTCGTGTGTGTATTTGAGATGCTAGAGTTGGGTCCTTTTTTTCCTTGTTTTTGTTTTGGTCTGTCTCTTTGGGTAATGTCAAGTCAATGTGGCTAGTGCATGTCTTTTTTCAATTACATGCATCAGATTTTGGATTTGGAGGATTATTGAGGATTATTCAAGCGGGAATCCTTTTTTGATCGAGGAAAGACATTGAGGATTACTAATTTAGTAAACCCGAGTAGGAGTACTATGTTTACTCGTCTACAGTATATGACTGACAAAGAGAGAGAGAGAGAGAGAGAGAGAGAGAGAGAGAAAGAGAGAGAGAGAGAGAGAGAGTTAGTGTTTTGCTTTTTTTTGTTTCTAGTGAACGTAGCAACTTATGAGGAATATGTTTAAACGCTAAAAGCAAAGTGTTTCTCTCCATCTGTTGAACGTTTGGAACTTAGAAGAGATCAGGCCTTTATCCTCTGAAAGCAATATATATATATATATATATATATATATATATATATATATATATATATATATATATATATATATATATATATATATATATATGTTTATATAGCTAGATAGATATTACAGACTAAACATAAATAACTAACAGTTTATTTCACCTTCTGAAAGGTCAAAGAAACTTGAGATGTCTCTATTAAAGGCGCTCTAAAAATGTCTGTGTCACATAGGTTTTCATTTACATGACCCTTAAATACAGAAAGCCTGGTCACACAGTTTAAGTATAATATTAAGTTTGTAAATGAAAAACATGAAGTACTAATTTGTGTGCAGTGTCATACAGTATCTTCGGCATTCCTACTCAATTAGCATATATATGATATACGACTTTTGGGTAGTTTTGAATGTATACTTGTAAGTGCCTGCGTGTATGTATGTCTTCGGTCTTGATATATGTAGAGAGTTTTATTTATCTAGAAAGTTCTGATTTTTTGTACAAACTGCATAACAAATTTGAATGAAAACAATACAACATGGCATCTGAATGTCATATAAAAATGATCAGTGATGAACTAATAAGTTTTCGAGGGGTATCAGTGTTTCGCATGAATTAAAAATCTCTTGATTATTTTATCTTTGCATACAAAAGTTATTCAAGATGGCTTGATTTGAATAAATCAATTCCAATAAAGAAAATGACTTTGTAAGCTTATTATTTTGACTCTGATTGCCGATCTTGCTGTTATCGCACTGAATTTGTTGAAAGAATAACCTGTGCATCTGAGGTGTAAGGAGTCCGTAAATATTCCATACACATTATAAGTTATGAGATTGAAGACCAGTGGGGAAAAATTGTGCAAATCATTTTTATGGAATTATAATTGAAGGCAATAAATAAACGTCAAATAATTATTGTGCGTTATTCAGGTAAACGAGTAAGATTTATGGGAAATTTTTGCATAAATTTCCAATTTTTATCAAGTTATATATATATATAAAGGTTCTGAGAGGGTGCGCATAAATTTGCCATCGTCCTTTTTTGTTTTCATTGAAATAGAATATCGGGTGAGGAGCAGAGTGGGGTTGAGGTAAAACAGTCCATACAGGAGAATATAGTCAACCTCTCGTGCTTTATATTCTATTGCAAGCTGGTCAATAAATTCGTTGATGGTTACTGCATTTACAGTATTATGATCGTTAATTTAAAAGAAAATCAAATCATGTGACGCTCTAGTCTACAGGAAAATCTTTAGATTGAAAATTCAAGGTTGCCAATCCATTGCTCATAGGTTATTTCGGGATGTCGATAACTTATGTTTTCCACCATCCGTGGGAAAGGGTTAGCAAAGATCTGATGATTATCAGCCGTTCTGCTTGCAGGCTAATTTTTGGAACGATAGAGATTATAAAGTACCACTGTTATTATTATTATTATTATTATTATTATTATTATTATTAATGGAAATGATTAGCATAATGGTTGTTTTTTATAATATGACATTACATAGAAACATTAATTTTATCATACAAAAACATTATAGTCAGTAATATTTTGATTGTTGCTGTTACAATATATCTTTGCGCCACAGCAAAGTCTTGGCGTACAAGATACAAGACCCAGAGAGTTTACTTTAACGTCGGATGAATCTCTGGCACAATGTCCATATGTTCGTTACTTTTGGCGTCGCTGCTGTGTCGCTTTGGCTCAACAATTTGTTTTCGCTGACTCATCTTCGGAAGTGACCTTGCATGCAGCCGAGGGATTATTTCCAACTTCCTAAGCGAAGCTGTTTCATGCGAAAAGAAACAGCAAGAGCGACTCTTAAGATGCCTCCTTTGCCTCCACTCGACGTTTGTTTAAAGATCTAGTTATCTTTGCCTAGATACATTTTTTCGCAAAGCTTGTTTAAGCTGCTTTACTTTCTTTTTTCCTCTTTTTTTTGTAAATTGTCTCTGTTTCTGTTTTAAAACAATGCTACGTTTTTGTCTTTTTTTCTTTTGTAGTTTGGTTTTGTATTCATTGCTTTTCCTCGTCTATTGACCTAATGTTATTCCCTTTACCCTTCATTATATTTTTCCGTCAACGAAGCCTCAAAAATATTTTCTTTATGCCCAATTTTTTTATATTTTTGGTTTATCTGACAGTATATGTGGTAGAATTAAATTCCTAGTGTATATATGTACTGTATACCATTCTGTTTATATATATATATATATATATATATATATATATATATATATATATATATATATATATATATATATATATATATATATGTATATATATATATATGTATATATGTACGTGTGTGTGTGTTTACGCGTGCATGTACACATACACATGCACATATAAAGACACACTGATACTTTCAATCTTTAATACCCGAATCAAGGGTTAACCGCTTCATGTTACACCCATTTACTTAAAAATTAAGTTTCTGTCAAAACTTATCATTTTACCATGTAGAACGACAGCGGTTTGTTGTAACAGTCGTCAACATATCTAAAGCAAATGGAAATGGAGAGAGAGAGAGAGAGAGAGAGAGAGAGAGAGAGAGAGAGAGAGAGAGAGGGGGTGGTTTACAAACGACTAGCCCGTAAAACAGGACTTGAAATAAAGGATTAAAGTTGCGTAATACTGTGGAACCGTGATGAATGAATAGGTGATAGAGATACAGAAACTCCGTGAGTAATCGATGTTTTTCCCGAAGAAATCATGTCCTTTACAGACTCTCTCTCTCTCTCTCTCTCTCTCTCTCTCTCTCTCTCTCTCTCTCTCTCTCTCTCTCTCTCTCTGCCCGTTCGTCTGGATACTATCCGTCTGTACAGAAGAATGTTTCAGTTTTGAGATTGAGATAAAACGCTCGAGTTTGCAATTCATATACATTGTGAAATATTCGCACACGCAAGCACGCATACAGACAAACATATATACTTATGTATATGTACATACACACATACACACACATACACACACACACACACACACACATATATATATATATATATATATATATATATATATATATATATATATATATATATATATATATATATATATATATATATATATATATATAATATTGTTACATATGCCAGTAACACGACGCCATTCCCTTGGAGTGAATTAGCTTCCGGACTGTAACAGTTGTCCTGACCATTGTTTATTCTGGGGAATAACGAAGACTTTTTATGGCTCTATATCGGCAAGAAAAGCTTTCTAGAATTATCTTGCCGGCACTACTGGATTATACTCCATGGCTCTTGAGGGGACACCTTCACACACACTGTATGGCCCACATAATTTTGTTGTTAACCTTTATATATACTCGTAGTATGTAAGCTCCAAGAGTCACTTCATGCAGACCAGGTAGCATACGTGCATTAATCAGGAACACCCTCCCTGCCTGCAAATACTTAAACAACAATTTTATTTGCCTGGAGAGTAGCAGTTTCTGAAAGCGCATACCCCACTGCTGTGCATATCAATTGTTTGTTACCCTTTGTAGTAGGGGTGTTTGGTTTTGCTAAAGTTTGCAGCGTTATTGTCTGCTGTGGCTGCTGGGTTCTCTATGGGTCACTGCTCTTTACATGGTGCGTCTCACCTTTTCATCTGCACATACAGTACATCACTCCTGCTAGAGTTGCAAGTTGTTTTCAAAATACCTGGGTTAAGTAAGTTACGAATCATTATTTGTTTACAACATTCTGATACGAAATCTGTTTGAACATGCCATCAACTTCCTTGCACTGAAATTCAACAGTGAAAGCTTTAACAGCCCCCATCCCATGTTATTAAATCCTTGGAAAGCAATCCCAAACACCTAGCAGACAACAATCTTCTCTCACGTAATAAACATGGCTTGATCCGAGGGAGATCTTTGGTGTTCCTTCTGATCATTCAGATGGATTTAACAAACAGAGTACTAGAATCAGACACCATAATTGACATTACCTATCTTGAGTTTGCTTAAGATTCCAATAATGTTGATCTTTTTCATCATAATAGGAGCCCGAAGAAATGAGGATAGATTTTCTTATAAGAGCCTGGCTACACAATTGTCTCTCTAATTTAGCATCAGTTAATGTTTTATTATTTAAGCTAGTCATTAATCATATCTGGTGTTCCATAAAGTGCAGGCCTTTGTCCAGTTCTCTTTATCATGATGATTAGTGACATTTGTTCATCGTAAAAGTTTTGTATTTCTTATATCTGATACCATTGAGATGTAAGAATTGTTAGTGAATAAAGACAATGAGCTTTCAAAGCTACTGATAATTTGGGATGTTAGTGATGGAGGACGTTACTATTTTGAGAGACCGCATTCACTGCTGGATTTCATTGCTCGGCAGATCACCGAAGAGTGCGGTGTGAATAAATTGTATTCACTGATTCATAACTATTACTTGAAACTTTAGCAGGAAGGAAGTATGTATAGATGAAAGCTTATGAACCTAAAACGAATGTTCAGTGTCCCCTGCTTGAATATCCTGAACCACAGTGTTGGGGACTGACTTTCCACACCAGTATATCCTAGGTCAGGGATGAAGCTAGCTTGGGACTCGCCGCCTTCCTACGATGCAACCCTACGACAGCCTACGACGTACCAAAATCTGATGCTTCGTTATTTACACCCACTTTCCTGATCTATGAAGTCTCCTTCGTTGATTTCTCTATCATCACTAATCGATAGTGCCCATATTGATCACCCACTAAACAAGCCGAGATGCGATGTTATTATTCAATTCAGCGACGTCACAGAAGGCCGAAATTGGAAACAGGTCTGGAATCTTATATCAATTCAGAAGTTAACTTTGACAACAAAACTTTAAATAACCGATGGAAAATAAAGACCAAATCACCACACGGAAGTGGTTGACGACGAAATCCACCTCAACCCAGAGGTTTGGAAGCAATCTTTGAGTAATTTTCAAAAATTATAATTTTTATGTAAATCAACCATCAAAAGAGTCAGTATCAGTATTATACAATAAATATTTATTTTGAAGATCTCTGATTGCATCGTGCTTACTTTTCTCTAATGTATATTAATTATTTAAGCACCTCAGTTTTTTAATATATTAAAGCATCTGCGCATATATAACTGCATGCGACCGAAATGGAGACAGACCTAGACCGAAATGAAGTAAAAGAATAGCGAAATGATATTAAATTAAATTCGAATGAGACTAAATCAAAACAGGAGAAATTGCACGGAAAGAGGGCATACTTTTTAAAGGGGAGTTTTTGTGTAAGTTTCTCTTGTACTCGTATGTTGCGCTTGTTTAGTTATAAAGTTTGAGTAAAATATTAGCTTATGAGGTTGCTTATTTGATTTTATGCGGCGTGTCTACCTTTTTTGTATTCTCTGGATAATACTAGTAAGAATCTTTTGAATAATAAATGTTAAAGATTTTTTTCATCTAATTCTCTAGTTGACATTTTGTAGACATTTATGTGTATATGACTTTGTAGATTACTTTTCTTTTTAGTACTGAGCAGGTCAAAAAAATTTAATGTTTTGATATACGATTAAGCATGTAAGAAATATAAAGAATGGTCGTTATTTTCTTGTGGTTTCATGTTTATTTTCATTCTCCTAGCTATTACGACTCATAATTTTCCTGTTGGAGTTTACAAGGTCTCTCTCTGTCCCAAGACTGTGGCACCAAGTATCGTAAACATAATTTACATAAAATCTCTTCGCGTGAAGCTGTTATAAATTAATTGCAGCAGAATAGCAATAAGGGTAACAAAATTTATCAGGTTTGAAGTTGTTATTTCCTTGCATTTAGATATTATAAGGACATCATTCTCAGAGGTAACTGCGATTGTAAATGGTTGAACTTTTGATTCACTCGAAAATGTATCAGCGTATAAAACCATTAGATCATGGAGGACGAAGTTAATAATAAATTGTGAGTATTAAAAAATTCGTAAAATAACATTATGACATCGGAACTTTGTGGCCAGAGAAGGAATGTTGTTCAGCTGTACAGTGTAAACAGCGGGATCAGAAAATGTCAAGCATTAATGCTTAAGCGATTGTACAGAGACGAGCTGTTGGGATACGACCTCATGGTACCCAGGGGGACACATTTGGCAAAGTTCGCTTGACAGTCATATGATGATAATTAACCCGGCTGTATGCTGGGTATCCTGGTGACGTCAAGGTGGATAAGACCTCTTCAGCAGCAATTTATTGCGTTTTAATAAAACTGCTTGGCTGCTGTTGCTGTGCAGTTTTCAGGTGAATTGTTGAGGCAACAGTGTTATGTTTTTATGAGAATCGATGACAGTCGGTATTTTAATATTATGAAAATATGTTTTAAAATAAAAATGCCTTTCCCACTTGTGCAGTTTATATTTTACCGTGAGGTTACCATATGAGTTGATATCCTGCGTAAACATACGCTAAGTTTATCAACTTCATTAAGCAAAATCCCAGCTTATCTTATACAAAATTCTAATGTGATTGTACTTTTTCAGAATGTTGACGACCATTCATTGTAAAAAACATTATCCGTACTATTTTGAGTCGACGAAGGTAGATTGACAATCACGCTGCACTTTAACATGTCCGAAACAGTTGTTTAGCTCGCCTGCGTTACCCCTCAAATTGTGTGGGTACCATACGCAGATGAGCGGTGTAATTTAATATTGTCGGCGTTGTACATAACATAGTGCGATGTATTTTATTTCGAGACAATAGGTGTAAAACAACGGTAATCGAAGTATTTACTAGTCGGTAATCAGATATTTATTATTGCTTTTAATGTAGCATAACGGTATCTGTGTTCACTTTTATCAGTTTGTAGACTGTTTTCTTACTTCTGCATAACGTACAAGAAGATTTTTGACATAAAGCAAAATATAAGCATCTAATTGCTGAGTTTAAGAAGAACGAAAGCTGTAAATAGTGGGTCGATTAACTAGCACCAGTAAATGCTCGGGTTATATAATCATCTTTACTCAATTTGTTTTCAAAATGCAGGAGCACCGGCTCTTCAATTGCCTGGTAGAAAATTTGAAACAAATTAAATAAAAAAAAATGGCGAATAGGGGTTGACAGGCGACAATGTGCGTAATGTTTAAGGAGGGGTCACCCACAGAGCACATACCCCCACCAAGGTCAACCATTATGACCCTTATTATAGTAGTTTCATCCGTAGTCTGCATTTCTCTTACACAAAACGGCTCAGAATAACAGACTGAGGAAAGTTTTTGAAGTTCAGTAAAGAAATTCATTAGGTAACGCCTACTTAGATATCGATACGATATTTAATGGTTTATCGTCGACATCCTACAAAAATTAACCTCCTGGAATGATCAAAATTTCTTCTTCCGTTCTCATGATATTTTGATAACAAGCACACTCACATGCAGACACAGAGGGAAACGATACTTTTTCTTCACATACACACATACATACGTACGGGTAAACAAAGCACCATCTCCCAACCATTTTGGCGGAAGCTATAAGTAGTGAATGATGATTAATAGTTAGCTAAGTGCACGCACACTGACAACTGTTATACTCATTGTTACAGCACAGAGGGATGCGTTTAATTCAATGGATATTTGCGCTCATATATCTGAAAAGCCACTCGTCTTTTTGCAGTCTCACAGACAGATCGCTTATGTACTTAAAATGGACTCCCACTAATTTGATTTGAAAATAATGCACACACTGACAAGTATGCACCAAAGTTGTATAAATATCTTTATGATAATGTATAAGAGTCGGCAGGCGCCTGTGCACTGTTAACACAAATTAATATATTCGTGCTCATATACAAGCATTAAAATGCTATTTTCCTTCCCACATTTTTTACGGTGAAAAAGTGGTGAATTTCAGTCACCAGTGTAGATCACTTTTGTTCTGTATGTTAGCGCTTTATGTCATTACCAACGGTATCCAAAGGTCAATGAGAACTACCGTCAGACTGTGAAGCTTCTTTCCATGTCTGAGGACAGTAAGTGTCGACATTAGAGTTTTGCAACAATCTCTTCTAAACGTAAGGGTTCTTTCTATCTGTAAGAATGCTCTTTCCTAGGAAGCCGCTCTTAACCGAGAAATGTGTGCTCGTCTTTACAAGCACCTAAATGCGAGAGCGCGCGTGCAAATAAAAACACACGCATACACACACACGTACAAGCCTATGTGCGTTCTGTAAGTGTGCATGCCCGTTTCTAGTACCCTTTAAAGATGGGTCTTTTCACTGTTACAGTTGAGATGCGTGCATTTCATAAGGAGACAATTTTCATTTTTATCTTTTCATTTTCAAGTTGGTAGAATTTTTTAAAATTATTTCTTAAAATTATTTCATGAACTGAATATATTCATAACTATAATATATATATATATATATATATATATATATATATATATATATATATATATATATATATATATATATATATATATATATATATATATTGCCCACCTTTGTTAGGTTCAGGCAATTCGGCAATGCTTGTCTCGGTTTGCTGAATTAACTTTTTTTTTTTTTTTTACCAGATACGCATGTAATTGTAATAACCACAATGTCCGCTACTTATCGAATTCTTTACACTTTCTGAATACGCTTGTCACTACGAAGCCTGAGATCCAAATGCAAGATATGAAGCAATTCTGACGTTCGTAGCAGGATTCGAACCCGCATCCGGAGCAGCAGAACAAGGCCACGTTGCTTGTGATACTCTGGATGCGGGTTTGAATCCTGTTACAGAAGTCAAAATTGCTTCATATGTTAAAAGCTGTTTCAGGGATTTATTAAATATATATAAAGGTAATCTGATTCTCGAGTATTATAATTTAAAATTGCTGTGTCAGTGCTGTTACACTTGCATTGCTAAGGAGGTGTCCAGACTTGGAATCCTAGGCGAATGCTAAATTATCTATCTTTGAAAAAGATATTTTACTATATATAGTGAGTGAGTGCAGTGTGTTGCAACCAGGGGTGGAGAGAGAAAGAGAAAGAGAGTGAGAAAACACAGACGTTGGTGATCAGCCTTCCTTCGTCAGGTGAGGGCCGCGAAAAGGAAATCTTCACCTCTCTCTCTCTCTCTCTCTCTCTCTCTCTCTCTCTCTCTCTCTCTCTCTCTCTCTCTCTCTCTCTGTCTTAACTTGGTTTTTATAAACTGTGAATCTGCGGTAGAACAGTTTTTGCTCCTTCATTGTTTATTGTTATGTATGGATTCATACAAAATGTAAAAGAAAAAAAAATGAAATTTAATGTCATGAAGTATTTATGGAATTTTTCGTTCCATATGGATATTTGCTTTATGAGTGAGTGAACCTGCGTTATAATTGTTAAACGTCTGAAATTAAGCTGAAATTCTACGTTTGTTCCATGGAAAAGTGCGTTATGAGAGAAAAACGTGTGTAAGGTTCCACGCATACTTTAACCGTGAAATCTTTTTTCCTTTTTGTATACTGTTCAGTGATTTTAACAAAAACAAACTACAGTGCACTGATGACTACTTGCTTAGCATAAGAATCTTGTGTCAGAATGTTAGCTTTTTAACATTACATAACTGAAATGTGAGGATGACAGTATTTCATACAATCTTGTTTTTGAATAATCGTTGGTGTGAATATTCTTGCATTTTAAATAAGGGAGAAAAAATATCCTGGAAAGAAAAACTGTGGACATATAAGATAATTGAATTTAATATATTTTCATAGAAAATATGGATTTAGGAAAGTTTATAAAACAGTGTGAAAGAAAATGGCATATGCAGTAGATGCATGAGAAAGCTGCGCTTCCAAAAATGAGTAAAGGTCAGAGGATGATGTTCGTGCAAGCTTCTAGAGGGAAATGGGGGTGGGGGGAAAGTTTTAAGGACTGGAGAGAAATGTAAGAGATGTTAGAATAGTAAATGAAGATACCTTTGATGTCGGCTCATTACGGATTTACTTATCAAGAAGATAAAGAAAATCATCTTTAAAGGTTCCAGTACTATTACCCTTACCAAATTATTCTAAATTAACACTTATTGTTAATAATGTTAAACCAGTATGTTGAGTCGTCCATTTTTGACTGAGGTTAGGGTTGTTTTCCAAATCTTATCTGAAGTCACTGTTTTCTGGGAAATCTCGGTCTAATTGGGTAGTTTGTGGTCAGGGTTTTGAGGTCTAGGCCTAGTTTGGCACCAGTCTGATTTATGGTGTGACCTTCTACGTCGGAGAATAACTCACTCTTTTAATGGTCTTCTCAATCTTGGCCATTCTTCTCTAGATTGGTATTGCCTACATGGCACTTCTTCAGAATTATTTCCTCTCTGCCTTTCTCTGTGTGTATTATCTACCTATCATTCTACCTATCTGTCTCTCTATCTATCTATGATACGTTCGCTATGTCTCCGTTTGCCCGATCAGCGCAGATAAGGAAATTTATGCCTGATCAGTACTTGGATGAGTGACCAAAAACAAAGTGCTAGACGCCTTCGGCATATAATAGGAAACTCCTTAGCATCTGTGAGACTGGAAACATCTTCCCATGAATTTATCCTGAAAACCGGACAGGTGGCGCTCTCCTGCATATAAACTGTAAAGCGAATAGTTTCTAAAAAAAGTGAGGATAGTTTGTCCTCCCATGGATCAATCTACCTATCTTTAATCTCTTTACCATCTGGTCTTCATTACAGATATGGTAGGACTAACGAGACATGAAGACGAAAAAAAAAAAAAATTCTACTTTTCCTGATGTGAAACTTTAAGACTTCCGAGAATTGCAATGCTTCAAATAGGTGTTTTAAGGGCGCATAGAGAGAAGAGGGTTCAGACAATGACTCTATTGTGATAACCCTCTCTCTCTCTCTCTCTCTCTCTCTCTCTCTCTCTCTCTCTGCTTCTTGCTTCTTGCCTCTTGATGCAGTAGAAAGCGTGTAGCTCACTGTCTGAAGGAACCGGGTTGGATTCTCAAAGTAGATGAGGAGGGACGAACGGGGGTGTCCATTAAAATCTACTATGCTTCCGTTGACTTAATCAATAAATTATGTATCTAGCTGGTAGTCGACTGTTGTGGATTGACGAGGTAATCCTCCCCCTTCTTGGGAGAGACCATTCATAAGATCTTCATTAATGTGAGTGAATTCCTTCCCATTGTATGTAATTGTTTGAAACTTCATCCCCACTTTCAGGTGAGGCATTCATTAATTGTATTCATGTACTACAATCATAGTCTCGAATATCTTTGTGCCTGAGGGTCTCTTGTCCCACCCTTACTGGCTTCATGCTGCGATTATTAGGGTCGATGTTTGTAAATTTAATTTTGGCTGTTATTGCGGCCTCTATGGAGACATATGTTGCTAACTGAAGTTAAAAGACAAGCATTGAACCAGGAACATCCCTTTGATTTTAAATGATAAATCTTTTCCTCATTTGATAACATTAGGTTTTGGGGTAGACTTCACGCGGATTGTATCTGCTGCGACAATCAGAATTAAAGTAATGCGCAAGACTGAAGTATTGCATGACTTCGTCTGTAAGGTATGCCGTGAACAGGAAATGAAATGATTTCTCCATTGGTAGATGTGCAATTTTCGTACAAGTTTTAAAAGTACGCGAGCACTAATACGCACACACACATATATATATACACATATACATATACATATACACTAGCAGCAATATGCATAAAAAAGTATAAACCAAGTGATTTTCTTAAATACTAAGGCGGTAGTCGTAAGTTTGCTATGAATTAGTGTTCAAAGTGGCAGAGGGAGGTTGTTAAATTTCTTTGAGGTTTAGGCATTCTGTATGGATGAGGAACACTCTGATTGCACTGGACAGAGTTGGAATATGTAAAAGAAGAATAATTTGTACTTTGTGATTATTGAAACACCTTCTTTTTAAGGAATTATCAAATGCGAGACTAAAAGTTTTATTATACAGTATATACCCCTTTTTAGTTTTATGTAAAAGAAAACTATTGAGAGGGCTGTCTGTCCGTCCGCACTTTTTCTATCCTCCCTCAGATCTTAGAAAATACAGAGGCCAGAGGGCTGCAAATTGGTATGTTGATCACCCACCCTCCAATTATCTATCATACCAAATTGCAGCCCTCTAACCTCAGTAGTTTTTATTTTATTTAAAGGAAAAGTTAGCCATAACCGTACTTCTTGCACCGCTATAGGTACCAACAACACAGGCCACCACCGGATCGTGGTTGAGTTTCTTGGGCCTCGGCTAAGAGTGTAATGGGCCGTGGCTGAGGCCACCACCGGACCGTGGCAGATTTTCATGACCAGCGGTTGAAAGTTTCATACAGCATTATACGCTGTACAGAAAACTAGATTGCGGTGAAGAAACTTCGACGTATTTTTTACTTGTTTTTTATTATATCCAGATCTGAATATCTGTGGGTTTATACAACTTTATTCTGATTTTCTGGGAAAGTCCAGATAATTCTTTATCTTTTTCCTGGTTGTCTATTCGAGGTTTTCAGCCACAAGTAGTGATACTTTTCTCAAATTTGAAGCCACCCGGATATTCACCGTGTAAAATTTTTCCTAGCAGAATGCTTATCTGTTAAATGATTGTTAAAGATGTGGCTCCGATAAATAGCAAATAAACATAAAAAGATTTTCTGTAATTCCAAGCTAAGCAACCAGGTTTGCCTCTTGAAAAATCTTTGGGTCAGAATTACCACTGGCAAAACTCTTTTCTTTTCATCAGCAACTAGTGGTACCAGTGTCATCAGTTTCATCAAATTTGAGGTCACGTTGACATTCCTTGGGTCAAAACACCTGTATGATACGTTACTATTTCAAAACGTTGTTTATATGAGCTCGTATAGGTAACAAGCAAAGATCCCCGCAAAGTCCATATTTAGGCACTAAGGATACCAAATGGTCTAGTCTCAGGCCATCATGAAATTGTGCTGGGCAAATGCCCAAAGTGGAGCAATTTCCTCTTCCGCAAGTTACTCTAAGCAAAATCTTTGGGTAACAAACCACAATTCATATTCATCCACCAAAGGTGCCTCTTTTATCATTGCTGTTGTTAAACTGAGTTGGCCTTCTGCTGGCATGGACTCTTGCTTGCACAAGCACCCCGCAACTTTGTCGAGTCAACCACCATTACATTCTTCAGATAAAATACCTGTTATGGGACCATTTCTTCATTTGGAAATTAATATATACAGGCTCCGAATGGAAGCAAACAAACTAACAAGAAAGAAGTTTCACAGGTATACATTTAAATAATTAGTATTTTTACCTAATGCCTTTTTCCCTCAGATGGGTGGCTCTAAAGGGTGCTAACGTTACAGTCTTAAAAAAAATATATTATATATGTGTGCGTATGTATGTATGTATGTGTTTGCACATATGTGACTGATTGAAGGTAGAAACTTACTCCGTGCTACAACAACAACAATTTTTCTTCAGGATGGAAATTCATGGATGCCTATTACACTTCCCGAGCCTTTCCCTCTCCCTCGGTTGCAACTTCAAAATGAGTTGGGATATGTCCAGACTTCCTCTTTTCCCTCGTGCCTCATTATCTGCTAATGAGTTCCTCTTGGTCTCGCCTCATTGAAGCAAGCACGCCGTCCCCTTTAATGGCAATATTAGCACAACACGCTCTATCTAAAGACAAATCCGTCTCTTGAGAAATGTTATTTAACTTTCACTTCCTTGAGCAGTGATGGCGCGAGATCGGGTCGAAATTGGACAATCAAAGGGATGAACCATTGTCCACTGCTAGAGAGAGACTGTAAGCATATCAAAGTGGTTTCTTTTATGCAATCTGGATCTGAATGTTCGTGTGCATATCTAGAGAATTTATCGAATTTTATTTCTTTTTATTTTTAGGGAATAATTATTACCTCTCTTTTGAAGAGTATCAAGCTTCCTGTTCTTGACTTTGAATAAAAAGAAACTTATGAAATTAGACCTTTGGTAGCTAGACGATCATGGGTCACGACTAAAGGATATAAAAGGGCGCGGTGTTTGCAACCTGCTGCCAAAAGACTAGCTGTGAATAGTAATGCGAACACCGGGTGCCATCCTACTAAGGGGAGAAGGCAGATGGTAAAAAATAGAATTATTATTATTTTTTCTTTGATGCCACGCTCTTATGCACATGCAGTACGCACACACGTGTATATATATATATATATATATATATATATATATATATATATATATATGTATGTATATATATATATATATATATATATATATTTGATTATTAGTACAAACTCACTTAGATATTAAAGCTCCCATTTCCCATACTTATTCCATGGTATTTTTCATCTTAAGACTTTCGAGTTATATACATTTCGCAAACATTGTCAGTTCTTTCCACATTACCAATCCGTCTCGCAATACTCATATCCATTTTTTCACCTATGCTGCCCTTTTTACCACTTTTTCCTACTTTTTCAATCCTTCTTTCACCATGTAAGTGGTAGTAGCTCAGTAATGGTCTCGAGTTGAAATCCTGCCCATGCCTGATAGGTTTTGGCTGGAATACGATCTCACGGTCTCTGTAGCAAGGGGTAGGGGTTTTGGTGGTATATACTGAAGGTCTGAAAACTATGATCAGCATACAATGGCTTTTTTATTCAGATCTTTTCCTGTTCGGATTAAATCATTATGCTCAGATGTGACCTGTCCCTTGCCTCTACGCGTCATTGGTAACATATAATAAACCATTAATATATTATGCAAACAATCTAGCTTAACAGCCTTAATCCTTTTTGCCATTCTCGTTCAACACTCGCACTTCACTTCCATCAAGGAAAGTTGGCTCACCAGCTTCTTCATGCATTCCAGCCTTCAAATACATTTTTATTACACACCCACATTCACAGTCTTATTAAAAGCATTATGCTTGAGAGGAACGATTGTGTAAAACTACGACAGCAAATAATAAAAATAGTGATAATGATATTGACGATACTGATAAAAAAAGTTGATACCCAAGAAAATCCTCAGTGCTCTTTGTCCTTATCATTATCTTTCTTAGTAATTACCCTTCGTCACTCCCATCATTAGATGTTGGTCTAAACTCTAAACTTAGAAACAAAATCATCTGCTGTAACCGGATTGCCAACCGTGGTCTGACGCCACGCGAGGAGTCTGATGTAAACAAATGTCGTTTTCTTTGCTGTTTCTTTTGAACGTTTTTCTGTACGGCGGTGGCATGTTGGCGTGGAATGTCCATTTGAATAATTTAGGGTGATCTTATATAATTATAATTCCCTTGAGAGGCTGAGAGACAGAATGTGGGAAGAGAGAAGTCAACAGAAGAAAAAGAAGAATATGGCATAGTGATAAAAAAGATGTGAACTTTCAAGGGGATTATGAAGATTGTCTCTCAACATTCAAAATTATGTAGTCCAACGATGATTGTATGCGTTTTGGTATATTATTTTTCGTTATGTATGAGAAGAAAGAATTTATTGGATACGTTGGAAGTTTACAGCTATTTAAAAGTTTTCAGCAGTTCATAAATGTTTTTACTTAGTCTTTTGGTTGTCAAGAGTTCTGGCTCGCAGTCTCATCACTTAAAAATTTTTTTTTTTGATTCTTGACTGAACTACAAAAGCAGAGGATTCTTTTTGCTAGTCAGTAAGCAGTTATTGTGTTGATCTGTTAGTATATTGTGTGACTACCTCCTAACATGCATGTACTTTTTACATAAGATATGTATATATCTGTGGTTGAATGAAAATAACTGAAAAAAAAATATAATATATATATATATATATATATATATATATATATATATATATATATGTGTGTGTGTGTGTGTGTGTGTGTGTGTGTGTGTGTGTGACTAACAAGCAAGCCTTTTATTACTTGAATGACGAAGTTACTTGTGCGGTAGATAACCGAACAGTTTTAAAAATCGGCAGGATATAAAGGTATTTATCTAAACCCCAAAATATCTAATGTCATTTGAATATTGGTTCTAAGGGTAAATTTTTTTTATGCCTAATCTGGTTTAGTGCGTTCTTTAATTTTAGGTATGATACTCTGCTTTATGTCAGAGAGGATATAAGCCAAAATATTCTTTATTGGAAATGTAATTATTATGTGTTTATTAAAACTTCAGTAGTTGATGTATTATTATTATTATTATTATTATTATTATTATTATTATTATTATTATTATTATTATTATTATTTTGATCCATTATAATGAAACATAAATTACCTATTCCTAATCACTTTTCATAATCCAGATGATGTTTTTTATTTATCTTTCAGAATTTGCGAGATTCACTTGAAATGTTTCAAGTTATTGTATATAAAATCGTTCTTTAAGCTTGAAGTAACTCACATGGAATATTTCCCTTGCGAAATTTATCGTTTGACCCATTATTATTGCGTTAAAGATTTTTTCAAGGTCACGTGTGAATTTTTGTGAAAAGCTCAGAATTTAACTCGTTAGCATTTATTTAGCCATATGACTTTGGGACGAACCAAAAACTCTCGGTTTGTTAAAAAAAAAAAAAAAGTGGTGCCTTTTGACGCCACCAGTACTTGCAGTGTAAAAAAGGCATATGAAATTTTCATTTGCCTAACATCTGCACAATAAAAAAAGTATGAAATAAAGATAAAAAAAGACGAGGAAAAATGATTGCATATACTCTAAATTCTTTTTTATCAAGCTAATATAATTTCACTTTTAAGGAGATAACAGAAATGCGTGCATAAAAGACGGATGATAACCACTGAATGTTTATGAAGTGATGCTTTGTAAGTTCAAGAAATTATTTTTTGGAAAAGTACTCTCTTTATTCTCGAAATTAAGTAGCAGGAATTTAAAGTTAACCGATAGAGTAAGAGAGTACTCAGTACTTGATTTATAAGTTTTATCGGGACTTACCCGAGCATAGCAATGCCAGCAACAACAACTGTCACCAGCAGAATTCGTTGATTGAGAACGACGTCGCTCTTGATATCCATGACGGCATTTTCCAGTTCGTCCAGATCCTGCGACACTTCGGAAGCCACCGTTTTCCTCTGGACTGGGACTTCCTTGACTGCTGACACTTTGGGAGTCAGCGTTTCCACTTCTCCTCTGGCTGTGTGAGAACTAGTTGTAGGAGGGAAAGGCTGACGGCGCGTTGGCGGTTGCATGGCCGTCACTGCAGGGCTTGCAGCCACGGCTTCCTGCTTCGGGAGGAGCCCAGATTCCACAGCGTAGTCTTCTATTACGTAATCGTCCATCTCTTCCTCTTCCTCCTCCTTAGGATATTCTTCTTCTGGCGGGTCTTGAGTGGCCGCGTAGATCGTAGGCTCAGGTGTAGGAAACGATAAGTCGTCACTGTCATCCACCGTTCCTAAATTGGGCGACGGGGTCATCAAGTCGGAAGCATGGACTGAGGGTGTAGAGGGAGGTGCCTGCCAGAACGAACCAGGATGGTGATCTACTTCGACTGGCTCTTGGGTGGTGGTAACAACAACTTCCGCTGGAAGAGTGGACCATATTTCCATTATCTCAGTGGTCGTTGGTGATGCCGTTGTGGAAGTGGCCGCAACTGTAGTAGTGGTCGTTGAGAGTTCCTGCTTGCTCTTGATGCGCTTCCTTTGTTTTCGGTTCTTTGCTCTGTTCTTCCTCCTCTCTTCCTGTCGCCGACGCTGTTCCGTTTCTCGTATCTCCTCCTCAGCTGCTACGTCCTGTGGTAGTTCCTCAGCGTCTCCTTCCTCCTCGTCGTAGAAATACTCGTCGCCGATCTTGTCTGAGATGAACTGCTTGAGGACGTCCTCTTCTACACACTTGAATATCTTCTGGTTGTCATGCTGGTGACACAGACAGGTATCATTACACCACAGCAATTGGTTCTCTAATTGCCAATTTGCCCTTTCGAGCCTAATCACCTGGATCTTTTTGACGTCAAGCAGCTGATAGATGTCACCGCGTCCAAAACATTTGACCTCCACGTGCATCGCATCTGTACACATGCAAAGGGTTTTGCACCAGTTCAAGCGCCCCATAACTCCCTCCCCTGATACCACCAGGGCATACATGAGGCTTAGCGCCACTGCGAACGTTAGAGTCCCCCACATTGTGAAAAGAAAATCCGAAAACTTCTCAGTATAACTGTTTTAGTCGTCACCAAAGGGAATTCCCTTATGGCATTAGAGACAACTGCAAAACTGGAAAGCAAACTTCACCATAGCACAAACTTTCAGTTGAAAGGAAAGCCGGAGAGCGCGTAAAACTCGCACTCGCTCTCCCTAGTCTTTGTGGCTTTCACGGGCACGAGTTTTAATGTGACTGACTGGCAGGCATGTACGCCGCTGACTGAGTAGTAGTGACTTCTACTAGCTTGTCCTGTAAGGGGCTGCTCCCTTTGGCTTTGTACCTCCCACCCCACTCCCCTCAGATCATCTCTCTCTCTCTCTCTCTCTCTCTCTCTCTCTCTCTCTCTCTCTCTCTCTCCACACACCACAGAGAGAGCTTTACCCTTATCATGGTCGGGGTAGAAAAATGTAGCATTTTAAATGATAAATAAAAAATATGAATATGCATGTAATGGTTTCAGCAACAGGTGGTAAAAAACGTGATTACCTTCGTCAAAGAAAACTATTTCTTGCGGGTAACTATTTAAAGGAACTTTGACGTCACCAAGCTGTATATGGAAAGATGACGTAGATAATCACGATACACTAATTACATCGCAAATGACCACACTCTAATATTGTTAAAATGAACTTTTTATGATATTTACAAGTGCTGGATAAGATTACATTTGCACTATAAAGCAACTGAATGATAGTATGCAGAATTATGAAAGAATTAGAATGAAAACCATATACGAAAAACTGTTGTCTTTAAAAACATATATGTTTGAGTTAAGATGTAATGAAAAATTAAGGCCGATAATTTTGTAATTAACAATGTAATTTTACGGATTTTCTTTATTTTTAATACGTTATGCACACAAATATAAAGATTAACCAGTTTCATCTAGCATCGTAAATAAATTTACAAGAAGTATAAGAAGCATATGAATGGGTAATGCCTCTAAAATACACGATATATTAGTTAGATAGATTTTATTTTTCAAAATTGCCATCTAATCAGTAAGAAATTACCCTTCCTCGGGCCATTAAAAGTGTTATTTCTTTAGACGGAAATATTTATTTCATTGTGCTTCTATTATTTTTACTCTGTCTCTACATTGTTACGAGGTGACTCAGAAAAATCATCAGAATACCCTCAAGTTATATCCAAGAAACGCTAAAGGAGACACAATAATTGCAGTTTCTGATGTTCACTGAAGTAATTATAAAAAAGCAGTGTAACTCGACAAGCTATCCTTAAAGAATCATCAAGCATTCCTGAAGCAAAATGTCATCAAATTGACCTGAACGATTGAAGCTAACTTACGATTTGCATGGAGTAATCTCCTGTGACTTTGGGGGTGGTAATTAAGATATTGTGATGTGATAAGCAAAACGTTTTAAGGTAATTCATTAGTAATTAATAGCCTTATAACGAAAATCCAGAATTAGTCCGGAGAAGTAACTGTTTTAATTACAAAGATTACGTAAATCAATTATCAGTGTTCCCTGAAGTAGCTAACAGTATATTTAGTAACAAACATATAAAAAAAAACCACGAAATAAGTAAGGATGGAATGCCTGAGTTATCATGGAGGTTATGTTTCTTATATCAGTTGTTACATTTCTTTTTCTTAATCACCGGAATGTCTCGAGGAGATCACCAAATTGTCTAGATGCAGTGTTTAGGACGTTTAAGTCAGTTCCCAGTATGACCAGAAATCGTACGAATATATTTAGTTCACCAAGAATTACTAAAGTAACAAGAGATCACCAAGATGTCATAATCACCAAAATATTTCGTAGCAATGGCAAAGGTATCAAGAGATAATCCCTGAGATGTCTTGAAGTGGTAAACATTATCCTTAAACAGTTTGACAAGGATTGTCCAATCAGTACAGGAGCAAAAACGAGACGTATTAAAATTTAAAAAGCTACAAAAAAAAAAAAAACAGGCTCCCTGCAGGGCTTTTTTTTATTATAATTATATATTCTTGCTCGTAACGAGTGGAATTCACCAAGATCTTTGTTGTCCGCGGAGCAGTCTTACAAGAAATGCCCAGTTCCATAGAAATAATACAAGTAATATTAGAGTCAGTCTATCAAACTTAAGAATTTTGGGCAAGGAATAATCAGCTTCAGCTATCAGATAATTGCTTGCAGAAGGCATCGCAGAGGCAGACGCTCGCTTTACCCACTTAACAGAAGCGCTTTTACCAAAGCCATCTGAATCCGCTTTGCTAGAGTTAAGAATTATTCTCTTACTGTGAGCTTTCCCACTCCCTCCATTCGTTTGTGTCCTTTTTTAAGCAAAAGAATGATAATGACGCTACTGTTCCACTTCTTATAGCGTCAGAGAGAGAGAGAGAGAGAGAGAGAGAGAGAGAGAGAGAGAGAGAGAGAGAGTTGGGGGGGGGGAGGAATGAATATGACTCCTTACAATAAAAAGTGGTATTATCTGAGAGCAGACTGCTTAGATTCCTGTCATTATGATTAATGGCGTATCTGTGTCCATTTATTATTATTTAACAGACTGAAAAGTTAGTAAAATAGTGCGGAATATTCTTTTATCTAGAGTAGCAGTCTTTGGCGAATATAAACATTAAGTTGTTTCATTTATCTGTAGGATAAATTTTGCGTACAATATTTGTAATGAAATTTATCATGCTCAAGTACAATGTACATATCCATATATAAACACTATATACATATGTATATGTATGTATGTATATATATACATACATACGTACATATACATACACACACACACACACACACACGTCAGTTCATCTTATTTACGGACGTCTGTTTCGCGGTTGTAGTAAGCGGCACAACCTGACATTGCTACCTAAGGTGATGCTGATTGTTTTGGGTACAATTCATCTCCCAAGGCTAATCGCAGCTATGCTTCTTCGCTGCTGTTGGGTGCAGGGAAAAGAAAATCATTTTATTCTGGCCAATATTTGTGGTATGAAAGTATACTAAATGGCTTGGGCATGGGGTTTGCAACACCCATACCATGTATCTGAATAGAAAAAATTGAGTGGAAGAATAGAGTACTAAGTCTTGGAGTTTTAAATGTGCTTGAATGCGGTACAGAACAGGAGAAACAGATAATTGTTGATTTGCACAAGAAGAGACTGCTGGACATTCAGAAACTTGAATCTTGCTGATTTTTTTTCTTGCCATGATACCCAATCTATAAGATAGAAAATACTTGTATTGTGTCGTTTAGTATGTCAGATTTAACATGTCAGACAGCATTATTCAGCCTGTATGGATAAAAAACTAGCAATGTAATTTGAATGAGCAATCATCCGTTATATGAAGTTCAAAGGGTATTTCAGCTTAGAGATGTAAGTACTGTTTAAATACTCACTCCCTGCTGTCTTAGTGAAATAAAGGTGAATGGGCAACGTGTGCAGGAACAGGAAGGACAAAGTGATCGTGTCAGGGATAACTTATGATTGTAGACCCAGGGAACGTGTGTTACTAAGAGTAACTATATGGTCCAGGAGTGGAAAACAATGACAGTGATAGGATCTGTGTCTAACAGAGATTGGAGAAAATGAAAGGGTGATTGTGCCAGGTGATGTAAATGCAAAGATGTTAGGCAGAAAGCGATGGATTCATATCTGGGTATGGAGATCCTGGAGTAAATGAGAATGAAGAAATTTATGAAAAAGGTTGGGTTTTTGAAAATGGTTTCTTGCGAAGAAAAAATTTGTGACAAGAGTTTTCTTGAATATTACTGATCATTATGTGGTTGAAGTGAAATCCAGGTTAGACGTAAGCTTAAGTTGTAAAGGAAAAGGGTGAAAATGTGGTTATATTGTAATTAAGACAAGTGAGTTTGGTAGAAACAAAGTCAGATAGGCCAAATAAGTAGGAAAAATATGGATTATTTGCTAGAGTTAAAGATTCAGAAATGGAAGGAGTAGATGAGGAATTTGAAATTTCCATGCAGGAGTCATAAAAACAGCAAGGAGTGTGTATTTAATCATATTTCTCTGAGCTGAATACCCTTTAAACTTTATAACCCGTAGGGGGTTAGTGCCGTCAGTGAGCTTCATGCGGTGCACTGTAGGCATTACTTAAGGTTCTTTGCGGCGTGCCTTCGGCCCCTAGCTGCAACCCCTTTCGTTCCTTTTACTGTGCCTCGTTTCATATTCTCTTTCATGCTCTTCGTTGGGAGAGTCGGTAGAGCTGTGGACTAGCATTCGCTAGGCCCGAGTTCGAGTCTCCGGCCGGCTGATGAAGAGTTAGAGGAATTTATTTCTGGTGATAGAAATTCACTTCTCGCTATAATGTGGTTCGGATTCTAGTTGATGAATGTACTTTACGCGAAATGTTTTACTTATTAAAATGGATTCTTGCATTGAACAAAATTGATAAGGAATTGAAATATATACTATGTTAAAGTCTTTCAGTTTTTCTTAAATAGCCAAATTAAAAGACCCTGATCTCGTAAATATTTAGTATTTCCAAAGTTATTTTGGACAAAAGGTTTTTTAATAACTTGTACACTAGATTCATATAGGAAATTGGTGAGAAAATACTGTCTGTAGCAACGCTAAACCTGCCAAGATCAGTTCACACACAATTCACGCAACCTAAAAACAAAAACAAAAAAATCTTTGCCTTCATTCCCGCCCGCCTGAATAGCGATAATGGAATGACAGACTGGCCATCGAAGCATAGCTTGATTCCTCTGATTTTCATGCTGCACGGAGTAAGTAATTTCACTGTCATAATTTTAATGATGGCGTTTATGCCAGTGTCTTTAGATGCTGTGGTCCCTGCATAAAAATGTTGAATTTTGAAGTTACTGTTCCACATAAAAGGGTATACTATGAAAGAGTCAGTCTCCAGGCTGTATGAGAGGGGAAATATTAGCACTGGAGGGCTGACATAGAGAGAGAAATTCAAGTAAATTTTAAGATCGACGAACGAGGCATTTCCATTTGATTTTGATGCCACCACTCAGAGTCTTTTGTTTGCTAGAAAGCATTATTATCGAAGGAATTCACTTAGTGTGCATTGGTGTACTTGCTAGAAAGAGTATTGGGCTTAACATGGCCCCGATTTTTAATTATTTACTTAGGCCAAAGAAATAAGAAAAAATTGTTTTTCTCGCTACATTAGCTTGAATCATTTTTGTGAAAAACAAGGACGTCTGTTGTACTTGAAAGGAAACCAGCGCTCATTAATGGAATGTCTAAGCAATTTGGAGAAACGTCCGAGGTTATGAAGGTTACGTAAACAATAGTGAAGCGAAGTTTAAACAGGACATGGACGAAGCTATGAAGTCTAGTGTATAAGTCACGAAATAAACGTATAAATATGTACATCACAGCAAGGACAGTAACATTAGCACCAACCTTCGTCATTAACAACAGTAACAGTGAAATAAAGTTGATAATATCGTGATGATTTAAATTTTTCTCTTTTATTGTTGGTGATAAAGAATGTTATTGCTTATATCCTTACAAGGGTCACGGACAATGCTTGCTTCTTTCTCATGTGAAAGGACCAGTCGACGTTTCCAAACAGTCTGGTCATTCATTATTGTATTATACAGAAATTCTTGAGAGAGAGAGAGAGAGAGAGAGAGAGAGAGAGAGAGAGAGAGAGAGAGAAAGTACTTTATAATTGGGAAGGATCAGTGTTTGGCCGGGAGGTAATAACGAAACTCAGCGTGGTAATTGGATATTAGCGAGGTGGTAAGGGTGAGGTGTTGAGAGGAAGTTCCGAGGTATGGCCTCGTAAGTGCTGTTGTGAAACAATTCTTTAGAAGGCTGTTGTTTTAGGATCGTTCGTTCCGGCGTCAAGTTTGGAGAGGAGTCGGGACCGGGATATCAAGATGGAGGTCTGGGAAAGCGGGATTGCCCTTACGCTTGTTGGGGGTTGGTGGGAGCGGGGTAGGGGGTGGGAATGTTCGGAGATGGGTGTTGTTTACTGAGATCTAATGTGTTATTGGAATTTTCTCTCTCTCTCTCTCTCTCTCTCTCTCTCTCTCTCTCTCTCTCTCTCTCTCTCTCTCTGTCTTAGGCCTGGGAGAGGGAAGGCCGGTCGACAATGAAGTAGAAAGGACAAATTTTGTCTTTTAATCAAAACAGAAAAACGAAATAATGTATTTGTCAGCGGCTCTTATTATATTCTCTGCTGTGAATGGTGTCGTTTTGTTTTCATCACAACTTTTTTCTTTAATCATGATTTACACCATTTGCAATTGGTATCATTATTCCTTGAGTTTACCACTAACATCAGTGCTTAGTTATTTTTCTCATCGGTAGCGTATTTCATAGTTATTTCCCTTGTGTGTAGGTTCTTTTAATGTCTAATTTATTGGAAATACTATTCAGTAATGTTATCCAAACGCATCAGAACGATTATGTGCTTACCAAACGTATTTTTTTTTTATAGGCATGAGCTGAAACAAAGTATATTATTATTATTATTATTATTATTATTATTATTATTATTATTATTATTATTAATGATTTCCATGATTTTGTAGGAAAGATAATTCTACGATAGTGGCTCTGGTGATTGACTGTACCTAGTCAACTGAAATGAGACAGTTCAAATAGTAATTCGGCTAAAAATCTGACCCTTATAATAAGTATATAATGTGATATACTTTAGTGTTCTTTCTCTATTTTCTGCACCCAAATTAACTGTAGTGTTAAAATATCGATTTTTATCCTCAAAACCCGATGTCCTATGTATCAAACTTATGCTCACTGCAACGTGATATGTTCATTGTTTGTTGCCGCATGGGCAGTGGACTGTAAATAAACCGTTGAACTTATTGCAGCGGTCCAGTCTCTTTTCTCATAAAGTGAAATACAAAAGGTTTGTAAATTTATTTTGATTTGCATTATTTTTCACGGTGTATGCACTGCAGTGATTCGGTGTTAGTTACCCAACCTATGTGAAATTACACTGGCAGTGCTTATATTTTATGATTTGGCAATGGTTATTCATGCATACAAAGTTAAGCAAAATTTTCTGTCATTGCAATAGATTGAGCAGATAAGGAAATCCAGAGAGTGTCATTAGTGGAAAAAAACTTCATGTACAGTAGATACCATTATATGATTTTTAACTTCAATGTGTAGATTTGGTGTTACTCGTATATTCTTTGATATGAGTGTTTATTATTTTCTAAATCAATTCAAAGTAAAGATCGACAAGTTTTGACTTCCATTGCTTGCTTGATTCATTCTCTGTACTCTAAGACACGTAAGCCTTTCCTAAAACTTGTGCTTTGTTCTTTCTCCTGGTTGTACATTTGTCTGTTTATAATGATCATTATTACTTATTCACATTCATGTCATCACAAACGACCAAAAGATTAATCCCATTTATTCGTTACTATTAAAGATCGTCAATTACTGCTACAACTCAATACTGTTTTGTTGTATAATCATGCGACTGGAACATTTTTAAGCTCATTGCTTTATGCGCGATGACGCATCTACTGTACAGTAGGTATCACAGCTCCCACGCACCGTTTACCCCACCCGCGAACCTTACCTTTACATGGATTCCTTCGCTTGTTATTACCGTTATTTGTTGACATGAGGTCGAGTTAAGGGGTGGAAATAACGGTCCAATGATGATGGTTATAGTCTTCATGAGGTGATGTCGTAATCCTCGGATGAAAAATGGAAACCTCAGGATTCTCTTGGAAGCCTGAGTTAGTAGGTGATTATAGGAGCTGGGCTCGTCTGTTTGTAGGAGATTTGGTGTTCGGTCATTCTCATTGTTTGCCAGTCCATTTAAATTTTTTATTTGTATATATACATACGCAATATAAATATATACACATATAGATAATATATATTATATATATATATATATATATATATATATATATATATATATATATATATATATATATATAGATTTCTTTCAAAATTTTTGAAAGAATGACAGTTCCAGTTATATTCGGTTACATAACAGGGTGCTCCACGATTGACCTCCAACCATTACAGTATAAAAGGTTCTGACAATCGGCAAACAGTTACAATTTAATGTTCTAAAACATCGCTTTCTATACGTCCTAAATTAAAATTCCCGTAGAAATAAATGAGAAAAATGTGTAACAGAAATTAACGTATATGTCAAACTAGGTTCTTAAAGCAAATATGTATAATAGTATATATATATATATATATATATATATATATATATATATATATATATATATATATATATATATATATATATATATATGCATATGTGTATGCATGTATGTATATGTGTATATATATAGATAATATATATATATATATATATATATATATATATATATATATATATATATATATATATATATATATACATATACATACAGGGTTATTCGTTTTGATGCTAGAATTTAGTTTGACAAAGACGTTAAGTTCCGTTACACATTTTTCTTATTTATTTCCAAGGAAATTTTAATTTAGGACATAGAAAGCGATGTTTTAGAACATTGAATTAAAACTGTTCGCCGATTGGCAGGATCTTTTATATTGATATGGTTGGAGTTCATTCATGGAGCATCCTTGCCTGTGTGTTTAATTGAGTGTAACCGAATATAACTGGGACTTTCATTCTTTCATAGATTTTGAAAGAAAGACGCACTGTGCAGATTATGAATGCGCTCCGAGTGCATACTATTCCTGGCGTTACTCAAGCATTCATAATTACTTGGACATCATTATGTATGAATTACTCACGTTGTAGTGGTGAGCGGGTTGTCTACATGAATCTTTCAAGTTATCTGACTTAAGGTTCTATTAGTTAAAAGGATTTATTTCTGTTCGGTTTAAACATATTTTTGCTCTTCTGCTAACCACGTTTTTATCGCTCTCCATGATCTGAGCAGTGTTCCTGAAGATTTCGTGTTTTCGCCTACTATCCTTTCTTCAAAGACCTTCAGTCTGCACGTTCGCTTATGCATGGTTTCCCCATGAATCAGATCTTCAATTTCTTATGTTTTGCCTCCCAGTCATTCTCTTTTGCTTCATCTTCCATTTCTGATCGTGAGAGCATATCCGAACTTAGATACTAGTATTTAGTCAGCTGTTGTGTTGATTATATCAGTGCAGTAGCGTGGTTGCGGCAAAGGTCATGTATGTAATAAATCTACAATAGAAAAACATACATGCTAAACTTGATAAAAAGTATACATATAAATCAATATTCAGACATGCCACACAAGGGGGAGGCAGGGAAATTTGGCCCACTGATGTAAAATGTTTCTATTTTCGAAATTTGGTTGCTTGGTCCATACCTTGAGAACAATTTATATCTATAAACTTAAAACCTTAACAGGACAATTGAATTAATGCTATGGAATATATACCAGTATTTAACGAAAAACATAAAACTGAACTGAATAAGAGACTTGCGAAGAACAGTCTTTGTTATCAAAAACAGTTGATAAATTTGTCTGTGGAATTAACGTTAAACGTCCACTAACTGTGGTAATTAGTGCCTGTAATTTGCGCAATATATAAATGTGGTCATCAACATTTTCCTTGCTCCATTTTTATTTTTGTACTCTTTCTGTCTCCACCCATTTTGTTGGTAGTCACATTTTTTTGTTCATAGTCTCCATTCGTCTATCTCATTTATAGCACGTGTCAGTTCGCCCATCTGTCGATTGATTTCACAATTTCACACGTTTCCTAAACATTCCCCATTCTGTGAGAAGTTAAATTTCAAACCTCATTTGGCCAGTTCCCAAAGCTAATTTCCAAAAGTGAGATTGCTCCAGCCGTGATCGTTAGTCTTCTTTGTTGGAAAAACAAAAAGCAGGATGAAGTAATTATTGTCTTTAGAATATCAAGCCTTTGTGAAAGCTGTAGAACATTAAAGAAAGGTGCTAATCTTGAAGAGGGAGGAGCTATCCCATGATCACATCTAAGCTATTTTCCCCAGGTACGATTTCTGGCAGCTGCTTTGTGGAAAGTGAAAGCTTCAGCAGTGCCAATTAAATGACCTAGGCCTCTAAGATCTGTCTGGGTCTGGGCCTCTGATACCTTCTAATGCCTCCTCAGAGACCTCACTCCAGATGCCTGCTCTGAAAATAATAGTTTGAGTTCTATGTGGCATTTGTAATATAGTTAATTCAAGCTTTCTGTCACATTGCAAGGTAAAGGCCGCAGCATCTAGAGCAAGAGTATCATTGAATTATTCAACGGGTGCAGAAATTCAACCCAGTAATGGTCACCTTTCTGATTTGCTAGTTGTTAAGGGTTAAATAAAAGAGATTCACTTTGGGGATTGGTAGTTAAGGCATGGAACGGCCCCAATCTGTTAAAATGCCAATGTCAACAGAACAGGATCTGCCTTCACTCAGCCCTCCAACTCCACGACCTTCTTTACGTACTCTAATAGTAAAAATTGTAAATTTCTTTCAAGACTAGCTGTTCTTACCCCTTGTTTTTTTGTTGAAGGATATTGGTTAGAAATTATCCTATGACTTGAGGCTACGCTTAAAAGTAAGTAAGAAGTTGATCCAGTGGTTTCATTTGAATTTAGTCTTCAAAAGTATTCAGTTTTCGGAAGTGTGGAAACACTGAGTATTTGTGGGCAGTCCTCATTATGTGAGATATCTTTTGAGTCTATGAATTCTTATCCTGTCTAGTAAACTGCAAAGCCTTAGCTGTTTTTCTTTTGAAAGATGAACCTCAGATCAGCCAAGTTTCAGTAACGTTTGGCTGAAAAGGAATTTGTTGGATTTATCACTGTAATCGAAGGTGATATTTTTGACTCATATGAGATTTTTCATTATTATACTTGATACAGTGTAAATGTAGGTACAAAATAAATCGAAATGTATAGCGTTGAAAAAATTAACTTGAAAATATAATTATAAAATTAATTGCGAAATTGTTAAGCATAATAATAGTATTGTAAACAATATCAATTTTAGCAGTGAAGGAAATTCATTAGAATCATGGGAGAAGTGATCTGGCTTTTTAACAATTTCCTGTTAATGCTGATCAGATTCTCCCATAAATGATGCCCACTGTCTCGTATCCTTATAAGTTGAAAAGGAGTCCCTCTGTGGCAAGGAAGTCGTCGTAAGAGTGTGATGTAGGATGATACTCTTGGTTATGTCATCATCTTTCATTCTTAGTAATACGCTGGTGGTATTTACACCTAATAAAATCCCACTTTTTGATCTCTTGCCTTACTAGAAACAATTACCCTAAATTATTTATAATTAGTATATAAGATTAAAATTGTGTGAGGCTTACAAACAATAAAATCTTTTTAGATATCATTAAAATATTCTTCATCACTGTTGAAATGGCAGAGTTTATCTGTAGCAGTTGAAGAGCACTAGACTAAAGGGTTACCGAATTTTATATGGGGAAATTGACTCTAAATATGATTTGTGGAATTTATATGATAATTTTCATTTTTTTAATTCACGTGTTTCGTTTTTTTTACATTGTACTCACCCACATTCCCTCAAAACTTCAGTTTTTAAAGGCAATCAGTACAGGAAATGATAGAAATTTTTACCTGGAAGTAGCCGATGCCACGTGCTCCTGAACACACTTAACAAAAATTCATAGAGAGAGATTTTCTTTTTTTTTTTAATGGGGCATACAATACCATGGCATTCTCTTCCCTTGGTACGACCTATCACATTCGATTGCCTATTCAGAAAACAAGGGCACAGTGGATTTTTCAGGAAACAGGCCAGAATCGTTATCCCTCCGTGAGTATTATAAAGTCTGGATGTGCGCGTCATATGAGGACCTTGTTGTTTCTGTAAGCTGTAATCTTTTATGGCCAGTCTTCATTGATAAGCCAGCTTCCTGTTGAGTACTATTTAAAGAATGACGTCTTCTTAGAGCGTGATATTATTGGACATCGATCACGGACGCATTTATCCTCTCCGTTCTGCTGGTCAGAGTGCATCTTTCGCCATGTTTGTTATCGTTGGTTCAAAGGGATGCTATTTGCCACCACGTTCACACATCTGGGTAACTCCGTCCAACACCCTTATCTCTCGCCTTCCTTTGTGCTTCCTCGTTTGTTTATGTTTAGCCATCCTTGAGTGATGCTGCAGCTGCATTGCAGTTACCGGAGATGCCACCAGGTATTCACTCTCGCCTCGGTCTTCCCTGCTCTTTACATTTTCTCATTCTTTCTGCCGCTTTTGTGTTGACTCGTCATGGGTTTGGTATGAGTTGGATCCCAGTACAGTATCAATAGATCCTTGTTTATGTTGTCAATATGTGTTTCATTTCTTGTTTTCTTACATTGTAGAAAGATTTTGTTCCACTCTGGATGCTGCGGTGAATCTGTTGGAAATCAGTGCTGTATTTGATAAGATTAACATGATTTAAGTATGAAGGAATGAAGTGTCCGGTAAAGAAAATATTTTTATATAAAATTTTAGCTTAAGTTTGTTAACCGTCTTTCGTTTCGTTAGACCAACGTGAGTTAAACCATGAAATAAGTACGTAACAAGATAGCGTCAAGGGAATTTTTCTTTCATTACCTTGTGTTTTCCCCACAAAACTTTTTTTCCTTAGGTATTTTATTCTGTTGCAGTTGTATTGAGTGGTTAGTGGCGTTGAAAACGTTTCTTTACATTTTGTACTTGCGTTGACGCTTGTCTCTTTTTAACGATATAATGTTGGAAAAGGGATTGGTTTTAGAGTAATAAATTATTGACGTAATGCGCCTGTCGAAAAAATTATTTTTCTGGAGAATATTGCTTTTTATATTGAACTTTTATTAATTTTTATGAAATTATAGTTTTTACCAGTTTACATGTTTTTTGTTTGTGGGTAATAGCATTGCTATCACGATATAGTGTAGAAAACAGCTCTTCGATTCAGATATCTTTGTCGACCCCTTACTGAACGATAACCATCCTCTCCTAGTCATATTATTGTTGTTCTTGTTCTTCGCCTCGCTTTTCTTCTTGCTCTTCTCCTTCCTCCTCTTCGTATTGCAATGCTAAGTACCGAGCCTGCCTTGGTAAATTACGATTCTGGGATAATGACCACAACTAAAGCTATTATTGTGCAAACGTTTATGTTGGAAAGCGAGCATCCATTGCCAGAAGTGATTTTATCACTATTTTTTTTATTTCTAGTATGTATGCGCAATATAGATTTTAGTTT
>NC_089754.1:22155171-22185171 GCF_040412425.1 Macrobrachium rosenbergii | reverse complement strand
TTGTATTTTTCCTTTCTCTCTTTTTTAATTCAGTCTCTGCTCAAGGTATGCCAGTTAATAATTGCACAAACAGCAAGACAGCGTAGGCAATTCTGGTTGATTTTAAAGTAGTAGGACAACATATTATACTTTAATCTTGATAATTATTCTGTGCTTAGAGAAGCTTTTCATAGTAATCCTCTCAGTAAATATTTTGCTCTCAGTTTCCTTATATTGGACTATACTAAAATATAACCTCCTCCCAAATTTAGTTCTGATCATCAGGGACATATTAATAAATTTTACTTCTAAAGAGCGAGAGCGGATACCAAATGCCTAGAATGATGAAGGGAAAGAAATAAATAATAGTACAATGCTTATAATTTATTTTCTATAAGAAACAGACCAGCGAGGGATTTAAGTTAAGATAAGTATTTATAGAAAAATAAGCGTAAAATAAGTGATGCAGGAGTGAGAGTGAGAGTGCAAAAAAAAAAAATTCTTTTTCAAAATGATTTCAGTTTAGATATTGCTTTAACCGGCTCTCCGTAGAGCGGCATTCTTAAGTAGTCTGTAAAATACAAAGAACCCTTCAGTCGTTGCTCTCAAACATCATAATAATCCAGCATCAATAATAATGACAAAGAACAATATAAATTCTCAAATAGAAGTCAGAATATACATGAATCAGAATATACATGAATCAGAAAATATTACCATTTCCACTTGACAGCTGTTAGGTGGAGACCATGAAGTATATTATTAGCTTATGAAGCAGCATAATTGTAAAGCATATAAATGATAGTCCCTTAAACCGCCTTGAGAATCAGCTGTGAAGTTTGATTTATATAACACATTCATAAATTTCAAAAACATTTTAGGCTGCATTTTTCTTAAGCCAAAAAGGACATGAATTAGCACGCGTCTGATGTACACCATTTTTACACCAAACCCTGTACTCTGTCATCTAAGTTTATATATATATGTATGCATGTGTGTGTGTGTATTTTCCAGCATAACTGAAACATTGAGCAATTTCAACCAAACATGGTATACATATGACTTACTATCTAGAAAAGAGTACTTTGGAGTAAGACATCACTAACACCAAAAGGGGGTTGGGGTGGGAAGGGCTTCCCTGAAACGGGGGGTGGGTCTGACCGTAGACTTAGCAACTAAATAAACTCTACCGGTTTATCATACCTCATTTCGGTATACATATGACTTGCTATCTGGAAGAGAATACTGTGGGGATAAGACATGACTGGCACCATAGGGGGTGGGGGTGGGAAGGTGTTGACATGTAAAAATAACCGAAAACAACAGATATTAGTGTTTGATCCATAGTTTTTGAGGTTGCTGAGATGAATAGTCAGGCTCATTTTTACTGACACCCCAAATGGTTAAAAGGAGAAAATAGCAGTGTGTCCCTGGAGAGAGAGAGAGAGAGAGAGAGAGAGAGAGAGAGAGAGAGAGAGAGAGAGATTTCATAAGGTCCTTTTTCTTCGTTACGGAAGTGAGTATGATGAGTCACTGGAAACTCCTCAGCATCTGCCTCGAACTGAACTCGTAAACAGAACGACCACTGTCCGAGAGCTCATCAAGACCGGCAGTCATAACACAGGCTGTTTTAAAGTAATGTTCGTTAAGGAGTTTTGAGAAAGATTAGCTTCGACTGGTCGGAAACTATGTTTTAAATTCAAGGTCCGTTTTTATCTGGTAATAAGGAGTGTCATTTTGAATCTTTATTTTGTAGATGACCTGTTTTCGACGCAACAGTCGTCATAATAAGATCCAATTCCGAGTCATTATTCGAATGACTGAGTTTACTTTTGAAGGAAATATGATACGGGCAAATTGAAAACCACGCATAATCTAAGTAACTGTACATTAATTAAAAATAAAAGTCTTCCCTGATTTTTATGGATTAACAATATATCTGTTGGTAGCACTTAGAATTGTTGTCTTCACTTCTGGATTTTTAGTTGAAGATTGCATTGTTACTTTGTCGTTTGTTTTGATTTCCTTCCCTTATAATCGAAGTTGAAAGGGTGCTGAATAATTGCATAGCCCATGACTGATGAAAGGAGGTTCTGTTCATACTGAGTCCTTGGTGGGGAGACTGAATGAGTAGTTTAGCTCTTCAGTTATCTCCAGGGCTACTTGTACCCGATAAGAAACTTAGTAATATACTTAATAAGAATCTTTTCAGCTTTTGGGCACTTTTAGAGAACAGGAAATAGCATAGACTTCATTAAGATCATAAGTCATTACGGTGGCATTTCCCTGTAACACAATCTGTTAATTTCTTGGCTGTTCCTATGCTCGAAAGTACTTCTCCCCTTCGGTGAAAAGATTTCCAGGAATTTGAGATCATATTGAGTTTAAGGTTTGTAGGGATATTTCAGATTTGGATTGCGTTTTGCATATATTTCTTATCATCAACCAAGGGGTGTAAGTAATGTTTGCGTGTTTACTGTTAAGCCGGCGTGTCTGATTGTTTTCTAATATTTAATGATTTTCCATATGTGGTTAGATGTCGCAATCGTTAAGAATATTTCCCCAGATAAAAGGAACGATTTTCTTCATTTCTTGAGTATTCCCATGATGCTGTGTTCCTGTAAATAATCTAAATCAGTTGGAGCGCAATACTATAATTTCCCGTTTGCATTTTTTTTAGTCAGTGTTTTTACAAAATAGCGTAAGTTCGTACTACAGCGTACACTTGCACTCGATAAACAGTATCTGTATATTTTATTCTGACAATATTATCTTGAAATGAGTCTTTACGTAATTGCTAATGTTCTGAGAATTTCCCCATTTAAAAAAAAATGTGTTCCCAAGGACTAGCTCGTACCAAAAAGTTTAGAAGCCGCGTATCACTGAGCAATTTCCAATAACGAATTCATAGTAAGCATAGTTAGTTTATATCATTCTTTTTCAACATTATGGTAATTCCAGAAACAGTGGTCCAAAAACTGAGTAATTAAGTTGTAAAATTCACATAAAAGTATTTTGCTTTATTTCCTTGAAGACCGAGAAGCAAAAACAGTGCTGGAATACTCTTGATTTAAACTACGGGCAATAAGTTACCGTATATTTGGGAACAGAGTGAATGAAAATTGAAATGTCAAAGTCATATGGTTATATTTCTTTTAATATAAAAGCTCTTGGTTATTAAGAGAAAAAGTCGGTTTAAGAGAGATAAAGGCTTTACTTACACAGTATAACAAAGTTGTTAAAAATCGGCTTGATTATATTGCTGTTGCTGCTTTTTTGTAAAAAATGAAATATTAGGATTACAGAGGTGACTATGTTTTTTTAATCACTGATTTTTATTAAGATGGTAGACATATTGTAAGTGTTTTGTTGCACATGAATTTAAATGAATATATGTAGACATTCTTATATATAAAACAGGCGAATTGAAAATAATTCAATTGTCCGTAGTATTTAATATGATAATGTGACTTTAAAATGTATGAAGGTAAGCTCCAAGTAAAAATGAACAGATATGATAATCATATCACGTAAAGCTGCGATATTCATAAAAGATGGCTAAGAATCAGATATGACCATGATGTCAAAAGGAGAGGGAAAAGAGAAGAACGTAGAAAAGCGACGATTTTGGTGAAGGATGAGACAATCACAACGTTTAATAATGCGCCGTGAGTTAATGATATTACAAGGAAGATAATGAATTATGTAAGAGCTTCCTTGACAAACTAAGAAACTAAACGGTTAGCTAGGTTGAGATGTGTAGGGATAAAAGAAACGAAGACGAACTCATGTGTTAAGTTGATTTGATCTCATATGAATGAGAAAACGTATATTAGCGAATAGTTCTTAACGATTTTTAAGCCTCGACAGAAATGGGGCAAAGAAGACTTCAAAGGTGATCATTTAATGACATCCCAGAAGAATTAGTACCTCCATTTCTGGAATTGCAAGCTCATTTTCTGGGAGTTGGATTCGATGCACTGCTCGCATCCTGTTATAACAATTCTCATTTTATACGATTCTCTCCCTTTCCTGATAAGACGCTCTTATACAAAGGAACATTGCTTATTAGATCTCTCTTCAAACATAACTAAGGAAATTTTAGGAAACAAAGGGGCTGAAGACAGGAGTTGTACATTGAATTTAAGGGCTCACCCTCGTTCATGGGAAATTTTTACTGAAGAAACTATTCACGTGTTTCTATATTATATATATATATATATATATATATATATATATATATATATATATATATATATATATATATATATATATATATATACACACACGTGGTCATACCCGAGATTATATACATATGATAAGTCTAATATTGTATACGTCAGTGTTGATATATTTTTCAGACCGTGGTATTTATGATCTCTGAGTCTTTTGTTGGAAAACACTGCAGCCCTCTGGGCATGCTGTGAAAATCTAATTTAATTCACAAAACTACGAAAGACTAAATCTAACGTATCCATTGCGCCCAGTATGTGATAAACTTTGTCACCTTACATTCAAGTATCTAATTAAATTTGAAGGACCGTTTTGTCTTCAGTTGTCCTCTAAAGCTCCTTTGTGTCAATAGTGCTTGCTTTCAAAGAGTGCCAAAGGATGACGAAACTTGCTTTGTGGGGTTGCGGTATTCACTCCAAGGAAAGTACACCAAACGACACAACAAGAGTTCCGTTGTCAGTTTTTTCTTCTTTTTCATTTGAGTGGAGTTCGAGACTGGCAAAATAATTCAAACTAAACAGCCCTGGGTAAGAAAGAAAAATGAGCGAGAGGTTAGGAGAAGTATATTGTCCGTTGAATTACATATTTAAATGATGAGAACCTAGGCCTTTGATTAGAGTGCCAAAGCGCATAAATTTGAAGCGCCAGTATGGACGCACACAGCGCCCCATACACACAAACACACATGGTGGCGGTAAAAGTTTAATTAGAGGGTAACGAACGAGCTAAAACGTCTCTGATGGGCTGGCTGGGATTCGCCGAATAGACCACACGGCAAGGCACTTTGAAGAGAAGTGCCGTGAATAGGATGCCATTCAAACGTAGTATAAGTGGAGCCCTTTTAGTACGCCTTGTCATCACGTCCTATTTGTTTCGGTCATTTTACAGGTACTTGGGTGGTTTCGGATAGTCAAATTAAGTCAGTAAGTGATTAATATCTTGCCATTTATGTTTATTTTCAAATCAAGGTATTCTTTCGTCTTCTCGAGAGAGAGAAAGTGAAAGAAATAGAGAGGGAGAGAGAGAATTTGAGAAGTTCTGAAAAATGGTACTAGCCCTGTAGAGTGAGGATTATGTTGTCGAGGCACTAATGTTTTTTCATATGGTTATGGTATAAAAGACATTTATTATAACAGAACACTGATAACTCATCTGCTGTCATTTTTTTTCTCTTTAACTGCACCTGCGAACAATCACAGTCCGACTGACCACCAGGTACCCGAATCACTGGTTAGGTCAACAAAGGCGAAGTCAGTTTTTAAGGAAACAGTCCTAAATCGCTTTTCCCCACCCCTTTGATCAAACCCGGGACCCACGATCGTCAGGAGGGTGTGGTACCACTAAACGACCAGGAGAGAGAGAGAGAGAGAGAGAGAGAGAGAGAGAGAGAGAGAGAGAGAGAGAGAGAGAGAGAGAGCCCGGAATCACACACATAGGCTGCAGATCGAGTGATTGATGAATCAGTTCCTATTCTGTAAGAGACACAAGAAGCTTGTTCGTTTTGAGGCCACCGTAATCTTGCGCTCCTACGAACCCTCCCTTCCCACCATCTCTTACTGGGAGTTTAAAATGTGAGATTTGGTTGAGCTCCATTCAATTAGGATTTTTGCCTCCTATGGATGTGTTTCATTCCACAAGGATTATGATTTAATCTCCTTCAGTGAGAGCGCTTCTTTTTTCGTCCTCTTCTTCCAGAGCGTTCATCACTAGAGGTATTATTCCTTTGCTACAAGAAGGGTAGGTTCTGTTCGTGAGAGGTAATGAGAGCAGGAGTAGTAAGTGCTGGGGCTTAGCAGCGGGCGAGGGAGAATTAAGCAAAGGTTTTGGACCAGAAAGTAATAAAGCAAATGAAAGAGAAGAGGAGGATGACGAACACGTGATGGAATTCAAAGATCAGAATGAGGAAATTTTTGCAACTAGATAAGATTTCAAAAATGAGGGAAGTAAAAATTCAGAAGTGACGTAAATAGAAACTGAATTACTAGCTCCAAGACTGTATAAACAAGATCGATATGAAGGGAGAGGAAAGTGGAAGAGAGACTGGAGTATCATTTTTATCATGATATTTATTTGTTTCATAATAGTAGAATGCTCATATATTTGCAACATTTGAACCTATTATCTAATTGTTCACATGTAACCTGATCATCTAATTTTTTGACAAAACTTAAAGGCAATGCACTCCTCTTAACTTTTTTTTTTTTTTTTTTTTTTGTTCACTGAAAGACCAAATAAACGTATTGTGATGGTCACAAAAAAGGGCCCAGAGATAGTAGCGAATAATTTACTGCCTCATTCATCAGATATTAAGCAAGAAAGACAAGCTCTTAAGTCATTACGTAAGATATCTGTATTCTTATAGGGTAAAGGCGGTATGTAGGAATTAATTTTTATTATCATTAAAATCATTAGAGTATTGTTTTCTGTTTTATACTTATACAGCATCGCAGTAGCTTTCAAGAAATTTTTCTAACAGGAACGATTGTCTGTCGTTCATTGTCGGCTTATGCTTTCAGTTTTTATTATACCTCATCACATGCTTATGTGGAGTCAGTGGGCTCTGTTTGGATTCAATTTTCATGATCCTTGTATGGTTCTGATAATGATAAAATCGAGCATCATTTTTATGGATGATATTGACAGTTAATTTTGCGTCTTTGTTAATTTTTATCAGTATAGGTGTATTACACTAAAAATTAACAGTGTGAAAAATTAACAGTAATTGCTGTTAGAGACCATGAAGGTTCGAACAAAAACGAATCGTTTAAAGTTTTTTTTAGTTGCATTTATTTTAAAGGATACCCGCATAATTTAAAAATAAAATTCAGAATTTGAGCTTTCTTTCAGATAAGAAGTCTGTTGTGCAAAATTTAGGTAGGTAGTTGATAAAATACAGCCAGTTCCTCCGCATAATAATTCTGTTAAACCTAAAGGCTTTTGTGAGGGTCATAAAATTTTGATGTCGGAAAAATGTTATCGATTAATTGAAACTGTCTCTAACGAAATCTAGAAACAGCATACCATACTTAAGGAAATGAAGCAACATTTCAGTGGCGCAATTTACAACTGTTCACAGCTTTGTAGGATGAAAAGAAATTGACGTTGAAACCAAGCTTTCACTAAAAAAAAAAAAAAATCAATGATCTCAAATTCTGATATTCGTTCATTGCTGTACTTTTTAGTGATAGTTCGAGTCACTTGAGGATTAGATGACTTTAACTTTCCGTTAAAATTTAATATGTTAGTTAGTGTCAACTTATCCGTACAACTTGTGTATGTAGTTATATAGGAATAGGACCTGAATAGACCATGATTTGAGGGTCATAAAGGAACAGTGGAATCCCAGCATCTTTTTCGAAGGCTACTAGCTGTCACCAAAAGATTTCAGGATATTTACGGTGCATCGTAATCCGTCTTACTCAGGGTACCTCACGTACCTTTGATTAGCCCTCTGGATCATTATAGTGGCGGCTTTCCTTATTCAGAACTTTAGTAGATTTGCATGGTAGTAACAAGCTAAAATCAAAATATCAAAGCATGGATACACAGAAAAATTTACTATGCACAGACATACAAACATACATTCATTATATATATATATATATATATATATATATATATATATATATATATATATATAGATATATATATATATATATATATATATATATATATATATATATATATATATGTATATGTGTATATATATGTGTGTGTGTGTGTGTGTGTGTATAATTTGTAAGTATTACACATGACATTTATGGTATACATCTAAATGTATTCCAAAAATGTGATGTGTAATAATTTTCACAACATGACTAGTGAGAATCTGCAAGGTTCGGTTGAAAATCCATTGGAATTATGTTATACCTTTCCCCTATAAAGTTTAATTGTCATTAATATTTATGAAGGTAAAGTACTAGTCATTTTTTTCAAAACTCAAATGAAAGTACACTTTCGACACCATCTTCTGACACTTGGCAAAATTTCATCACTTTAACTTAAAATCGTTTTCGAGTTTTATTTTAACTAAACATTTTACAATTTTACAAGATAGCGTATTATCATATTTAACAGTTTTTACCTCAAATTATGGATATATTATGATTGTCAATAATACATTTACTTCTAGTCATTTACTACAAATTGTTTTCATAATTTTTTCATTATATACCTGTTGATTTTAAGGAAAAATTAGCATCTAGAGCTTCTCAATAAATTAAAAACCATGTTAGATTTTGATGAAAATTAATCGTCATGTTTAAAACCACATCTTTTTCTCTATGATCAGTCAGGCATGTTTTAGGATAGAATACTCTCTCTCTCTCTCTCTCTCTCTCTCTCTCTCTCTCTCTCTCTCTCTCTCTCTCTCTCTCTCTCTCTCTCTCATACCATTGCTTACAATATGTAACCTCCTTAGTTGAGTGTTATCACTTTAATTTTTGAGCAGTATCGTCTTAGCTATTTAATTTTTGTTTTGGATCAGAGAGTGAAAAGTCAGCAACAGGACCTTCAGAGAATGAATGACGAGGACTTGACACGCATGAGGATCAAGGAATGAATAAAAAAGAAAAAATTTAAATAAGTGAAAATGGAAAGGAGGACCTGACAAACACAAAGAAGGGAAATACAGGAACTGAGGATCACCCGGTCTCTTTTTCATCTGTTTAGGGACTAATCCTTCCTATGTGCGCTGACGCCCTTCTGACGAAGATCTTTTAAGAGATCCCCAGTAAGGATGTCCCGTCACATCTTTTGCCATCTCTTCTGCACCGATGGTCTTTTCAGAAGTTAGAAAAAGCCACAGCTCTTTACAGCAGTTTTAAATTAGACCACCCGATGTCGTTAGAATTTTTTTTCGCATTTTTTCTTTCGGCCGTTTTCATTTCTCTTTTTATTTTTATAACTCCGTTAGTGCTCAGAGATATTTAGTGTTCATCCTATCCTTGTGTGTTTAAAAAAAATTATATAGAAGACCACACACATACCATATATTCGAGTCACTAACCAGCAACATAATCGGTAATCATGGTCCGCCTAGTTACTTCTTTGTTACAAATTTACATTGGCAGTGCTTCGCTTTCGCGCCATTAAATTATTTTCCTTTAAAATTTGTGGTAATTTTACACTTGATCGTTTAGGCTATGTGATATAAATTGGAATCAATATTGAAATGCTCGCACTGGTCGTGTTTACGTACTTTTAATAAATATGAAGCAACTCATAAACGAGAGCAGTTTTTAACAATCGGCCAAATGCAAAAAGAATGAAAAAACTTTTGAAACAAAACCTTTTTTTTCATTATATTCATTGTAGCATAATGCAAAACAATAAAATCTCATAACAACCCATTTGGTTATGTTCGTGCTGCACAGTTGTAAGTCAAAACGAAAACGAAAAGCAAAACATGTATGTATGCAGTGTTAATATTTTGTCATAAAAACAATTTTAATATATGAATCTGCAGATTGTTTCTGTTGGTAACACAAAGATTCCTTGAATCTGGAAGACTTTTGTTACTAAGTTCTGTGTGATTCCATTCAACAGTGACGCTGCAATCTTCAGTCGTTTGACAATGTCTTTGTATAAAAAAATTATCATGTCAACATTATTTAGATTCTGCTCGTTCTCCGTTTACTCAAGAGAAAACCTGTGCTAGAGAAGATGACCTGAGGCGGAACTAATGTTCCCATGTTCTCTCCCTATTACCTCATAAACCGCAGTATTATCGTGACAAACAGATGGCCCCCGTTGTTTGCTACTATTAAGACCAAATCTCACCTTGTGCAGACTTACACTGATATCACAGCGATTACACACGACAAGCTTTAAGATCCCATAGGGGGGTTGGCACCGTCAGCGCACCTCACATGATGCACTGCTGTCTTTACTTAACCTTTTTCCTCCCAGCGTTCCCATGTGGGAACATAATTTCTATCCTTGATTTCACCCTGTTTCAGTAAAACGATTTGAAAAGTATTAGTATTCAGGGATACAGTATAGGCCAAGGTATGACACTATCAAGTTACTTTTGCTCTGATGCTTTGCAAACGGCAGTGTTCTCTTCATCTTCAGACATTTTAGTAAATTTTGCCATTTTTAGTCTCGTTGATTAGAAGAGCAGCAAATTGGTAACAAATTTACGGTTTGTTTTTTGAGGTATTATTAGCATTTAGCAGACCCCAACGAAGATGCATGATTATATTGGAAAATTTTCAGCCACAATAAAACAGAAAGTGAGTTTGATATTTGATTGTTCCCACATGGGGACGCTGTGATCGTACGTACAAAAATTTACTTAAAATGAATGTTGTTGTCATGTCACAGTAACACAGACACCCTAAGGCACATACACACAAAGGCACACGCATACATACATACATCCATACATATATACATACATCCATACATACAAACATACATACATACTGTACATACATATATACATATACATATCTAAATGTGTGTGTGCGTGTACATGTGTGATATATGCAAATATAAACTTCCATTCATAGGAGCTCATTTACACATACAAAACTTTACACTCATCACAATCAGGTTGATTTGTGACAGTCTTTCAGAAGGAAATAAACTAGGGAAAACTGAACCCATCTACACAATCCTGAATGAAAATCTCAAAAGTTACAGTATTTTTCAAGAGAAGCTCAGTGTGGATAAATCCATGGTGCTATTCTATGGTCGACACTGCAAAAATGTTCATCCGGGGCAAGCCAATTAGATTTGGCTACAAGATATGGGTGCTTTGTGGCAGCTTTACAGGGGCAAAGAACCCGTATCGTGAATGACATCATGTCGTCCATTGAGTCTTGTTCAGCAGTCACTAAACATGAAGTGTACTTTGACAACTTCTTTACATCGTATGCTCTGTTGAAGTCCCTTGCTGAGCAGGACGTCAAGGCTACTGGCACTGTTTGAGATAATAGGACTGCTGATGCTGCCAAGTTGATGAAACCAAACGCAGTCGTGAAGAAAAGCAGAAAAGGAGAGTTTGATTTTCGCTGCGATGGAGAATTTTTTGTGTGTAAATGGAATGACAACTCTATTGTGACGATTGCAAGTAACCATGAGACCACTACCCCTTCGTCTCGTCGTAAAGAATACACCCAAAACTAAGGTAAAACAGCCATATCTTGTACGTATACAAATGCAACGAGGGAATAGGCGAAGTAGATCTAATGGATCGTCTTTTGACCAAATACCGAACAGGGGTCAGGGGTAAGAAATGGCACTAGCCACTGTTCTCCAATGCTCTTAATTTGTCATTGCTTACTGCTTGGCGTTTGCATTGCCATCTTGCGGAGGATACTTCCCACCTGAATTTCAGGAGAGAAGTAACGCTCTGTTTGCTGAAGTATGTAGCTCCACGCACACACATTGGCCAAAGTAAGATGACAGAACTACTCACTGGCATTCGCTATGATGGTGGTGGCCATATAAAGCAGAGTTGCAAGAAAGGAAGAAGTGTTGTTTGCAAGAAAAATTCAAGATACCAATGTACCAAATGCTTAGTTCGATTGCATTTTGATAAAGGTATAGTGCGTGTGCAATAACTTAGCATACACTTTCAAAATAATATGTGAGGGGCTACACCTGCAACATTGTAACAAATAACATGACTTTTTATTTCAGTTCTTCAAATTTTGCCAAGTAGAAAGAGAAAAAAGGTTACTATAACGTTTTTACATGAATTTTTGAAAATTTGGTAAAATACGGCAAATTTTAGCACACGTAGTCGCAGCGTTCCCACATGGGAACAGTGCCATAAGTCAGCATTCCTTTAAGTAATATCGACAATTTTTTCTACAGTATTATACTTACAGCAATAAAGAATTTTCACAAATTCCATTGGTTTTGCTCAATGATTTCTGTACCTGGGAGGTAAAAGGTTAAGGCTCTTTGCAGCGTCCCGCATGCACCTAGCTGCAACCTCTTTCAATCCGTTTTACTGTACCTCCGTTCATATTCTATTTTTTCATTCTTACTTTCCACTCTCTCTTAACAATTGTTTCATAGTGCAACTGCGAGGCTTTCCTCCTGCTTCACTTTTAAAACCTTTTACTCTCAGTTTCTCTTTCAGCCCTGAATTACATCATAGACCCCAGCGCTTGGCAGGAATCAGTGCCATATATAATATATATATATATATATATATATATATATATATATATATATATATATATATATATATATATATATATATGTGTGTGTGTGTGTGTGTGTGTGTGTGTGAAATATATTTACACATTTATTTATGTATATGTCTGTGTGTAAATGTATATATTATATATTATATATATATATATATATATATATATATATATATATATATATATATATATATATATATATATATATATATATATATATATATATATATATATATATATATATATATATATATATATATATATATATATATATATATATATATATATATATATATATATATATATATATTAGCGCGAGAGAGAGACATTTGCCTGTATAAGTGAGTCTAAGTGGATTTATGTATTAACAAATACTTTAGTGCATAACTTAATTTCACAAGGATTTATGTACCCTAGGGGTGCAAGGTTAATGACATTTATGGCAATGTTAAATGAGAAATTAGAATAACGTTTCGTTATTGGTCACACTATCACATTTTTTTTGTCCTATGCTATCATGTGTTAGCAAAAACACTGTCAAACATATAATATGCCTTTATACATATGTATAATATCCACTAGAGTCTCTAGTGGTATTATACACTTGTATGAGGTTCCCTTCAAGATCCTTAGATTACATAATCATAGTGTCATCTGTCCTTTACTCACTAATTGAATTTTTGGAAACTTTTCAGTATTATAAATAGTTAAACTTACACACAACCTTCGAACTATGGTCAGCTCTCAGTGGCGCGTGACGTAAAGGGCCTCTGTGAAATTACGCAACTCTTGTCTTTCATGTGGTCTACCACTCATCTCCAGTCCCCTCTCTTATAATTATCATCCAAGTAGGTTAAACATTCAGCTCTTTCAATGTACAGTCCTTAGGCATAAAGAAATACGATTTTTCTATAAATCACGACTTGCAAAACAGTAAACATTGTGTATGAAAAGGACTGACAATGGTGTTGTAGACAGACTTCTGAATGAAAAGTTGTAAAACAAACGGGTCTTATTCTGCAAGTGAGAGCATTGATTGCAGATACGTTCAAGTGGATGATATCATCAGTCTTGCTGATTTCTGTTTATATTTCTCTTTTCTTTAGTACGAGAGAGAGAGAGAGAGAGAGAGAGAGAGAGAGAGAGAGAGAGAGAGAGAGAGAGAGAACAGTTCCTAGGATTTTCTAATATGACCTATGGGCCAAGAGTTATTCCTTCATAAGCCAGGGAAGATGCTCTGTGTTATTAAGATGAGTTGGCAAATGTAAAACCTGAACCCGTAGGGGAGAAGCACACATGCACACACATATAATATAAATATATATATATATATATATATATATATATATATATATATATATATATATATATATATATATATATATATAATATATATATATAATATCGAATTATATATATAAGTTACAATATCTTCACAGAGTATTATAAGTGATAGTGCAACTATCCCGACCAGGCTCCTGGAATGTATTCTATATTGTAGTATATCTGGCTATTAGTTATGACAAACATACTTTCTAAATCTTTAAGTATGTCTTTTGTAACGATCATAAAAATAAAAAAATTCGGGAAGGCGTTGGTGTTGATTAGAGGGGAGATGCACACTTCGAGTGGGATGAGTTATCAAGTTTGATTTACTACAGTTTAAATTACAACACGGCTGAGAATGGCATTGAAAACTTGTGGATAGATTCATGTGTAATTTAACAGTTTAATGACGACCAGAGCCAAGAAGAGGAAAACGGCTTTGAGGGACATTATGAAAAGAAGAGTAGAAGTGAAGAGTAGAAATGCAGTATATGATACTATAAAATATTTTTAAAGCCAGGTTAGACAACATCTGGTCATCCTCCCTTGTGAATGATGGGGAATCCTTTTGTATTTAATTTTAATATGGTTTATTTTAAAGTCCGATTAGCCAAATTCCATGCTTATGAGGCCATTTCTCGTAACAAATTCATTTCAGTCTTTTTACATCCTGGTCTGTTTTTGTTGCAGCATAAATTTGTTATACAAAGATGATAGAAGAGAACCCTTGTGGACTGATCAGTTTTTAATATCAATAACAGTAGCGGTCACCGTGACATTGAAAGTGATGTTAACTTAATGTAGTTGTTATCATGAATTTGCATTGTCTTTTCAGGTTGTCTATGGGCTTAACACACGGGGAGAAGAACTAGAGTCTCAGCTAACGCACTTGAGAGAATCTGAGGAAGCTCTGAAAACGTCAAACAATGAACTCCAGATTAAAGCCAATCACTACAAAACAAAGGTAAGTTCAGTATTTTAAGTTCTTGTTTTTTTTTATCATTAAGAATTCATGAATTGTTATTTTGCCATTGTGTATTCACCATAAAATTATGTAAAAATGAGGTTATCATTGTATTAAGCGGTTTTGCCTTTGTTTTATTAGTTATATGTATTGTTTTGTTGCTATGACTCACGTTGATCACTATCTAAAAAGACTTCTTTCCTTGTTTTAAACATTTTATAAAAAGAAAAATGGGTCATTTGGTGTATATATATATATATATATATATATATATATATATATATATATATATATATATATATATTTATTTATTCAGTAAGCTACAAACGTCCTTTAATATCAATTCGCTCTACCTCGGAAATAATATGTTTTCATATATATGTTACCGAAGGGGAATTTTTATTTGATAATAAGTTCGTCGTCCCGTGGCTCAGAACCAGCAAAGGACAAGAGCTCAGGACTATAGTGGACGCTTTAAACCCACACCTAAAGCGTCCACTGTCCTGAGTTCTTGTCCTTCGCTGGTTCAAGCCCACGGGACGACGAACTTATTATCAACTAAAATTCCCCTTCGGTAACATATATGAAAACATATTATTTCCGAGGTAGAGCGAATTGATATGTGATAAAAGTCATGTATTATATATATATATGATTGTATATGAATCACGGTGATGTGATAAAATATCATGTATATATATATATATATATATATATATATATATATATATATATATATATATATATATATATATATATATATATATATATATATAAATATATAAATCTACTGTCTTTCTTCCTGCTTTTATTTTTAAGGTGCAGCTTTTTGACATAAGTCTATCATGTTGCTATACACATGAGTAGAGTAATCAAGAAGAAAGCGAGGGGGCACAAAAAAAAAAAAGTCGAGCCAGGACTGTTGTGGCGACTGGAATTTTCTATAGGGAAATAAAATTAGGCAGAAAGGCTAATGACTCTCAGAGTGAAATATCCAAAAGTGGAGATGCTATCTTAAGTGAGCATCTGGAAGATTTGTTGAATACGGACGATAGATTAGAGGTAGAGCGGAATGACTAGAGTCTTATTGAGGACGACAAAATGGTAATTGACAGACTGACGAATGGAAAGACGCCAGAAGTAGATGGGTTCGTAAGTGAGAAGCTGGTGCACAGTGGTGATACTGTGATTGACTGGTTGACCAGTACTTGTAAGGTATAACTAGATAAAGGAAAAGTTCTAAAGGAATGCTCGAGAGGAAAGATTGTTCCGTCGTTAAAAGGTAAAGGTAATACCGTCAACTGTAAGAATCATAGGGACATAGCGTTACTTAGTACAGCAGGGGAAATTTTATGGTAGGATTTTGATAGAAAAACCAAGGATTGATAAGGGAAGAAGAAGAGTGTTATGTGAGAAGTTTGAAAGTGAAGTGAAAGAGTTTTGCCCGGCATAAAACTTCCTAGATAAAGCTTGTGATTGAATGGATTGCCAGGCAATGTAGAGCAAGTTTAGGCTGCTTGCCATAGACAGTAAGTGGTTGAGAGTTATTAGAAAGTTTTATGATGGAAACAAAGCGTGGTGTAAGTGTTCTTGAGACGAGGTTGTGCTATGTATTTATAGATCAGTAATATATTTTTGGATGGAGTGATGCAAAAGTCAGAGAAAGGAAATTAAATGGAAGCTGAAGTTATGGGATAATAAAATAACTTTTAAATGGAATGTGGAATGGGCGAGGTTTTCAGGTGATAAGTACTGATTGGGGGACGGAGAAGAAATTGCATATGTAAATGCAGAAGTAAGTTGATAAGGGTAAACAGAAACCAGGGAGATTGAGCAATATATGGTAATTTGGTTGGTGAAGGCGTGGAAGCAGTTGATTCAAATAGGGATATGGGAATGGATTTTGTGGATGATGGTAGAATAAGAGAAGGCTGTCACAAAATGGCGAAGCAAGGAAGGTAGCAGACTGTGTGCAAAAGACTGGGGAGAGACTTAGAATATCTATGAAAGCCAAGATAGGAATATATGAAAAGATTGTTTAGGAAACTTTATTATAAGAATGAAGTGTGGATGTTGAAAGCCAGAGAAAAAAAGATGTGGAAGCAGCTAGGAAGTTATTGCAAGTTGGACGTGATAAAGAATATTCTGAAGGAGTGAAAGGATAGCATAGGTAAAAGGATGGTTTTGGGAATATGAAAAGAATGAAGGATGGCAGGCAGGTGAAAAGTGTGTAGTTAGGAAGAGTTGGGAGGGAGAAGGAGAGGACCAGCCAGAAGTGTCGAATAGATGGCGTGAAAGAGGCACTGCAAAGGGAGGCCTTAACCAACATATGGGAAACGTAGAGTTAATGTAGGATAGAGGTGATAGAGATAAATGTTGCAGTGTGTTGGGGGTTCGATGCAAAGCTGATGAGCTTTCCGTGTAAGTGTATGAAGTGAATAATGTTGAGAAAATTTTCGACACATGGGGCTTCAACTCGTATGTAGTTTTTGTTGAAAGCCAAATAATACAAATCACATCATATAGTTACAATAAAATAATCATTTTAGTCTCTCTTTGTTATGCTAAATTTCGAATAAAGTTGTTCTTACTTCATTACAATGAATATTGTTCAAAGGAAACAAAAAAAAAAAGGGTGTACGAGAATGTGGTTGGCGATAGCCAAAAAACATTTCCGAGTGCCAACTAGTCAACAACTCGTCAGAGCGCCAACCAGTTAACAGCTCGTCAGCTAGTTAGTGCTAACACTTCTCTCGTAAAACCTACATAAAAACAATATTGAATAATGAAATAATGCACAAAATACGGAAATCTTGGAGTAGGATGAAGTCAGTATTGCAAAAAACGCCTTTTTTTATCCACTGTTAAGCAGTTAAAGGATGAATGCGGCAGTGACCATTGTGTTGTTTCTTATTTGGAGCTGTCTCATGGTAGAGGAAAATTTTTGTTGTTTAAGGAAAGAGAATATGTGATTATGAATTACTCACTTTGTCTTGTTAGGGAGTGACTAGAAAAAAGGATTAAACAGTCTCTTTTCCTAAGGTGGAACTTAGTATGAGGACTGTAGGCAAGTTAGGCGTAAGAAACCATATTGGAGTTAACAGTAGAGACTTTCGCTCCGTACGAGGCTCAGAGTATTTAATGTAATTCTGAAATAGAAACTTGAAATTACAAAAATCACAGAAACTCGTACTTTCACGTAAAAAGATCAAGTAAACAGTTACAAACCATATTTTGACCATAAACGTTTAGCCGTAGAGACAAATTTTACCAAAATTAGCTTTTGTGAATCTTTAAATAATAAAAGCAGTGATATATTTATATCTTATTAAAATAAAATTTCATGGAAAATTTGGATACATACACAAAGTAGATAGGTATATGAAGGAAAATTATTATTATAATTATTCCAGTGGAAAAATCAATAGCATATTTGGGAAATTTTAAAGAAGGCATCTTACATAAATCAAAAACTATACTAAAGGATGAAAGTATGCGCAAGACAATGAAATCGCAGTGGGATAAAATGAACGCCGAGAATGACCTAGAAGCTGAAAGGTGCAAGAAAGAGAATGCTCAAAGAATCCCTTGATGAATAATTTGGGCTTCCGCTTCTAGATATCAGTCTTAAACAAGCATACAGTAGAATGGATGTGGAGAACAGTAGAGCATTATTTTGGAAGAGAGAGAGAGAGAGAGATTTTCTTTTACAAGGTGTACTATTATAATCTTGTCTTGAATCTGAACCGCTACCAGAGCGTTGCTATATATATTGGTTACGTCGTTTGTAGTGAAATGTTGAATTCAGTATCTACAATGATTGTCCCTTATTTTTATGTTGAGCCACTGGTTCATATATGTCTGTTTGGGAACTCAAGTGTAGTAAAGCAATGAACGCAACCTAGAATCGAGTAGATTTTTTGATAGTCAGTTTAGAGGCTGTTATTCCAGCGCTTTATATTCTTATTTCTGTACTTTTCGATTTTCTTTAGCATGCTGATTTTTTCATGTTTTCTTGTTACTGTTCCACACAGTACGCTGTAAGAATGTTTGTGGCCTTTCCTACTTTTCATGTCTTCGCTGTTGAATTGTTTTTTGTTTTCATTTCATTAGAGGAAGAGTTTTGCCCTTCTTTTATTCTTTGTTACGCATCTTTTCTTTTTTTGTTTCTTTTGCTAATAATTGAGACTTTCTTTTAAGTGTTCTTTTCTTGTGTCCCTTCATTTTAAGGACAGATACATGGCGTTGCTATAAATATATATCGGTACCTTTTATATTTTTTGTCTAGTAGACTCTACTGTACTCTTGTGCTTTAATGGGAACATTGAAGGGTTCATTGTTTTTCCATTCTTCAAGGACCCTAAAGTACCGAGTCCTTCCCTCTTTCAGGGAAGTTCTCAAAAACAGTGGAAGTAAACATGTTGCAAAACAAAAACATTAAACAGAATTAGCTGTTGTGGAGAGAATGGTAACTAAAAGCAGTTTTTATTCCTCGTAAATGTCATTTATAGAGAAGTGGAGAGTTATTTCACTGACTCGCCTTTGTTTGATGCTGTACAGTGAGTTCTTTATCATTCGCCTTTCTTTTCGAATTGCACGAGTTGCTATATCCGTATGATCGTCAGTTTGCAAAGGCTGAGAGTTTTATCTGTTGATGGAAATCAGTGGAGAATTATTTCTTGGCTGATGGTTACAGTGTCAGAGAAATTAAGTTATTTGCAGCATACTTCAAAGAATGTTAGTTTACAAAATAAAAGATAAGGCAAAAAACTAAACCTATTGAAATTAGTTACCCAAGAAAAAGAGTCCATGAAAGAAATGAGAACATTGAAATACAGGGCATTAAAAATAAAAAAGCCAGTTTTAATAAAAAGTGTAATTAAACTCAAAATGAAAGAACAGCAAATTTAAAAGAAATCCATGGGTGAATTATACCAAGACTGTTAAATCCAAAAGTATTTAAAAAGAAGAAAATGAGAAAATCCACAAAGAATCTGTGTCCATACCGGGCCGAGAGGAAGTGAAGCTGACAAAGATCGACAGTCAAACGCGAAAGGTCAAACAAGCAGAAAGAGGAAAGAAGGAAATTACACTAAAGGTCAGGAAATTAGAAATGGGGGGAAGCCACTCATTGAAAGATGAAGAAATGCAATAAAACAGATAAACAGACAGACGGAGAAGGATTTGATGTGTACAGCACTGGTAGTATAAATGCTGTGTTCATCGACGTCGAAAGTAACTTATTTATAGAATAAGTTGAGGTAATGAAAATAAGGAATAAATAACTTCATAAATTCATTCATACCTAAAAATATGCTCGTAACATGAAACTGCGCAATTTTATTAACAATGGTAAAATTGAATTTAGTGGTAACCCGAAAAACTTGAAAAAATTCTCGTCTGTTCATTTTTTCAGAAGACCAGCTCAGTGTCTCGACAATCCATTTTGCGTTATGAACAATTTTTGAGAGAGAGAGAGAGAGAGAGAGAGAGAGAGAGAGAGAGAGAGAGACTGTAATCATACATAAAGACTACAAAAGTCTAATCTCTATAACCGTATTATAGAGCATCCAAGATATTTCCGATAACGTTTTAAAAGTTCATAGATTTATAATGGAAGTTATGAGTTTAAATAACCTTAGCCAGTCATAGATGGCTTTATTGAATAGATAAATATCTTAGTAAGTACAGCGACGGACCTTACATGCATACACAAAATATAGGAAACTACGATTGGAAGTACAGCAGACAGCGAAACACTGGCTCCTACAAGAAAAGAACTTTCGAAATGAATTTGTTGAAATCCTTAAGGGCAACGACGGGGAGAAAGGGGCGGCGAAAAGAGGGTTGCCCGTGGTCAGTATTCAACAAGAGAGGGGAACCGAGTCCTGACAAGAAAGGGGAAGTGATGAGGTCTGAAGGGAGTGCAAATAATAAGGGCTACGGGAGACGGCGTCAAGGAAAAGAGGGGAGAGAGGAGGAGTTGGAGTGAAAAAGGGCACAGTACCCTTGTAACCTGATACCCTCCCAACAAAGCTCGCCAGTAACGTGGCTGAAGGGTAGCGTTGAGAGAGAGAGAGAGAGAGAGAGAGAGAGAGAGAGATAATGACGCTGTTGATTGTTTGATAATGTAAAAGATTACCAAACAGGGAAACAGAAAAGAAATGAAGGGTCTCACTTAGGTTATACGTATGAGTTTGGCAATCTCAGCTTTGAAATTATTACTGGATTAAAAGACAACACCAAGGAGGTCTGTGTTTCAATGAGATAATAACAAGTATTTTAATCTCTTTTTAATGGGAGATGGTGCGGGCACTTGCATGTCAAAAACGATTTAACTTGAAATAGAAGTTGAGGTCACTCGAAAACCTCAAATTATTTCAAGCAGCAACTTACGTTGTCTTCCAAGTAAATTTGATACTATTTTAGGGTCACATTCTTTGGAGTACATTTCCGACATCTCCAGATATCAGTACGTTTAGCAATGAAAGTAGAGATGCATTTGGAAGAGATGATATCAGTTTTATCAGTCTCTTTGTAGAATATTAGAAGTACGTACGGACTCTACACAGAAACCCACCGCACTGTTTAGGAAGATTGAAGTTAACAGTAATGTTTTTTCCCCTGACTCGTGTCGGTTTTTATAGGCGGAAGTTGCGAGAAAGAAGAGTCGAGATGAAGGGATAAATGGCAATTAGTTTAAATACAAAGACTGCGAGTCGCGCTGGTGGAAATTAGACTGATAAGAAAGTTGTGAATTGAAACTGACAGGAAAAACACAGATTTAGGAAAAACGAAACAGGTTTGGCAAAAAAATAAGACCTTGTAATCTGATAAGGAACACCTCGGTACTTTTTAAGCCAAGAAAAAAGAGGCAGGCACCACTAAAACAAAATCACTAGAAAGGAACGAATTAGAAATCAGATAACTCACCCCAGTGAAAGAAAAGGAACATGAAAAACGAGAACGCTCATGCGCGCAAAAACACCAGAGCTTACGTAAGACCTGTAAAGGCTTTTTGACGACTTGAATGTGCGACCAGCAACAAATCATTATGTTCTGAACCTCATGGCGTTTCGACTTCCTCCATAAAAAACTTGAGTAAAAAGTAACAGTAAAAACAAACAAACGTTTTGTATGTGTGGGTCAGCTGCCTTCCTCATATCCGGGACCAAGAAGAAGAAGAACGAAAGAAAGAGGATGAGAGAAAGCGATTATGATGAGGATGATAATAAAGGGATAGAGACGGTGATGATGATGATGATGATTTAGCAGCATCACGCATCACGAATCCTTGGAAGATGATACCTTTCGCGAATAGGCTAGCGCTCTGTGTGGAGGTGGCTTTGTGAAGTTGAGATACGCTACATCGAGGAAGAATGACGTGTGTTGTGTGTGGATGCTGTGAGATAGTCCAGCTTTTGTGTTCATGTTTTGGAGTGAACACGTAGGTAGATGGACTGATAGAAAGGGAATAGGATACAATATAGTTAATAAGCACGCCCTGCAAAGGTTGCGAAATAGACAAAGTATAAATCCTTCAATCCTCGTTTCTCATTACGTTACAAAGTTTAACTAGTATTTGTTGTATGTCTGAAGTTGATAGATAAGACATTCAATTTCATAGCTTTGACTCATATCGACAACTGAGAGCTATTGAATTGTGTCGTACTTATCCGAAGAATAAAAATATATATTTATAATTAATTTCTTCGGTAAGTACCACGTGAAGTGTAGGTGCAGACAAATTCTAGACAGTGAAAACCCAGCAATGTCTACAACAATAAATGAAAATAGAAGGATAGCGAATTTTCTCCTTCAAATTAAATATCGTGACAAGGAACAAATGCCCTCAATGTAGCATAAACACTTCCGCTCCTACTTTATGGATTAGTAAATTGAGTCTTTTGCCGCCCAGCGCCGAAATGATTCACTCCTCCACTTAAAACCTTAATGATGAACAACTCAAGACAAGAAATCCTCTGAGTTAGTCGCGATCACCTTCGGAAAACAAGAAAGGGTCAGTTCTTTTAATCCTGGTGCCTGATGGAAAGCCCAATATATTTCTTGTTTACCCAGCCGGCCACCAAGAGAGAGAGAGAGAGAGAGAGAGAGAGAGAGAGAGAGAGAGAGAGAGAGAGAGAGAGAGAGAGAACGGCTGGTTGTTGGTGTGGGGTGACTTAGACATAAGTCAGGAAACTTATGCCTCGAGGCAAGTAATTTTAAACTATTGGGATGTACCGTGCATTCAGGATGCCGCTTAGGGTATTGATTTTGTTTTGTAGACTGACCCCACAATAACGACTGTTTATGGAAATGCTCGTGGAATGGTAATGAAGGCCTGATCAAATTGATGTTAAAGTACACCACGGGTCATCGAAAGAGAAATGATATATATATTTATGTATACACGCAATTATTTTCAACATTGAGCTGTTCACGATGACAAGGAATGGTTTTAGGGTTGAAAAACAAAAGAACGGCCATTGCCACATTCATGCTCTAACCGTTGCAGCGTTAATGAATCTCCTGTGTAACAAGCGTTCACAACATAGCTGTTTCAAACACCTAAATAGAAGGCTCCTGAACAGCTCGTCAAACTCACCTGTTTATTATGGGACTTCCTCTCCTATAACTTTTGACATCTATCCAGTGGTTTCTAGATTATCTTCTCCTCCTCCCTCCTAATCAATGAAATTCATAGCCTATCAACCAACTGGTGTTCTCGAAATTCGTACCTTTTTCATCTTGAAACTCTTTCAACAGTTCCTGTAGTTTCTTTTCACTGTCTCGAATCAGCACAGTAAAGGTTTCAAACACTACCCTTCTTCACTCATGACTCATTTTCACATGCTACAACTTTGCACCTGCACTTGCTGTCCTTTCTGACATCTTGCGTTACTCAATCCATAAAGATGCTGTTAACCCAAATCAGACACTCTTCCTTCTTGTAAACTCTTCCTTCATGTAACAACCACTTTGTTTCTATCATGAAACTGTGATTCACTGTCGTTAACCTATGTTCTATCTTAAATATCCTCATTTTTCATTCCATCATAAGTATCTTCTTATTATTCAGCAATAATACTTTCAGTGTACAGAAACTGAAATTACCAGCTATTTTTCTTGTTTTTTTTTTTTAATAGAAAGGTCTGGCTTCCTTCTTGATATTAAGTTTGATGTGTGTTAGGGTGTTCCCTTCCGTATCGGTTACCAACAGTATTTTTTTTCCTTTACAGGGAAGGTATATCTTATCATGTATGTCGTTTTAAGGATGGCATGCACTGCTACTTTTTGTTTTGTAAGCAAGACTGCATTTTGATATGATTGTGCGAAATATTATGAAAACATACTGTAATGAACCGAATGTTTTCGTGCACCGAGTGATATTGGAAATGCTTTTTTAGCGAAGACTCAAGCACTTTCTCATGTAGTGCAATAGAAACATAGGCTAAAAAGGCAATTTCAGTCCTTTAAAAATGGCTCTCAGACGCCAAAAATTCCATTCTTATAGTTTTTTAGCATGAGTGTACCCCTTAACTATTTCAGGTCTCATTATTTTATTTTTTATGGGTCTTGCAATTTTAGGGTTTTGTGACTGGTTTTTTAGAGGTTAAGAACATATACTTTAGTGACTTTTATTTTAACTGGTAATTTAAATGCATGAGAAATATCTTTAGAATGTTTCATTGGGGCATCGCTGTTTTTACTCACAAAGAAGCAGTATCGATAACTGCTACGCATGATGGAGGAAGAAACCTCTCCGGAAGTGTATGGCAGACCAACATCAATCAGTTTATTCCGTGGGGAGCTGGGAGCACCAACAATTAATGGAGCTGGAGGGGAAAGTCCCTGATGGTATATGCGCCCATCAATCATCAGTGTTTCTCCCATCCAGTGAGGGATGTGTATCTATTAACTTTAAGACAGTCTAGAAATTTTGTTCAGATACTTGGATTTTTCTGCTGTATATATTGTATCTTATTTCACTCCTTGGGGATTTACTGGTTGTTTCTGTTAGTAGTCTTTTTTGAGGCACGTGAACGTACATGCTTTTATTTACGCATTATCTTCGCTTGGTTTCTTTACGTCTTTCTTGACCAGCAATATTTCGACTTTAATTTTTTGCCTAGCTTCCTAATGTGTAATTCGCACAGTAATTCATATAATTTGAATGTTTTTGTATGCTGATAAATCCACGCCCCATGTTTTGCATTACCACAGTTGACATAAATTTCTGGCTTATACTGAATCATGCATCGAGCATATGTTGCAGCATAACTAAAGCTGTGGTAATAGGAAAATTTATTTTACTGTTGTCATGACGCAGAAACATATTTCTTGAGTTTCATTAGTTAACATGAAGTTGGATACAGCTGAATCAGTGATCTTGATCTTCATTCTTTTTGCCATAACAATATGCATGTTCTCTCTAACAGAGATTTCTTTTTTGAGTAGTTCATGAAAAGAGGAACATTTATTCCTTAAACACAGATGAGAGAATCCTAAGAAAATGGGAAAGATTCGCGTGGAATATATTGGCTTGTACTTAATACATAAAACATGAAGATATAAAAAGTAATATGGTAATGAAACAATGGACATGAGAGTTGATGGAAAGTTCATTCGAGGAAGCACTTTTGAACGTGATTTTTAATTGTTCGAAGCTGAACAGAAAGGAAAGTAGTCGACAGAACTCGGGAAACACACTAAAACAAATGAAATAGGTGAGAACATATCAAATGAGATGAAAATTTTCAGGCAAGAAAAAATATATAATTACATTGTGAGTGAAACAATATGAATTTTAATAACTAAATTTACATCGGGAGTGAAACATTATGAGTTTTAATATAAAGGTATGGTGTAATTTGATCTTTAGTAATTATAGCCTTGATCAAATGAATGACTAAATGAAGATAAAATAAAATCGGTGTTGTGCAGATGTGAAAACAGTTGAAAAAAATAGAATAAGTTAGAATTGCCAAAAGAAGATATTAAAAAGAAAGAAGGGGGAAAATATACAAGATGAAGAAAGACTACTCACACATGGTTAAAGTGAGACAACAGATGCCACAGATGATTAGGTCTAAGGATGAGGGAGGCGTTAATGTTGATATCGATGACGCTAATGGCTTTTTCGGGGCTACTATCGGCAAAAGCAACACTAGCGACCAAGGTGATGGGGCCATGTCTTCGTTTGTTGAAAAATCAGGAGAAGAAATAACGACAGTCATCTTTCTGCGATTTCTAATCCTGGTGTTTGTACAGGCCCGTTTGTGAATGATAGTGAAGATATGTGCTCTCATTTCTTGCCACGAGTAACCTTCAAGTTTATTAAGGTATTATGAACAAAGCAAGTGAAAGAATCGAAAATGTACTTAACAAACAACCAGATATCAGTCGTTGTCGAGGGGAAATTGAATAAAAAATTGGTTTTTATTCACGTTTAAGTTACTTAGTATATTCAAGAGGCCATTGATGTAAATTATTTTTTTCAAAGGCGGAGTAAATTTTAAATAATATTACTTACATAGAAAAGATATAATTGACTTTTTGAAGCCTAAGGATATGAAGTATAAAATTATGAGGAAGCGAAACTAATGAGGAACGTTTCTTGCAGTGATAACTTGTGGCAGTCGTTGTAGAATTAATGTAAAAGTTGCTGAAAAGTGAAAATTTTCATGGAGAACTTTATTTTACTGTACTATAACTCATACGTATCTCAACTGCATACGTATCTCTATTGCACATCTTGAAGCATACATTCGCAGTAAACTCGCTAATCATTTTATAATTAGGTTAGCAGTATTCCTTATGCTCTGATGCATGTTTTACGTTAAAAAAATAAAATTACTTTTGATAAATGAATTTGGCGTGCGTATTGTAGTGCTTAGAAACGAACGATATACTTCCTACTTTGTCTTATTTTGCTTTTGAGTGAGTTCCGTCTTGAGTAGTGGGTATGAACTGCTTCATATGTCTGACTGGGAAATGAAACTGAGAAACAAGACTAAAAATGATAAATTATTCAGGGAAGTCTTTACCTTGATATATAAAAGGAATTAAAATTAAATTTTTCCATCCTTTAGAAATTAAAAAGTCGACAAAAGACTCGAAATCTTACTTTATTTTATATATGTATATTTATATATATGTATATTTTGTATATACAAATATATATACACATATACCTGTACACACATATATATATATATATATATATATATATATATATATATATATATATATATATATATATATATATATATATATAAATAAGGAATACGTTATGCGTGGTAATGAATTACGTAACGGATTGAAAACAGCCGTTGCTCACGCAAGTTCCCGTATCATAAACAAGACACCATCGATGAGTGTTTCGAGTTCAATCGGATGTGTAGTAAACGGTAGCACTGAATTCCGGTACGCCTGTCCCGTTCTTCATGCAAATGAATTAGAACTATCAGTGCGACAGCTCCGGAACCAACACCAGGGGAGTGGTGGTTGGGGTGGGGTGTGGTGGAGATCGGGGGAGAGTGTTAGGTGACGCAGCTGTTTACGAAATGATAAGTGTGTGTTAGAAGATGGCGTTGTAATGGAGGTAAGTTTGCAAAATAGGGATGCTCATACGTAAATTCTTACATCTGTTTATCGATACCTACATACAAACATGCATAATACATACACATACACACACATATATGAATATATATATATATATATATATATATATATATATATATATATATATATATTTATGTATATATATATGTATAACTGAATCACGAAAATATGGAACCTGATGAATATATGAATAAAGAAAAAATCCACGAAGGAAAGAAAAACATTGGAGTGCTGCAAGGCCTTTCGACTTGTCGTCCTTTACTCTGCAGAGTCTGCTAAGTAAAGGACAAGTCAAAAGGCCTTGCAGCACTCCATTGTGTCTCTTTCCTTCGTGGATATTGTATTTATTTATGTAAATACATAGAAATATTATATATATATTATATGTACACACATACATATATATATACACACATACATATAAAGTAACGTGAGTAGATCAGTTGACCTGATTATGTTACAGCACTGTTCTTTTTCCACTGCTGAATCGAATCTTGCATGTTCCTCACCTTAAACAATTAGAATTAGATAGAATGACTAAATTTTGCAGTCAGTTTCCCTGCCAAGGAGCAGCTTTGACACCGGAGGAATCAGGAGCAAAGGGTCATGGTATTGAAATAAAGGGTGCAAGTCTTTTTCGACCCCAAATCAGCACGATCCTAATTTTACAGTCACATCGTAAGGTTAAGTTAGAGTAGGTTCAGTTGTTAGGTAGGGGAGAAATGCTGAGGGGGCGGGTTGTCGAAAACTAGGCCACAACGACTTGGACCCGCAGTGACTGGAGCCCTAACGAATATATCTTAGTTTACAGCTTTATACACTAGTCAGTGATTGAGCCACAGCGCTAAATATATATATATATATATATATATATATATATATATATATATATATATATATATATATATATATATACACACATATATATGTATATGTGTATATATATATATATATATATATATATATATATATATATATATATATATATAATAATAATAATCAGAAATTACTGCATCTGTCAGTAGACTGTGAAGACTAATATTGTTTCGTAAGCAATAGGAATATGATCCGAAATATGACGCTCCTCAGTTCTCCGTTTGCTGTATTCAGATTGTCATATCTTCAAGATGGTGGCGCCAGAAGGGTTCACCTTTGCAGTTCCACATCAAGTCCCTAGAGGCGAGGTTGCTAGCCCCATGCCATTTTTGACACAACAGGCAACTTTGGTACCCATTTAAGCAGGCTGGACTGGTGGGTACAAGGTCATATGTCAAACGTGTTTAGAGCATACCATCAGTCAGCCTCTGCGTTTGAGTTGTGTTTAATATATATATATATATATATATATATATATATATATATATATATATATATATATATATATATATATATATATAATATTGTCACGATGCGTATCAAGTACCTGGTTATTACACAACTAATCTCAAGATTCAAAAATATACCTCACTTCAGCCAGATACCTGAACTCTCATAACATTAATTGTTACGACTGAGTACTCTAAAGGTAATAGTGATCCCTTAAGAAAAACTTATTTATCAACCACTTGAAAAATCAAACTAAGTCTATCAGAATATGGTAAGGTATCAAAAATTAAACTAGAAATATTCTAGAGTAGAAGGGCATCACTCCATCAAAAACTCTGTCTCCTGGTCTTAATTCACCTAAAGGAACAAAACATGTTTATCACTTTGCCTTATTTGACACAATCAATCCTATTCAACTGATGGTCAATAAATGAAACACTGTTTTCTAAAAATGTTAAATACAAATATTTATTTTTAAATTCAAAGTTTATAATTAGAATTCACAATTAATTAGAATTCACAATCTGAGAAATTTACTATTACTCGAAAATAACACAACACTTAATCAATTCTTGAATTAAATTATGAAACAAAATTAATTCACAAAAACTTTATCAGGAATTTAAATTAATCAGCCTTTAAACTATCAAGAATTACTCAAGATTTAAAAAGAAATTCTTAATAAATGAAATATCAAATCAAGTATGCAATGTTAAATTACGTATGCAATGTTAAATTACCAAGAAATATTTAAAATGCTATGTAAATAAATGTTACATCACAAACACAAAAAATGTGAAAATATAAAGAGATTGTAAATAGAAAAACACACAAAAATACACAAGATTTATCAATAATGAGTTCACTTGTTCAAAATTTCCTAACTTATCATACCATGGTATCAATAAGTAAAATTTCACGTTACCTTACACAACTTGTGAAAACCTCTGTAAATCACTTGCTGCAGCTGCGTTACACAATACACACTTTTTTACCAGGCGCCGTTATATAAATAACTTTGCTAAATTCAGATCTCAAAAGTTAATATTAATATGTGACCACAAAACACTACTTTAAAAGATTCTCTTTCTAAGAACGAGAGAGAGAGAGAGAGAGGGAACCAATTCGACTGGTCTCAGAAATCAGAATGAAACAAACTTTAGAATTCCAGTAACACGTGAAACAATTACATGATGTCATTAAAGCATTTTGGGTATATAAAAGGGAAGTTCTAGAAGCAGGAGGTGACGTCACTAAAGCGTTTTGGGTATTACAATGGATATTCTAGAAGAAAGTTATCATCCCAGCAAAACGTTTTGAACGCAATCTTACAAAACATGACGTAATTGATCAAGACACGTATTCTTTCTCTCCAAG
>NC_089754.1:22130171-22150171 GCF_040412425.1 Macrobrachium rosenbergii | reverse complement strand
GAAAGCACGAAGTCAGTTTACAGAGTGAGGTCGAGGTAAAAGTAATACCTAAGGTCAAGGGTCAGTAATGAATTAAACCTTGGCCATAACTTTATACAAGTTAGACCTTTATTTGACGTGGAAAGTGACGCCAATATCAGGGTCATACACATGGGTTAAAGGTTAAATAAGAATATGCCACTGCCAAAGGCAATGCGTTTCATAACCTATTCATGTTCCTTTTTGGAATTTTTTAGTCATTATAGCCTGTGTTTAGACCACAGCTTCCCGTTTTCATCGATTTGGCAGCTGTCGTATTCATGGCAAATTATTTTCCCTTCGGGGATAACCAAAGAAGTTTTTTTTTTTAAATGGCTTTATAAATTAACATGCCATTTTGGTTGGTTAGGATGTTTCACGAATAGTTCAGTTAGGTTTTCAAGTGTCGTAAAATGTCTGTCGGAAGTATGATCTTATGCTACTTGTGCATTTATACATGCAGATGATGAAATTCTCTCTCTCTCTCTCTCTCTCTCTCTCTCTCTCTCTCTCTCTCTCTCGTTGAACTCTCTGCTCTTAGTATGCTGTAATTCTTGTCTCAGCTCTCTTTCTCATTACCCTCAATGCCTACATGGGCTGGGATCCAACAAATTTGAATTTGAAGGCCATTTGTAATTAACTGAGCTGCAAAATTGGCTTGTACAATCCCCAACTACTATGAAAGCACCCATATCAGACTGGCTAGCATCAGTTAAACCCTTAATTTATAGGGATTGGCAAAATGATTGGACAAATATACCCCACAAAACAAACTAAAACAAATTAAGAACGAAGTTAAAAATGGCATTCTTCTACCCAAAAGCAAAGAATCAATGAGGTTATTTTAACAAGACTCAGAATAGGACTCACACATGGTCATCTGATGTCAACTCCACACAAACCCAATAACTTTGAAAGATGTAACATCCCAGTAACAATCAAACACATCTTGATTGACTGTCCCAGATGGCATCATGAAAGAAAGACTTATTTACAAAATAAATTTTCTAGCAGAAGGTAGAATTAATAATATCATTCTCTTCCTAAAAAATTAAATTGATAAGTAAAATATAATCGTTTAGTTAACTACTTAATTTTTTTATGTACTTTTCCCCATTCTTTTCCCAGCAGAAGAACCCTAAAAGAGTTCAGAGGTCTGGTTAAACAAATCATTTATAACTAAGTATGCTGTAATGGTTTATGTTAAATTAGTTTTATAACCCATTTTCTAATAGAACCTAAAATATCGTTTTCTTTGACAGTATGATACGGAGATTGGGAAACTACGTGATATGGAGTCACAAGCCAGCCAAGTCCAGTTCTGGAAAGTGGAATGTGAAAATCTCAAAAGAAGGTAAGATTTGTCTTTATTTTATTTTAGATTATTTTTAGAGAGCGTTAATAAAGAAAGACCATTTTACGCCTATTAAATTTCACCGACAAATGGCGCAATATTTCCCGCTTTGCAAGTATGATTAGTGGTGGATGTAGACAGTAATGCAATAAATAAAAAACGTGTTTTAACTGCAGGGTTTGTATTGCAAAGTGGACCGTCAAAATTCCCGTAAATTTTAAGTTACATTTTATCAGCACAACTAAAGGGCCGTGTTTAATGTAAATTGCCATTGCAATTATAACACTTTTAAACTGGGAGGAAAAATTATAAGCTATACTGTACATATATATATAAATATATATATACTGTATATATACGTATTTATTTATATATGTATATATGTATGTTTATATATATACACATAAACATACATAGACGCGCACGCACAACACGAGCACTAACACGAACTCTCTCTCTCTCTCTCTCTCTCTCTCTCTCTCTCTCTCTCTCTCTCTCTCTCTCTCTCTCTCTCTCTCTATATATATATAAATTATATATATATATGTGTGTGTGTGTGTGTGTGTATGTATATAATGTGAGTGTGTGCGTCTTTGTGAGAGTTTTTGCCACATGCTGTCATGACTTATATTCACAACCATTAATATCCAATGATAAACATCAGTTTTAATTCCTCTTAGATGTAAGTTATGCCCAATGTATAGTGAACTGGATATTTAACGGTATTCATGGCTTATTATTTGTTATACACACACACACATATATATATACGCTATATACAAGTATATATATATATATAAATATATATATATATATATATATATATATATATATATATATATATATATATATATATACAAACATATATATATATAGTGTGTGTGTGTGTGTGCGTTTATAAACTGGTTTCATAACAATGGCGATCATTATCATTATAAATCCACAATATAGCCACCCTGCTTAAAAGTCTAAGAAAAAAATAAGGTAAGAAAAAATAAACTTTTTATTCAAGTGCAGATGTGTTAATAAAATCTAATGCAAAGATTATGGTTAACAACACATAACATAAACCAAGTGCAGTGAATTTTGAAATACTATCCTGTTGTTGCTAGTGTTACTAAAGGAACTTTCCATAAAAAAAAACCCTTAGTGTATGTCCATGTTTTTGTGATGAGAGAAAATGAGGTCTTGATGCAGACCCTTATATCACTTTCAGTATTGGTATTGTGTCAACGTTATTTCAACACAAGTTGTGAGATCTAGGGATAGGCAGATAAAGGTGAGGAAGCTAAGAGATTGCTAGCACACAGATAGGAGAGCAATCCATATCAGACTTCTTTTCTTATGAGCTACACATCATAATGGTTTATGCTAATGTACCCTTTTTATAGACTGTATACTGTATAGTGCGTTTTGCTGATAAACCTCTTAAATTGATTAAGAATTGTAAAATACGGTTCGTTTTAGGCTAATATCTATATTTCATTGCAATTAGGTAGGGGCTATCTTGGATCTTCGGGTGTAGTCTGTACTATCAGGGCTTTTATTCACTATCAGATTTTGATCAGAAAGGTTTTGCTGATACTTGATTAGCAGTATTCCAATAATGTTATGCATATTCAACATACATGCGGCCACAAGGTTCAAGCCCTCCCTTCACAATGTTGATACTTAAGATACTTAACTTTTCTCCATCCGGGCTTAGTGTTGGTACGGCTGCCAGTACTTCTTTCATTTTTAGCAGATATATAATTCAGTGTTGTTTTTGTTAGTTGTCAAGTGCTATATTATATGCTTGATTTAATTACTGTTATAAATGAACTTGGTTAGACAAATACTGTAGCTCTTGTATTTCTACAGTCTGGTGCGTCTATCATTTCCAAAAGTTCAAATATATTACCTTTTCCTCGAAGCAGATTTTTTCTATAAAATACTGGATTTCAAATTATTTGCACTTCTGTGAAGTTGGAAGGAAAGTATGTATCCATCCGTGACGGGTTTTGAATTTTTTATGTGCTTTTCATTTTTGCCTGTCTGTTGCAGGAGGAAAATTCGCTTTATTTTCCGGAGAATTGTCTTTGTGTGTGTGTGCGTGCGTGTGTGTTGGGCGGGGAATGGGGAGAAAGGGGGAGGAGGGGGATTGTAGCTGAAAAGGGTTCGCGCTGCCTGAGTAGATTTTTAATTTTATGCTGGAAACCTGAAGGCTCTTTCTCAGAGATAGAGAGAGAGAGAAAAAGGGCATTTCTCAGCTTCATAATGCTTTTAACACCTGAAGCCGGGAAAGCAAGGCATTAGAATCCACTTACACCTTAGGGCTTACACTTACGCATTTGTTTAATGTTTTCTGAGCAAGGCCTGACAATTGCAAGCGGTCTGGCGGACACAGAATAGCTTAGTGTTTTTGGAGCTTGAGATTTTAGCCAAAAAAATCTACCATCCCCAAATGTGGATATTTGCAGGTGAAATTATGCCAGCAGTTTTTAGTTTTATGCCGAGGAATATTGGTTTAATTTATCTCGATATTTGGCTTTGGTTAGTCCTTAAATATTAATGGCAGTGTCAGACAACAAAAAATGGCTTTTGCATTCGAAATATTTGAATCCACCTAAATAAAAACAAGTATTCAGTTTCCTACCTCGATGCGAATGAGGGCCTATCAAAAATTTCACCCTGTCTGATAAATTATCAAATTGGACTTTATGCATTACAATATCACCATTACTCTCCTGAAAGCATTTTTCCATTCTGTGAAATACTTCCTGTACAGAAGGAATACATTAAACATTACATTAAACATTTAATTTTGTTTGGAAAATACTATATACTGTGTTTAAATTAATTGAAAAAGAAATAACTGTGTTCTGTTAGTTTTATCATTGCTAGTTGGAAATATTAATTTTACCATTGTTAATCTAGAAATATGTATCTTTTCGATTTCGTACTCGTGGTGTTAAGACAATTGTAAATTTTGCTGTTTAATGAATTTCCACTTCCTATGTAAATATCGGAAAAGAACTGAAAAATATTTTTATATATTCAGTGCTCGTGCGCCAACGAACGATATAAGATGACAAATTCTGTGCTGACAATGTATCCCCTTCCATGTGTCTCACTTTGTCTGGTAAATGCCTATAAGTCATGCTGGCATAATGTTTACAGTGAAGGTATTCACAATATTCACTCTTTCTTAATAACGTATATGCTGCCGTAGTAATATCAGCATTGCTCGCTTGACGGTAAGGCTTATCAGATTACCTACTGAATCTAGTTACTCATGTTAGGTGAGGTTAGTTTTGCATGTTTTTTGTATGGTCAGCAATGATTTACCTAAAGTATTTCTAGTTATATTTTTTCCATATATTTTTCCTTATCGTTACACACAGACATAAGTTTACAGAGAAATAGATTGCGTGTATGCAGGCATGGAGTTTCTGGGACAAATGAAAAGGGGGACAGTAATGTTGAAACGTATTTGGGAAGGGGATTATTCATAAGCAAACTTGGGAAACTCGAAATGCTGTGGAAAAGAATTGTTTTTTGTTGTAAAAAATAAATGAAAGAGTAATTGTAGCTGCAGATGGATGTGATCACTGGTTAGTTGAAACAAAGATAAGGTAAATGGAAATTCAGGTTAGAGAGGGGAGTGTTCAAAATGTAGCTCTAAAGATAATTAATTCTAGTGAATTTGGAGGTGAGCAGAATACATAATGCGAAAATGAATGACCAAAGAGGTTGTGTAAGGTTTAAAGAATGTGAATAATGAAGAGAAATTGCCCAAGCTAGTGAATTAATTACTGTAATTTGAAAGTGCTTACAATAGGAGAAAAGAAAGTTTTGAGGGTAGATGAAACCAGGAAGACAGAGCAATTAATGTTTGCTAAAATGTGGGGAGATTGGAAGCGGGCGATGCGTAGAGATGTTTGATAGTAAATATATTAGTAGCATGGGAGAAGAGTCACAAAATAGATGAAAAAGGAGTGTAGCAATAAGGGTGCAATAGAATGGGAGGAAATTTGACTGTGAAAGTATGGATCAGTGTGTTTGTAGATGGCTTGGTCAAGAAGAGCGAATAGTGAAAGAATTGTACAGTGTAGATAGTTTATGAAGAGAGAAAGAGAGGGAGCAGGTGGAATGAATAGGGGATGATAGGCTTGTGAAAATAATTATGGTGTTGAGGTGTTATGGGGAATGAGAAGAAGGGGGGCTGGTGGCCTAGAACCTCCTGGATAGATGTGTGAAAGAGGAAGGAAGGTTTGATTTAATATCTGATGAACTTTTGTGTTGGTGTACGAAGTAGCTTAAGGTGCGGAAATTTTCTGTACAACTGGCTCTTCCATGATTCAGTAATTAAAATATGAATGCGACAGCAAACATTTTCTCGTCATTTTAGGTAGTTATTCATTACCAGGAGAATTAGATTAAACATATATATATATATATATATATATATATATATATATATATATATATATATATATATATATATATATATACATATATACATATATATATATATATATATATATATATATATATTATATATATATATATATATATATATATATATATATTATATATATATATATATATATATATATATATATATATATATATATATATATATATATATATATATATATATATATATACATATATACATATACACACACATTTGGTGAAATTGTATTTCTAGATGAGATGATTTGTTTTTGTATATTTTCTAACACATGACAACTTATATCGACCAAAACATTTCTTGAAACTTTGTTAATATGTTTTTCTTTGAATGGCAGAGAAAGGTAAGCCTACGCTTTCATCTTCCCTTTTTCTACTTTTTATTTTTTTCCTTCTGTATACCTACGGTGCTTGAACGTCATTAACCAATAATTATTCTTATGACCTAGTAGTCAAGAACTGGTTTTCTTTTGCTCCTAAAATATTAAATTTTGTTAAGCAAGTTCCAGGGTTTGCTTCAGGTAAGTTCTTAAATTAACATTAAAACTAAAAAGTACAATTTAATATTAAGCCATTTACAGAGATAATATTCTAGTTGCCGAATTCTTTAGGAAGAACTAAATGTCACTGTACTTCTGAAGTTTGACAAAAAACCTTTCGCCTTTAAAAGAAAATCATATTAACTTTCAAGTGCTCGTGTCGAAGTTAGCATAACTTAATGCCTCTCTCTCTCTCTCTCTCTCTCTCTCTCTCTCTCTCTCTCTCTCTTATACTCTCTCACACACTTACACACACACACACACACATATATATATATATATATATATATATATATATATATATATATATATATATATATATATATATATATATATACATGTGTGTGTGTGTGTGTGTGAGAGAGAGAGAGAGAGAGAGAGAGAGAGAGAGAGAGAGAGAGAGAGAGAGAGAGAGAGAGAGGCATTAAGTTACGCTAACTTAGACATGAGCACTTGAAAGTTAATATGATTTTCTTTTAAAGGCGAAAGGCTTTTTGTCAAACTTCAGAAGTACAGTGACATTTGGTTCTTCCTAAAGAATTCGGCAACTAGAATATTATCTCTGTAAATGGCTTAATATTAAATTGTACTTTTCAGTTTTAATGTTAATTTAAGAACTTACCTGAAGCAAACCCTGGAACTTGCCTAACAAAATGTAATATTTTAGGAGCAAAGGAAAACCAGTTCTTGACTACTAGGTCATAAGAGTAATTATTGGTTAATGACGTTCAAGCATCGTAGGTATACAGGAGGGAAAAAAAAAAGAAGTAGTAAAAGGGAAGATGAAAGGGTAGGCTTACCTTTCTCTGCCAGGTTTCAGTGCTTGACGTTTTCCCACGCTGCAGTAAGTTAGGAAAAAGGTGTATTACTTATCAGGTAATACTACATCGAGTCCGTCAATTTGGTTGAATAACTAATGAATAGCATTCTGTTAGCCATCATAATTGTTTCATTAAAGTTACCGGGGATTCTAATAATAACTGTTCGATAATGATAGAGAATCATTGACTGTTTGCTTATGTAATGGAATCACCAACTGTTGGTTAATGCTGTGCTTGTTTATTCAGTCGCATTCTGCTTTATCGAAAAATGACGTGGCTTTCTTTTGTCAGCCTCGCCATGGGCAGTTAATTAGAAAGTCAAAAAACTCGCATTCGGCTGAACTTCATCATTTTTCAGGGAAGGAATGTAAATAATGGTGAGGGGTAGGGGAGTACCGGTGAGGTGGCTCAGGTGGAAGCGGGGCGTTTCATCGAGGAAAATGATATTGATTTTGAATCCCCTTTGATTAACAAACGCGAAAGATAATCGCTTGAAGTGTGATGAATGAACACATAATCTGTTGGAATTAGGCGTTGTGTAGAACAATATACAAACGGTATTTTATCCGCAGTGCTATGACACTATCCAAATATCTCCTGATGAGCCATTCGTTTGGTGTAGCATAATTGTTACGCAAGCCATTTACAGGGTAAGTGACTTCGGAAGATTATTAGCAATTATATTCCTTATCCTTTTATTTTCAAGGGAATTTTATTTTTTTTTCTCAGACAGTTCCTTCCCCACATTGAATGCTAACCACAAATTTAGATGATAGTTTTACTGCCAGTACGTCCACCAACTGTATGACTGATGAAAAAGAAAATATCTTCCGACACGTCAGGCCAACATCTATGGATCATAAGTCATATATCATTGGAGAAAAATTATATTCTAACTTGTATTTGAAAAAGATCCCTCCGTCGGGAAGCCTCTGCCTTGCCGGAAAAGTGACTTATTTTGCGAATTCACGTGCCTTCAGTAAAATTACACTCCTAATTCGTACCGGAATGATGTGGGACTGAATTAGATGTATAGACACTTTTGGTGTCTAAATTGTCATTCTCTTGCTTATCAGACCTTCTCTTCTTTCTCCATCCATTTACATCATCCATTTCCTTATTGCACACTTTTATAATCATGTCAACTAGTGCAACCATCCTCTTTCCATATACCAGATAGACTTAGATTCAGTTTCCCAATAATGTATATATAATTCTCATTCTTTTCTGTGTCGGAACCATATGCACTCATCACTATTTTCTTTGCTCTACCTTTTGGTTTTGACCACGCAGTACTCACACATTTGCTTTTCTTCTACACATTTCCACAGTGTTCCTAACAAAGCAAGAACTATCCACTTCTAGTTCTTTACTTTGTATACCTTGTTCTTTCTGCTTCGTTATGTGTCAGTGAATACAGTTTTCCTTGTACAGAAATACTATAATACATTTCTTTCCAGCCCGGTTTACTGTCTTACTGAGCATAGCGACAGGGTATGGGACCTTAAACCTCCTTGCTGCTTGATGACCTTAGGAATAAAGTGATTGCTATTTGCGTGAATTGAAGTGGTTCATTCATAATTTCAGTGACATTTCCTTTCCCATTGGGTTCATAACCCTTTTCTTGGGATATTATCGCACTATGGCTCAAGAATGGGAACACATTATCAACGATTGTGGACTCCTTCGGAAAGGAAATACTTCGTAGATGACAATTGACAGCATTGGTTAACTTCAGTCATGTTAATCGCTGTATATCTCTTTTGTGTATCTATATTTAAAACTTATCTTTGGCATTTTTACAATCTCGTTCTATTTTGTAGCATTATTTCTTCGTCTTATCTGTATAAAGAAATGTTTCTCACTGGCTATCATCCATGCATGAAACAAACAAGAATATTACTAACATTGCTCGAACAATGCTCTGTAAAGAGAATAAAAAGTCAGAAGTCCGTTATTGGACGATTTTCTCTCCGCCTTGCTCGCAGACATTGTGTAGCATAACAGATGGAACATCGGCATTTTTTCATATTTTTCCTTCTATTTATGGAAGATGCCATTTTGCCAAGCAAATGTTGTTGTTTGCGAATTTCATCTAGCCAGAAAATATACTTGGACAGAAGAATTCAGAAAGGAAGGCTTTTTGGACCTTTCTTTCTTTTCAATTCGTTCGTCACTTGAAAAAGGAAAACAAAATTATGTGCGTTAATTTTCAAAATAAATCGTTTCGAAAAGTTACTTTACAGTTGATCATTTAACGTGTTAATTTTCTGGCAATAGCAGCTTTAAGGTTGTTTCTACGCACCCAAATGGTGTTCTTTTCCTAATCATTTATTTATTTTTCCCCGAGACGAAACACGTGCGCGAACGCTTTAAATCACACCTATCTTTTTCCCTTTATATGTATATTTTTTGTTTATTGCAGAGTCTTAGGAAAATACATCTTTGAAAGGTGATAATATATATGTAGATTTACTGGGATGGATTCCACTCATTAGATCTTTGCTACTACTATAAGAATAGCATTGGCGAAACACCATCCCCTAGATTTCAAGTGATAATCTCATTCCGTTGATGAAGTTGGAACAATACCTCTTGATAATAACCAGTTCCTTGCCCGTGTTGTGCCCGTTAAGCATGGTTGTGGCGTTGTGACAAATTTTGGAAGATGAGACTAGGGTGAAAGTTAGGATGTTGAGTGGTCTCTGCAACCGAAGAACTGCGTAGTTCCGTCGTCATTATTTTAAACAGACATATTTATTTGTCAGTATCCTCTTTAGAACTGATGACAGTGTAAGAGTTGAATTGGAATGCTGCGAGATTTGGTCGCTAGTATGCATCGTTATATTATATTGCCTATTGAACACACTTTAGGTTACCTACGTTTGGTTTTGGATTCATGTTTATGGCTGACATGATTTTCCAAAGGACTCCAAGCATCCGCTCATTGTCCGAGAATTCTAACGGCATTATATATAAACATTCAGTGATTGAGATTTCAAAACCCTTCCGCCATCAAGAAATTTAACCCACATCAACCAATCATCACCCGAAATCTACTTGGTAAAATTCCAAACCTTTAAAGATACTCATTGCTTTTAAAGTATGCTACCTGAATACGACGATTGATTGTCAAGTAACTTTTAGTCGCAAAGACTATGGTCAGCAATTCTAGTCCATACAATGAAGCTTAGGAATATATTTTAGGAAAAGAAACGTATCATTATTCGAAAATTATCGAAACTTTAGTTCAAACATGAAAGAGGTCTGAACATTACTCATTGTTATAAATACCCTCAAAATACGATTGCACCCATTTTTATGTACCTCAAGAGACACTTAATTTGATCCTGCTGAGTAGAGCAAGGTTACTAAAAAAATAAATATATGATTAATATGCAAAAACATAAAACGAAAACTTTGTCATGCAATTCCTAATTGCAAGATGCCACGGTCTTTGCGCACATACCCACAGTCACACGAGGGGTCGATCCACATGCAGATTGATAATAAGCATACAGCCGGCTCCTCCAACATAATATTGCCCTTTGTATCCACTTAATGATGGGTACGTTTGCAGACAACTCGTTATTCAGGGTCAATACTGTGGGTGGATTCTAGGCCACCTGGAACAAGTGGATCTCCAAGTAAACATACTTGAATATTTTGTTCGAGTTCCCATCCGCTACTCTCTCTCTCTCTCTCTCTCTCTCTCTCTCTCTCTCTCTCTCTCTCTCTCTCAGGAACACCTGCATATTATCCGTCCTTCCCGTTCTTATTATGTAGTCAGTAAAGTGGGAATTTCTTTCATTAGCCTAATTGACATGATATTTGCCAAATATTTACAAAATAATACGTGTTGTAATGTGGCATATATGGCGTTAATTTTATTCGTTAAGCATTGCAGACTAACAGTGGCACAAGTAATTAAATGATATTGGTTAGCGCGGAAGCATGTTTGGAATGTTGCTTATTAGGTCATGATTGGGAAAATTGGAAGAAGATTACGTCCCTCACCTGACTGCGTAAGCCTTGTGCCGATATATTTTATGGTCTTTGTCATTTACCATCTACCTGAAAAGCTTAATAGATGCTTACCAAAAATTTCGTTGACCATTAAAGGAACTGCTTCTTGAAGATATACAAAGAAAATAGATTTTTCGTGAAAAAAAAAACCATTCAGTCAAAGTATTTTATCTAAAAATATGACGAGAAACAAACCGTCATTCAAAAAAAAGTATGAAACACTTTCAAACTATCACAGCATTAAAGTCAAATGAGTAAAAAAAAAAAAAAAAAAAAAAAAAAAAAAAAATTTACAGACATTTATCATAATCATCACCGCCTCCACCGCGCCGCCGTGTGATGCAATGGGTCTTTGACCAGTAAATACGTCGTGGAATCTGCCACATTAAGGTATAGGCAAAATTCCCGGTGTATCAATACTAATGAACAGTTGAAATTAGGAACTGGAGCGCAAGAACCCAGGCTCAAATTGGAAAAGTGTAACAGGTAGAGAATTGATTTAAGAGATACAAACGACGTCTTAGCTAATTGTGAATCACGCTGAAAAAAAAAAAAAGAAAATAGAAATTTATTTAGGAAGAGTGATTGACATTAATAGAGAAGGAGTAGGCATGGTTTTAAAACCAGTTGTTGCTTTGTCCGGAAGATCCTGAAAAGGTTGTCAGGAGTTTTAGGTGCGACCTGTTTGCCATCCTTGCTTCTGGTGCTCCATCTTACCAAGAAACACTTATCCCCCTTCCTCCAAATCTCCTTAGGAGTTATTAATCACCGAACAGTATTATCTCGGTAACTGGTGGGTCCAAGTAATTAACAACTGTCAATGTGCTATTCAAGATTATGTTTAATGAAACCCCACTCCAAGTAATATTTAAATATTGTATTGGCTGTAATGCAGCAGGGACCGTTATATATGCGGTAAGATATATATGGATATAAATAAATTTCATATATTACTTGAAATCATCATTTATTTTAGCTTTTCCAAGTGTCCTGTATGTACAGTTACTTCTAAAGTAGGTCATCCCTCATGTGGTTATCGTTAATTGATGTCTGTAACGAATTCACCGTATAATGTTTTTCATTCATGTAAAATTGAGTAAAATCAAGAGAGGGATCATTTGTAACTGAAGTCTTCTCTTAGAACTGAGCATTTTCCGATACTTCACGTATTTAATAACTGACCTCTAATGTTGACCACCAACGTTTGTCCTAATAAAACAGACAGGAATTAGTTATTTGGCAGAGAGAGAGAGAGAATGTAAAGAAAGCTACAGTAGGCTATACTGTAACCTCGCTTGTCGTCGTTCATTCTTATTCTAGATATTGGAAGCGTTTTCCATTTTATGTATTTCGTTGGTCCCGGACATTTTCATTTCAGTCATCCATTTGATCAACTCATTACCCATCGAACTTAACCTTTTATTGGCAATTAACTGAATAGAGACCTAACGAGCACGTAACCTACATTACGATATTACGGTATTGCAACAGGAACATTTATTTGATTAGGAAAGGGAACCAGCAGAGCCATTACTGATAACCTTGTATGGTAATAACTAAAAAAAAAAAATACCTTATATCTTCATTGTCCAGTATTCAGTTAGTTTATTCAGTGTAATGGATTCATGCTTAATTATTTCCTGATAGTGAAATGGGTTTTATCGAAAATAACTGAAGTCTGGGAATAAAAAACACTGCAAATTTCTAAACGGTAATCCATGGAAAATGAAAAATATAGAAACTTTTTTAAATACATTACCTTTTTTGGTTTTTAACTTTTAAAAGTTCTGTTATAAATTTTATAAATTTCAACATTCCATAAGAGAAGATCCATTTAACAAAAGGAGACCAGGCTTAGTTGAACATCACACGTTTCAAATAAACTGACTTTATTTGCTAATAAAGTTCCAATATTATTCATGTTTTATATTTAAAATGTTACAAATCCATGTAAAGTTATTCAGGTTATAAGAGTAACTTTTATTGTTAAAGATATGACATACTAAATGTTACGAAGCCATCTCAATTTCGAGCTAACTAAAACATGGTTAAATCTTTTATGGCTTCGCTTATTAAGGTCAATTTTGCAAAATTCATTGATATGTGGTAAATGATAAAAATTCTGAATCTGAGAGATTTATTCAGTCATAAGGTACTAAATGGTATTTAACATAGTCGCGTTTAGTAAAATCACATCGAGAGATAGTCCATAAAACTCCCAGAGCGCTTTGTGCATGTCACGATTAAAGTGTAGTTTTATCTTGCGAAGGAAACTTGTTTCCTTTTTCATGGCAATCGCCTCTATTTGAGATCATGAAAGTAACGATTTCAGAATAACATACAAAGAATCTATGGAAGATAACTGAGTACATAAAATTTTTAAATACTTGGAATTGTGTAAAATTTCCCAAAATCTAGTTGGAAGTGGAATGATATCGTGTTTAATTTTGGCCTCTTGATCTCTTGCTGAAATATGTAAATGTAAACTCTTGATATTTATATGTACATATATAAACACACATACATATACACACACACACACACACACACACACATATACACACACACACATATATATATATATATATATATATATATATATATATATATATATATATATATATATATATATATATATATATATATATATATATGTATATATGTATATAATATATCACACAGATACTTTAAGAAACTACATCAATGATTGAAAAATAATGTAAGGCAAGTTCGAACTCAATGTAGCTTTTTCAGATATTTCATACCATTAGGAAACATCTATTCAAGGAGCCTATTGCTTTCTCTCTCTTTCTCTTTCTCTTTCTCTCTCCCTTTCGCTAGCTCGCTCTCTTCTGTATCAATAAGCTTCCCTTAAAATTAAATTGCTTCTAGTATGTTGCTAGAAAGCAGTCTGCATACAATTTGCATACAGAAAGATTTGTGACCGAGGTTGGAAGGGAAACTGTGCAATATTATACAGGATGACGTGAACGATTGTGTATACATATATGCAGATGCATTTTGCATATGAATATATTGTGGTTTCTTAACTTGAGGAAATATCGTTAGTAAATAATAAAGCTATTATCGATCAAATATTTATGAAATACTCAATCTGCAAGGGTCTCTCTCTCTCTCTCTCTCTCTCTCTCTCTCTCTCTCTCTCTGTATATATACATATGTATGTATGTACAATATGTATGATTATATACTTATACACGCACAAATATATATACTATATATATATATATATATATATATATATATATATATATATATATATATATATATATATATATATAGTATGTGTGAGTGTATTGTAAAGAGGAAAAAGGTTGGGCTTAACAACAGAGTAAGATGTGGACCTCCCTTCTTAACGGAGATGAATATTAAGAGTAAAGGAAAATTTTAGAAATCTAACATAATCGTTTCTAATCCTGTCCTTTCCCGTCACTCCACACATCCATCTCAACATCCTCATCTCTGCTACTTCCAACTTCCTTTCTTGAGCCTTCTTTATTGTCCACGTTTCAGCCCCATACACCATCGCTGGTCTAACTACACTTTTTTAAAACCTTCCTCTTGTCACACAATATTCCCGATGATCTCCTCCAGTTCATCCAAGCACACTGTATCCTGTGGTTTATTTCTGCGTCCATGCCACCATCGCCCATCACATAGGACCCAAGGTACTTGAAAGTGGTAACCCTTCTGATGTCGTCTAAACCTAATTTAACAGCACCCTGTTTTCCTGCCCCTCCCACCCACAGATGTTGTGCCTAAGCTCTGCTTATCCTTAAACCTCGATCTTCAAGTGCTTGTCTCCACAACTCTAGTTTTATCTCCACCCCTTCTCTAGTCAGGTCCACCAAAACAACATCATCAGCAAACATCACACTCCACGGGACTTCTTCTCTGACACCTGATGTAATAACATCCATTACAAGGTCAAAGATGTAGGGACTGAGAGTTGAACCTTGATGTAAACCAACTCTTACACTAAACTTTGCTGTTGTTCCCACAGTGCTCCTTACCTGAGTGGCAACCGCTGCATACATATCCTGGACTACTTTAACATACTTTTCTTAAACACCCTTCTCTCTCATACATCTCCATACTTCTTGCCTAGGTACCCGATCATATGCCTTCTCCAGATCAATAAATACTAGATGTAACCGTCTCTGTCTTTCTGCATGTTTTTCTATTGCTTGCCGTAGCGCAAAAATTGCATCTACTGTACCCTTTCCCGGCATAAACCCGAATTGTTCTTCACTTATTGTTGTTTCATTCCTTATTCTTTTCTCTATAATTCGTGCATATGTCTTCATAGTATGAGATATCAGTTTTATCCCTCTGTAATTTGTGCAGTCTTGTTTATCCCCCTTTCCCTTATATATTGGGACCATAATGCTATTTCTCCAGCTGTCCTGCATTTTTCTTGGCGGTAGACCTTTGAAAAGAGGTCTCAGAGTATATAAACTCCTTCTCCTCCCAAGCATTTCCACACCTCAACTGGTATACCGTCAGGTCCAACAGCCTATCCATTTTTCATTTTGTCAAGTGCTGTCTTCACTTCTTCTCTGGTGATGTCTGGAACTGTTCTTACTCGTGGGTTTCCCTCTTCTCTTATTCTTCTGGGGTTCTCTTCGTTTAATAGCTTCTCAAAAGGTCCTTCCATCTTGCTGTTATACATTCTTCCCTTGACAAAACTTCCATTTCGGTCCTTGATCTGCTTGATGTGCGTCAGATCTTTAGTTGCGCTATCTGTTCTTTTTGCTATATTGTAGATCATCTTCTGACCCTCTGACGTTTCTACTTTCTCATACATCTCATTTATTCCTTCTGCCTTTGCCCTTGCCACAGCCCTTTTTGCTTCTTTATTTGCAATTTTCCAAGTCATTTCATTTTCCACAGATTCATCCCTTTCATATATTATCCTTGCTTCTAGTTTCCTTTTTACCTTATCTTGAGTATCTTGGTTCCACCACCAGCTCTCCTTATCATTAGGTGGTCCTCTACCTGATGTTTTCCCTAATAGCTCCTCTGCTGTTCTCAGTATCATTGTGCTATTTTCTTCCCACCAGATGTTCACATCATCTGCCAATCTAATGCTGTGCAGGACCTTTTCTTTAAAGCTGTCTCATCTCTTGGTCTTTTAGCCTCCACCACTTTATCTTGGGCTGCGCCATAGTTTTCCCCTGTGCAGCCCGCCGTATCAAAAAATCAGACACAACTGACCTATGTTGTGGGCTAACAGTTTCTCCCTTTATGATCTTACAGTTCTTTACTTCCACCGGATGGTTTCTTCCACACAACAGAAAATCTATTTGCGTCTGTCTCCCTCCACTACTGTATCTTGCGTAATTTTTGCTTGTAAAAAAGTTGTTGTTTATTGCCAAATCAAAAGATGATGCAAAATCTACTATAAGTTCTCCTTCATTCATTTCTCCCATTCCATGCCCTCCATGAATCCTACTGATATTTTCCCGACTGCGTCCAGTGTATCCATTCAGGTCACCTCCATTCACCAGTCTTTCTTCCATTTCTATTGATGTAATCATCTCATCAATCTCCCTCCAGAATCTATTTTTAACTTCCTCATCACAGCCCATTTGCGGTGCATAAGCACTGACTACATTTAGAATGTGTCCCCCACAGCACAGTTTCACTTTCATTATTCTACAGCTTTTTCTGTCAACCTCAACTACATTTTCCTTCATTTCCTTACTAAGAACAACCCCAACTCCACATCTTCCGCTTTCATCAGTTCCACTATACAACATCTTAAATTCACTACCAATCTCTCTTGCCTTGTTTCCCTTCCACCTTGTCTCTTGCACACACAGTATATCAATTTTCTGATATTCATAACATCTGCCACCTCCCTACTTCGTCCGGTCATGGTGCCAACATTCAAGAGTTCCAATTCTAAGCTCTTGGACTTTCTTCTTTAACCACGCCTGTCCTTGACGTGGTAGCCCTTGCCCATTTATCGGGTGGGTCAGGCGAAGCCCGCCCGCGTCGCGTGAACAGGGTACGCTCTGGCCTTCTCTTGGCTGTTCCTGGCTACTATCCATGGTTTTGTCAGAGGTTTCACGGCCGGATGCTTGTCCTGCCACCAACCCTCACCATTTAGCCGGGCTTGGGACCGGCATAAAGTTGTGCTGGCTTGCACCCCCTATGGCTGGTTTTTTTATTCCTTACCTTATATAATTACTTAATTAATAACCCCCATACTCTCTCTTTAGCAAGTTATACGCACTCATGTGTGCACACTATAAACGTGCATATTCTTCTTTTGTATAAGTATTTATATTTCCATTATTACATGGCTGAAATAACATCACTATTCATTATCCTTTGGCCCTAATCTTGAGGAGAATTTAACATGAATTACATATTCATTTCGCCAGCAATTGCGCTCAGATATTTCCTTTCATTAAAACCGTAGTACTCTCATTTGAGCACCCAAACATAAAGGTAGTTGCTGAGAAATCTTTGTTCTTTAATGCCTGTAGTGTTACTATGATAGCCATCGTTTTGGCTTTGTGCTGTTTTTTAAATGGAAATTTATTTGTAGGATTTTCCTAATATAAGCATTTTACAGCATTGCTATTTAAATGTGCGCCTGCAACGCATTTTAATTAAAAACGGGCGTAAATAGGACCAGCGTCAATGATATCGGAACATTTCTTTTAATTTGTTGTCAAAAGAAATGCATGGTTAACCCTTTTTTTCTGATTGTTCACTCATGATATTATATTCATTGCGTATTTAATACCGCAGTTCCCTCCTCCATCGACATTTATTTTTGCGTATTTTTTGAGATCATCTTTTTTTTGTTGTTGCTTGATTAATTTTCTGTAAATACTATTAAAAACGCCAAGCCGGGCCTTTTTTCAAGGCATGTACATGTCATAGAATGACCAAACTAATATAGATAGCGTACTGTGAATGTCTAGCCATGACTTCTACCTGACTTTGTCCTTTTACTTTGAAACACATTACATTCAGGTTGGTAGTTGCTAAAGACCCACTTCTGATTATGAAAATCCGTCTAGAAAAGACACTTGCATTCACACACTAGCATATAACATAATGTAAATAAACAGTTTCTCTAGTTTTCGCCGGTGGTTTTGTATTGATGTGTATGAGAGAGAGAGAGAGAGAGAGAGAGAGAGAGAGAGAGAGAGAGAGAGAGACCAAAGGCTATCTGTTCCTGTTTTCAATGTCTTTTCCTCTCAGAATCGGTGGATGCATAACCATAATTCTCGCTTTGAAAACATTCCGCTTTGAAGCCTTCAGTCATCCTTTCCCCCGGACGAAAATCCAATAACGTACAAAGCACTAATGACTGTTATTTTTCCGGATGGCTATATTCCATTATCATCGATAGGTTTTCGGTGAATTTGTCTGAACGGTGGTTAATCTTTGTTATTAGTTTTGATTTTATTATTTCTGTCTAACTGCCTCTCCTCTAGGTAAAATTGGGGCTCAGTAAACATAAAACAAAACAGCTGATATTGCCACATACGGCGCTGAGTTATAATAAGTGAAGTCAGTGAGAAAAGAAAGTACTTTTGACAAATTTACCTCCGACGGTAAAACAAAAATTTTTATTCACGTTCGTACCGGGATGACTCCCAAAACCTAATTTTATTTCCCTCTTGGATCCTTTGTTCGCCCCTCAATTAAATTCTGTTTAATTCATCAGCGACGTTTTGAGATATTTACTTGGTGCTTACTAACATAAACCTTTGTTGGTTATATGGAGTCGTTTCTATGAAAAAAGCGCCAAATCTGTATGGATATTCACCGAAATTTTATTTTTTTTAATTAGCAAGGCAGGAAATGTTTTAGACATTTTTCATCCAATTCACCATACTGTCAGCCAAACAGAGGAAGAATTAGTGCTTATCGTCATTGTTACCCCTCATAAGTCTTGGATGTGGTCAGTCAATGAATATTTTGGCCAAATCCGGTTTTAACTTGTTCCGTATTTTTCACGGAATGCTGCTAACAGATACCACAAAAAAGATAACAAACAGGCAGAGAAACAGAAAAACCTAAAAAAAAATTCTCTTTGGAAAAAGTTTAAAGGGAAATATTTTCGCCCCGTAGGGGGTTAGTGCCGTCAGTGCACCTCATGCGGTGCACTGTAGGCATTACTTAAGGTTCTTTGCAGTGTGCCTACGGCCCCTAGCTGCAACCCCTTTCGTTCCTTTTACTGTACCTCTTTCATATTCTCTTTCTTCCATTTCGACCCTCTCCTAACAATTTGATTCATAGTGCAATAGCGAGGTTTTCCTCCTGTTACACCTTTCAAACCTTCTGTCAATTTCCGGTTCAGCACTGAATGACCTACTAGGAGCCAGTGCTTGGCCTTTGGCCTAAATTCTATATTCAGTTCAATTGAAATATTTTCCCTAAGTTTATTCAGACTATGATTTGTAGTTAGTTCGTAATCCTGCTAACAAACAGACAAACCGGAACAAGAGCATAACCAGTTAGGCGGAGATCGGAATTAATCCTTCCACAACTTCACAACCGCTACATATCCTACCTAAAGTCTCTTCGGCAGTCACTTTGCTTTGCATTTCTAGATATCCTAAGCCCTTTGTGCTCTAGGGCTTCAGTAGCTTTGTCCACCAGTATTTTATGGATCAGCCTTTCCTTCGTGCTTCAAGAATTTTGAACTATGCATCTTTTTGTTTCACAGTCCCTTTCACTTTCAGTTTCCATGACAAAGCTTTCCTGAAACACTGTGATACATCTTTTCCTTATGGT
>NC_089754.1:22070171-22125171 GCF_040412425.1 Macrobrachium rosenbergii | reverse complement strand
TGAGTCGATAGAACTGCGGACTGTCATTCGACGGGCCGGAGTTCAATTCCCCGGCCGGCTGATGAAGAGTTAGAGGAATTTACTTCTGGTGATAGAAATTCATTTCTCGCTATAATGTGGTTCGGATTCCACAATAAGCTGTAGGTCCCGTTGCTAAGTAACCAACTGGTTCTTAGCCAGGTAAAATAAGTCTAATCCTTCGGACCAGCCCTAGGAGAGCTGTTAATCAGCTCAGTGGTCTGGTAAAAATAAGGTATACTTTTTTTCCTTACGAACAATACCTAACTTCCTTGCGGCATCTGCTGAAACTTTCATTAGATGTTTCTCAAAAGTTAGGTGTGAGTCAGAAGTTTCACCTAGAATGGTTAAAGTTTAAGATTCATTCAGTAAAGTTCCATCCACCTGAAGGGGAGGATGGGGTGGAAAATCTGTGTGAGATCTGCTAATCAATAGTGTTTTCGTTTACTGGAGTTCAGCCTCATACCCCACCGACTACACCATTCACTGATCTGGTCCATGTCCGGATTGAGGCTTAGGGCAGTTCATTTCTCTTGAGTGAAGACTTGACTACACCCACAACTGTTGCATCATCAGCGTACTTAACAATCTTGTTTTCCAGGCCAACAAACATATCACTTGTATACACTAAAAATAACAGTGGACCAAGGACACTACCCTGTTGAACTCCAGACAAAATAGGTCTTGGTTCACGAAAGATCCTGTCCACAGCAGCTCGCTGCTGCCTGTAAAGAAATCTTGAAGTAATCCTAAAACGTAAGCGCTTCCTTTCTTTAATCTTACTATCACTCCTCTATTTTCTGAATCTTTATCTTGGCGTCCAATCACTCCAACTCCTTTTTTTTCACTGTCTTAAGCGATGAAGGGTGGAAAGTATCCAGTGTTGGGCTTAACAGCCCAAATTTCGTAAATCAAATAAATTCAGTCTTCATTCTTCAGGCATTTCTGTGATTCACTGTGTTATTCAAGAAGTTTCTCATGTCGGTAATGTCTGAGTAGAGCAGTATGGAACATACTGTGACATTATAAAACGATAAGCACTATTTTTTTCTTAATCATTATGTGTACCTTGGCTGAGTGCATCCCTAATTTTCGCGATTGGCCTTCTAATTTAAATTTAGATCCTTAGGATTATTTGAATTGTGAGACAATTCGTTCACTAACTTTAGCTCAGTTAGCGAATGTATACCAAATGGATATTATTCACTCTGGATAAATTTATCGTCAGCAGGTCTAGACTTCATTAACTTAACGTAAAATTTCGGTAAAATTACTCCCTTTGATGTCCAGTCATGTCCCCACTTGACCTACTTTCTCTTAAAGAAACTACCTTGAAATGTTGAGGCTTTTAAAGTTATGTAAAAAAGAAAAAGTTTTGTGCAAATATGTACGCACGTGATCACTCACAAGCAAACATGAGATGGCTTTGGCTTACATGATTGCTTGCTTGGAGGTTTCATTTTCACCGCTTGGAAGCAATTTGATTAACCTTTCTTAAATGCAAGCATGAAGTAAGTAACTCGATCTGTGTTTCAGCTCATATGTCAGGAATAACAGAGTCGGGTTGACTACGTTTATTCAGGCTGCTTAATGATACAACTTGCATTTGGATACAGCTTCGTAGCGTAACGACGAATAGTCTTATAACATCAACACTGTCAATATTTGAATAATTACATTAATTTGATGTGTCAGTTTTGTTATTTCTAAGCATCGCAGTTTATGAATTATGTTGGAAGATAACATTTGCTGAAATTTTCTGTATTCTAACTCTCCAGTCTGAGAATGTTGAAGCGTTTGCCCTATCAGTATTAATCATCTCATGAAGGTAGCAGTGAATATTTTGAATAATCGTTACCTAATGCAGCCGAGTGAACTTACCCTAGGGATATCTCATTTTAACTAATGTATAAGCTTCACGGTGACTTATGAACAATCCGGCTATGGTTAATATGTGTATTATTAAAGGGAAGAATTGAGGAATGTTTCCACTAGGTATGTGCAGAAATGAATTTAATGAAAATAATGAAGCGAAAAATAATGGACAAGCCTGAAAAACACAATTAGCACTTAATATGCCAAGACATAATCATAACGTTAATGCGAGTTTGAACAAAATCAGTTATATATGTGTAAGTTGTCGACTGCTATTGACAGTTGTGGACCAGAATGAGCGATTTTATTACCTTGTTATATGACTGGAATAAACAAAGGCACAGATTATTCTCTCCCCCTGTTCCGTCTCACCTCACGTACGAGACCCTTAAAAGGAGGGAGCGTGAGGTGTTATTTCATCACACTACGGATTAAAGATAAGAGTCTTCGCTCTCAGCAAAAAGTCCGAACATGCGGATTTGCAGTTCCTAAATCGTTGTCCTTTTCTGCGAGAAAATCGATTAGCAGTGCCTGCATGGAATGCTCAATAACCGATGACGCCATGTGGATAGTTATGAATTCCTTAATGGTTGCGTTACAAGCGTTAGGTTTATTTTATTGGTGTTTCTCTCAGAAAATTGTTATTCTTGATCCGCAGTGTGGTAAAATAAGATCACGGATATATATATATATATATATATATATATATATATATATATATATATATATATATATATATATATATATATGAAATACACATACACGAAAACAGTAACGAAATACTGAATTTAAACAGTAACATTTATTTTATAGCATCTTTCTGAAATTATATATTTACACTTTCTTCCATAATTTCTTCAGTATGTTGTGTAACTGTAATATATAACACACATATATATTTATATATATACGTGTGTATAAATATATATATATATATATATATATATATATATATATATATATATATATATATAGTATATACTTATATATATATATATATATATATATATATATATATATATATATATATAAGTACACATACATATATATATATATATATATATATATATATATATATATATATATATATATATATATATATATATATATATATATATATATATATATATAAGTACACACACATATACTATGTATATATAATATATATATATATATATATATATATATATATATATATATATATATATATATATATATATATATATATATACACAGGGTGTTTCAAATTAGAGCCCCCTATAAAACATAAACTAAAACTGATATGGACAAAAACAAAAGTAATTCAGAACAGGTATTTATTTAAGTTTCTCTCTTTGTATTTAATATTTTGTGTGGCCTCCATCTGCCTGTACCACAGCCTGCATTCTTGAGGGGTATGATTTTAGCAAATCACAAAAAAGCTGAGACTCAAACTCCATTTCCTTGAGCATTTCGGTCACCTCTCTTTGCAGGTTGTCGAGGCTTTGTATACCATCATAGTTCACTGTGCGCGCTTCAACGTGATCCTTTAAGATACTGCCAATTTTTTCACACATTAAGGTCAGGGGAGCTACCTGGAAATTCACTTGACAAGAAGAAATCAATACTACTGTTTCAAAGCAGCTCCTGTGTCTGAAGAGCCTTGAAACATGGTGCCTTATCATGCAAAAATGTGACTTCTTCAACAGATAACACATTTTCAGGATCTTGGGGAAAGGAAATACTCCACCAGTAAGCACAGTTTCTCTAAAGTATTTGCCATTCCATGATTGTCCTTTTTCTTCGATGATCCACATTAACCGTTTGGCTGTGAAACAGAAAAATTCCCAAACATTCAGGAAATTTCACAACTTGGCGATAGCGCATGTCATCGCTGATATCATCCAACTTTGCAGCCCAAAATGATGCCATTTTTATGATTTGGCTTCCTGACTGTGTAAATGAAGAATTCATCTGATGCGGCAACATGGAAAAAGTCAGTTTCATCCCAATCTTTAAGAAATGAACCACAAAACCATGCACGGTCTTCTCTCTCTTGCTGAGTGATGTTGGGCTTGCTGACAACATGAAATGGCTTGATACCAGATTTTTTCAACTCACGATATACAGCACTATAACTTCTCTTCTTTCCCCTTTTTGTTTCTAGTTCAAACGCCAATTTACATAAAGACTTTCTTGGTCTACCCACTGCCTCAGCTGTGATGTCTTTTGACTCCTGAGAAAGGACTTCAGGCCCTCCAAGATTCTCACTCTTTTTGTGATGACAGTCATATGGATTTTTGTTCCAGTTTCTTTTAACAAAGGATTCATCTCTTTTAATGTATTTAGCTATCCAGGAACGTGAAATGAAGGATGCGCCAGCATCCCTGGCCTCTCTGAAGGTTATAGCCCGGATTCAGTCAATCCATCTGATTTCCTCCGAGTCGTTAGCCATGGCTGTATCTAACTCCGTGACTCAGTCTGAAAATACAAGAAATGTAAAATGACAAATAGCTTAATAGAAACTTCAAATAATGTACTTGGAGATAGGCTATAGCAGAAAACTTCATAACTTTCCATTTGTTCTGTGAAGGGGGGCGGGCTCTAATTTCGAAACACCCGGTATATATGCTGTGTGTGTGTTTGCGTGTTATTTACCTTTGATATCAACCATTTTGCTGGCATTAAATCATGAGTAAAGGGAGTTTTTATTGTCCTTTCGTTTATTCACTAATTTACTTATCGTTCATCAGAATAAATATAGGAGAACACTATACCCAGAATAAGACATTAGTAGAAATATTTTCATATCATAGAATTACTATCCATTTTCGCTCCAGTTTTTTCAGTCATATCAGATGTTATCTGAAGCCGTGGAATTCGTAAGTAAAATGCTTTTATAATAATTGAAAGAGACATTTGTATCTCAGTTTTCTTTTGTCTTCTTTTTTCACATTTTAACGAGATCCACTTTCCTTAAAGGTTCTTGTCTAACGAGGTATATTCTCTTTGGAGGAACGTATTGTCTTCTCCACATTTATTTTTGCTTGCTGTGTTTATATTGTTAAAGAGAATATTTTTTTAATGGTTTTTGTTTTGGTGAAATCGTATTTTGAATCTCATTTGCTTATTTCTTGTTACGTTTATTAGTTATAATCTTCTTCTTCTTCTTCTTTCTTCTTCTTCTTCTTCTTTATTATTATTATTATTATTATTATTTATTATTATTATTATTATTATTATATACCATATTGATTCTTCTTCTTCTTCTTCTTCTTCTTCTTCTTCTTCTTCTTCTTCTTCTTCTTTCTTCTTCTTCTTCTTATTATTATTATTATTATTATTATTATTATTATTATTATTATTATTATTATTATTTGAAGGAGTAGACCCTTCTTATTAAAAAGGATGGCTGCGTTATGCGAATTTATCTTATATAGTGTCTTTTCTATCCTCCTTATGATTCGCTTTTCAGGCTCAGCGATTTAGTCAGTAACTGGCCGATATTCATGTTGGAAAAGGACAGTGTGCGGAATATTGGAAGTCTTTTATTACAATATTCAATCAGAAATCGTTCGTCTGGGTTCAGGTTCTTTGTAGGTACTTCGACATGTTTCGACCAGCTCGTTGGTCATCCTCTGTTGACTCCAACAGAAACATACATCTGGTTATCTATTATAAGAGCAGAAAGACGAGCAGCCTGGTTATGCGCAACAACCCAGCCCCCTCAGCAGGACCCCTTGAAGAAAACCAACGTGGTATACCGGTATTACATCGGTATTATTTTCTCCAAAAGGATTTCCTGCCACGCCCAAGAGGGGGCTATCTTTAATCATTCCATAACCAGAGGATAGCAAGAAAAGACATAATCACGAACATCGAAATAATTGACCAAATTACCGACCACCGCCGCCGACGCCTCTTGGAAGCATTGCACATTGGGAAGGAGAAACCAACACTCAACATTACGCAAGAAACCTTTCTCCTCCCCACGGCAGCCAGGAGACATGCACCGAGCGATCCCCATAGCGTACGAGCAAATCAAAATTCGGCATCCGAGGATCGAAATTCTTCTCTTCATCCTCAGCACTACAACGCCGCTCGCACGCAAGACGAAAACAGAACTTGGATGGGAAGGCTCGAGCCAATCATAATTCAGCACCGATCATGACCTCCCCTATAAATACCAACCTGAGCACCTCGTTTCTTCAGACCTCCTGCAACCACGTCCAGAGGATGACCAACGAGCTGGTCGAAACATGTCGACGGTACCTACAATAGAACCTGAACCCAGACGAACGATTTCTGATTGAATATTGTAATAAAAGACTTCCAATATTCCGCACACTGTCCTTTTCCAACATGAATATCGGCCAGTTACTGACTAACATCGCTGAGCCTGAAAAGCGAATCATAAGGAGGATAGAAAAGACACTATATAAGATAAATTCGCATAACACAGCCATCCTTTTTAATATTATTATTATTATTATTATATATAACACTATTGAATAAATGGCACCAGCAGAGCTGTGTTGGTATTCCACTTTTCTCGATTTAGCGTGTTACTTCCCTTCCCGGTGGCCATAAATAATTCGTAACGTTCTTGTATTTAATTTACCACAGATAATCACTAAGGATATAGACACAGTCGGTATTATTTTTCTTTACTTAGGTAAAAGAATTGTTTACAAAATAGTTATTGACGTTTCGTCCAAATGCAGTAGAACATGGTTAAAATAAGAGACTGTAGGTAAAATTAGGTTTAGTTATTAGAATTTTCATCAAGAATTTTGATAATAGGTCAGAGCAGAAAACTACGCTCATATATACCATTTGAAACTGTCATTCTTCTACGATAGACCTGAAAGAAATGCTAGTAAATGGGATACCGTCACTTCTGGATGTATCAGCTAAAGATCTACAACTTGTGAATTCATAATTCATAAATTTAACTAAAACTAGTGGTTAGAAAAAGAGGTCAAATCGAATTCTGGATAGAGCTTTTGGGGAGAGAGAGAGAAACCTGAGTCTCAAAAATTAACCCTTCTCCTGAAGCGGAAATTTTCATTAATGTATTTCCTAACACACAAAATTCTTAAGACCCTTATAATTGTAGAAAGTAGAAGGGTTTTATTGATCCAAGTTTATTGTTAATAACATTAGTGAAGAAGAATATTAAATTAATTTGTCATGGGTAGGCCTGTCGGAATGTTTACCGTAACAATAATGTAAGCGGACACAGTATTAGTGAAGTAATCGTAGTATTTTCTACCCACAAATGATGCAATTATTATTGCCTAGGCAGCGTTTAGAACAAAAATAACTTTGAAGTAAACAATATAAGTGGAATGAAGGAAAGAATAAAAATGCGGCTAGAAGAACATGACTATGAACGTACAATCGAACTTTGACAGGAGGATAGGCAGAATAGGCAATAGTTTACAGCCGATTCTGTTTCCGTCTTCCATACAGATGCAATAGAAAACTCAGCTAATTTACTTGATTTTAGTCCTTAAATAATCCAAGGGGATGCAAGCTGACAGGAAGAGAGAGTTCGTTTAGGCGAATTGCTACGATTCGTAAAGAATATGTCACCAATACGTTGGATGAAATGATACGTATACAAATTACTAATTAAGTAATCCCTCTCTTAAAGGTATAACGAGTTTGAAACTTCATTTCTTGTTGAAAACAAGGTTGCATAAATTAAGCCAATGAATCAGAATGCTTCCTTTCAATAATATTACGTGTTTCATTCCAGTCAGTGGCCACATGATTATTTGTGGTTATTAGAGTTTCAACTTTGAAGATAATTACCTGTTTAACAGATGTATATAATGAATTCAGTTGCGGAACCAAAATTCTGACTGGTTCCATTCACACAAATAACATCTAATGTGGTGCCACAACTTGCGATCCCTAATTACAAGAGGCGATAGTGCTTAATTTTCCAGCTGTTGATTGATCTCTGTGTGTGTGTTGCATACTTAAAGTAAACAGATTCTAAAAGCATATTCTGGATACTCATATTTAAGCGATCTTACCCCACCATTACCATAATTTCTACAGTTCAAGTCTGTTCTCCGCGGTATCAATAATAAAACTAAGTGAGAGTAGTAAAATTTTTATGGTAGGCAGACTTTGCCATGGTATCGTTTAAGATATCACAATGAAACTACAAACAATATTGCGCCTTTTCTTACTAACGCTGATGATACATTTATCCCGGCATCATTGCCTAATAATTCCAAGAGGGAGGCTGCGTGATCGTGTGAGAACTTGCCCGATACATTATTGAAAAACCTAGAGGTGAACATCAAATAGATCACATGAAAAATGCATAATATTTTTTGAAAACCTAACCACGTTAAAGATGACGCAATTGCAAAAGTAAATATAAGATAGTGTATCAAAACATTAAAACCTGTGTGTGATAAGTTGCAGGCAATATTTGGAAAATACGCAGTTACGAAAAAAGTATACTTGAAAATACAGTAAGTTTGCAGGCTTTCTTGACTCAGATATGATAAAGAAATCTGCCAAATTTCCTATAAAATTTAATGTATGACATCCAAAACTGTCAAAGGAAATTGACATACAAAGGACAGGTTCATGGTGATTTTAAGAATATCAAAACATATTGAAACAATTATAATGAAAAATACCGGGAATAATATATTCGGACGCATAAAGGAAATAGTCTCTAATACCGTGAATGTTTAAACACACAACTAAACATATGCTTTTAGAGTCAAATGAAGGAGGCAACTCAAAAAAAGCAAGAAGAAGAAAGGGAAGAAAAACGTCTGGCTGAAGTCCAAAACAACCTGTAGACGTGTCTCCGAGAGGAAAGAAGCTTATGAATTAGGGAAACTGGAAGCCGGAAGTGTTGAGAATCTTGAAAATCAAGGGAGTCAGCGAAGATTGCTTATTTCTGTGGAGTAAACGTGGTGAACACAGGCGCCACTTAACCACTGTAAAGGAAAATTTCCACTCTCTTAGTCCTCAACGAGATAATGGCTAAAATAGCACCCAGTGAAAAAAGTGACAGAAAAGACATGTTGCATTTCATGAAAGGAATAGAAAAGAAGTCAGGTGGAAAGCACAATATCCTCTGATTCATGCCTATTGAGGAGGGAGAGCAGATGACAGTCCAAATATGACAGCCTTATTACAGGCAGGCATGTATAAATCCAACAAGCAGCTTTAATCACTGATAGGTGGGTAACTTCAAATGTACGTTGTAATGGGGTCTTAAGTGTAGGATTGGGAAGCCCCTGCCTCCCCCCCCCCAATGTAACGATTGCCGCATTTATTGGAAAACAAGGAATGCATAAAGAAAAGAAATGAATGACAACAATATCGTTCGATCAGTTTTGTTGTATGGATGTGAAACCAAGAGATAGTTAAACGTTGGGAAAAATTATGAAAGGTGACAGAATGACTTACGGGAGATTTTTAAGTGCATCACTGATAAAGTGAATAACAAAAAAGAAAATTTTAGAAAGCCTAAAGTAGAATTCCTCCTCCAATGAGGTGGCCTCAATATCTGCCAGGCCCCCGATTGTGCATAAAAAGTGAAATTTAAAAGCATTCAATTCAGAGGAAAATACACTGCATTTAACTTGTTAGCTAATTAGTGCATTCCGAGTAGCTGTTATCTCTACCCAGTGTCGTTATTGCTGGTTTCTTTAGATAATGCTGGCCTTGTGCTAGCACAGGGTCTTACCCTAATAGGCAATAAATGAACGTGATGAGATGCTGAAGAATACCAAGCAATAACGACAGACTCCAGTCATCGTTACTGAAAGACAATTATTTTTCTTTTGAAAACTGATTATCTATATTTCCCAAAAGCCGGATAAATGCCACTTCTTCCCTAAACAATATTTGTAATACAGAATTTACCCAAGGGTTCAAACTTTGTAAATGTAACAAGTATTCAAGACAACGCACTGCAGAATTAAGATAACTCCATAAATCTCATGAGAATCGTCAACACTTTCTTGAGAACTATTTCAGATTTCTGAAATGCGATGGCTGATTTCCACTCTCGATTTTAATAAAAAGGTAATGTGTTGGCTCAGCCCTTAGAGACCTAGTCAATCTGAGTAGTCGTTAGAATAATGATAATGTTAATAAATTCAGGACCCTAAGACTTAATATGGAAAGTGAACCTTTGTCATATAGGAAACCAATAGACCTAATAAGAGTAATCGTTATAGCTGACTTTTAATGTTTCTTTTGGGAAACGCAGAAAATGGATTATGTTAATTACGTTACCTAATTCCAATTGGAAAACTTGCATTAAAAGGCTCCCTCTGTTCTCGGTAATAATGGTAATTGTTATGATGATAATAGTATATTTGTAACAGTGTCGATATACAGTGGTTCTAAACAGAACTCAAGTAAAACAAAAATTTATTTAATTCTCGCAGAATGCACTGATCTAAATATAGACGAATTAATGCAAAAGAAGGAATGAGTTTAATCTGCAGTAATTTGAACATGGAATATGAGTATTGATTTTGGTTTTAAAATTATTAGATAGAGATGTGCCTTGAATTACCTTCATCATCAATTGCAGTAAAAGCCAAGGGTGGGTGAATAAACATACTGTGGTATATTTAAATCTAGCCAGACAAAAATTTCGTGTATTTCACCTTTTGGTAAAACGATACGCAATCATTTGATTATCTTGAGGCTTAACGACATGCTTCTAAATTAATTTACTTTTTATTATAGTCGGCCTTTATTTCATACACTATCAGAAGTAATGTTTTTTGAATCGTAAAAACATTTGAGGTTATGGGAGTTGATCGTTATGGGACATGGTGTTTCCACCTGCTATGAGCGATGAATACTCTTCCTTGATGTCACGAGATCTTTTTATTCTAAATGTCAATGTTCCTTGTACCTTGAAGAATCAGGACCTCAAGCTGGTTGTCCGATTATCTTCTTAGTTTCTAGGTATCGTTTTTTCCTTAATTACTATTAGTTCTCTCATGGCCAATTAACCGAGCATTCTTCATGTTGGGTTTGGAGCTAAGACTGGATTTCGCCACGCTTCAGCTTTCGGATCCCTCGTTTCATCAGTAGCTTGGACAGGTTTTCTTCCTATTAATGCTGTTCCTGCATTATTTGCGCCTAGTGATTTTTCATTGTCTCAACTGTTTGATATATTTAATTTTTTTTTCTGCCTTCTTACGTTTGATTGCTGTATCGCGGGATTCAGTTGTTTGTTCTCTCTCTCTCTCTCTCTCTCTCTCTCTCTCTCTCTCTCTCTCTCTCTCTCTCTCTCTCTCTCTGGAAAGACAGAATATTGAATATGTAATATACCGTCAATTTTAACCCGGTCTTTGGTAAGATGGCAGCTTTCATGTAAAGTTGACCTTCGAATTGATAAATAGTTTTTCTAAATAGAGTTTATTAAATGCTTTACTTGGTTAAAAGCAAATTCCACTGCTCACTAAAAGAATATTAAATTGACTACTCCCTAAGAGAAATGTCTTTTTATGGCAGCAAACAATTCGGCTCCGTGTGACAGCATATCGACCTGTTGGTACATTTATTGGTGGCCTTGCATCTCTAGATGATACAAAAATCCGTCGGTATCGCATTGCAGAAAGCATTGCTTTTAGGGTATGATGAAAATTTCTGAAAGCAAAAAGACACCTTGAATTACAAATAATACTGATCTAGTGAAGGTGGGAGAGATCAGTAATCTGAAAGGGAGGGAAACGGAAGAAGCGTACTGAGAAGTATTTTCAAAACGGAAGATATGAGGGACTGGAATACGTTTTAGGACCTTTTAGTATCAGTATCTTCAGCTGATTATAATTCCATATTGTTGTTAGAACTTCCTTTGATCTCACAGAATTTCACTACAAAACGTTTACTTTTTCTTTGAAGACATCAGTATCCCTCTTTCAGTTTTATTATGAAAGACTTTTCAATCCCCTGATTAGAGTTTGATGAACAAGAGCTTCTGTAAATAAAGTTTATTTTCTTCACTTGGCCATACATCTGTTGCTACTGCCACTGTTGCTGTGGAGGTCCTTTTGTCCACCACCTTCTCCGCTTCCTTAGAAACCCTTACATCTCTACTCTCTCCCCTCTCTTCCTTCTGCAGTTCATCTTTTTCATAGAATTCTCGTATTGCTTCTCCTTTTCGTTAAGATTTTAACACTGCTAGCTGTACTTCTTCATTTTATATATATATATATATATATATATATATATATATATATATATATATATATATATATATATATATATATATATATATATATATATATATATATATATATATATATATATATATATTATATATATATTATATATATACACACACATACATACATACATACATATATACACGCAAACACATACATAAATTTGTGCGTGCGTTGTTTTCTCCACTTAGCCTCATACGGTGTATAGAGGAAATACGCACATATCTGGTATCGAATTAGGAGTTTCATTTATTTAATTATATAAGAAAGTGATGGAATTGGCAAAGGATACCTCATGTGACATGACTGAAACTCAATGTAGAAAACTTTAATATTACCATTATTAAGTTCGGGAAAGTTCCAAAGTTATAATTAAGATACTTAACTGATCACGACATTTCTCATTATACATAATCTCGTAAATGCCAATTATGCCTGTTAACGTTCCTGGCATTTGGTTCCATTTTGTTTTTCGACCGTCATCTTCCTTAAGCTTCCATATTAGATAATATGTTCTTTTCATTAACTGGTATATTTTTCTTTACTTAATTAAATTCCCTCATTAGTTGTTTTTCCATTTTATTTTAATTAATTTCATAGATCAGGGTTTAATGCTTCCTTCGGGGATCCAGTTGCTCTCTCTCTCTCTCTCTCTCTCTCTCTCTCTCTCTCTCTCTCTCTCTCTCTCTCTCTCTTCTTAATTTTTTTTTACAATTTTGTCTGTGTTGGGATTTCATATATTGTATCCAGTATACTGTTTTATTTTAATTGAAAATTTAAAATTGCTTAAATAAAAAAAGCTTGTAGCCTTTTATAGTTCAGTATTAAATATATGGGATAAAAGTAAAAAGTTAATTTTTATTAGAAAGAAGCTTTGATAATGTGCATAAGTGTGCGACCATTTGAGAGAGAGAGAAAGAGAGAGAGTCAAGTTAGAGTTAACTTTTCCTACCCCGGGATTTAGGGATCGCGATGTAATTTCCCATGGTAGGTATAAACTTCCAGAAAAGGCCGGAGAAATTGAGCGTTGTTTGTCAGGTGAAAACAAGTATTTTCCTCATCACTAATATTTGAGTGAATTATTGTGTATAAGGAAGAATCTACATTTATTGTGGACCGAAAACTGTAATTTAGGTGGATCAGCGAGTTGGAAGTTTTGTTCAAAGAATATCTCTTCCATGGGCAATTTTTGATTAAGGTGAATGGAAATAATTTCACGGAACTTGAACTCACTTTCTTATTCTTTTACTTCGTGCTGGATTTTACTCTTGTTACTTAGCCGCTATTATTTGAAGTGTTGACGAAAATTAGCACACGAGGTGTATAATTATTTTTGGGTAGCTTTGATTCATTGTGATATATCGCACATATATGTGTGCAACCTGGGTTTATCTTGAAAAGTAGTATCACTCTTGACGATTTCCTTCTGAACTGAAGGGAAGTCCTCGCTGACTTACCAAGGACTTACAAGAAAATCAAACTTGACTGAAGGATAACGACTGCCGTACATGTTTATTGTAACAAGAGTAACGATAATTTGAGCCGGTAACACTCTTTGGTGATTTCAGGATTCCAAAAGAAATAGGGTTTGAACGGCTGTGCTCTGCTATTGAAAGGGCAGAAAAACACTTTAAAGTTTTAAACGCAGACGTGGTCGGAATAAATGTTGTATGTAGAGTTGGGCTACAAAAGGGTCTAGTTTTAGCACCTAATGCCGAGAAAAAGACACATAAGTTTTTCGAGCACGCTTTGTAAGGTTGTATGCCATCTTGAATTAGTATGATAGATTAAGGTGTGGGCCAGATTGATGATACAGTGTCGGCAGAGGACGAACAAAACTAAACAGTTTACATCTACTTCGGTACAACAGCCTCCCCGTCCTAAAAACGTGGATCAAGCCTGAAGATCGGTCAGTATTTGCCATATATATATATATATATATATATATATATATATATATATATAATTTATATATATATATATAAATTATATATGTAAATGTATACACATAAATTATATATATATATATGTATATATCAATGGAAATACTATCACTGTTAGTAGTATTCATTTTCATGTATTTAGTATTTTTTTATTTTCACGCTTATACTAGATTCTGTTTGGTATGTTTGCTCTTTTCGAGTATAATTTTTTTCTGTATATACATACATACATACATATATATATATATATATATATATATATATATATATATATATATATATATATATATATATATATATATATATATATATATATATATATATATATATATTTTTTCGTGTTCTGTTATCCCTCTTGCATACCCTGCATACCTCTCTTGATCATTCATCGCTCTCCAGATATGGTCGAGGCTTCAGGGTTTATCTTAATGTAAAAACGACGAACTTATTTTTCGAACTCCGTAGCCCCTCGGCGTTTGTGCGTTGCTTTCTACATCTCTCGCCCGCGCTTCTGGTAGTTTTTGAGCTCTTCCTTTGAAGGGGGTTTAAGTGAAAGCGCTACGATTCCTTATTTTTTATGTTTTCCTCTTTTCGTGCGCTCCTACTGCGTTTGCAGTTGGTGTCTCTGAGGAGTCCTTTTCTCCGGGAAAGGATCTGGATAAAATCCTCCCTTTCCCCAAGCTGTACCCCAATTCTTTCAACAGTTGGAAATATATATATATATATATATATATATATATATATATATATATATATATATATATATATATATATATATATATATATATATATATATATATATATATATATATTTTCGTTACGCCGACTTTCCTATCACGCCTTTCCTTTTGCTCGTCTCTCTGGTCTTTTGCCTTCGTTTTGTTTTCATCGACTCAGTCTTTCCTGCTTCGCATCACAAATCTGTTAGCTCTCTCTCTCTCTCTCTCTCTCTCTCTCTCTCTCTCTCTGAAAGGCCTAATTGAGACAAATGATAAGTGGAATTAGATTTCTATCGTCATTTACAAGACGAATTTTACAGAAATTAAAAGTTATTCGTAAAACAATATATTGCCTTTTGAAACATTATCAGATTGCAAGTTTCATAATTTTGCCAGTTGCTCCCCTGAATGTTTGACTGCCTTTCATTATTTCTTATCCAATTATTAAGACAACTCATTCGAAATTATAGCAACATCTTCGTACAAAAACTTATTACAGCATCAGGAACATTAAGATCAGAACTTTTTATTCCAGAAAAAAAAAGATTCTTTAAACATTGTTATCCTTCTATCAGTGCCTCACGATGTACAGCATTAGAATTTTCTCTTATCACAACTAATTGAGAAAAAATCGACTAAACCGCGGCTGGAATACTGGCAGACTAGACAGTACACACCCAAATGTATGGAAGTACTTTGGGAAATAATTGTCCGTTAACATGTCATTCCCGATTCACGTGATATAACTCTTCTCCGAACATTTCTATTTCTACATTTTCAAGTGAGGTAGAGTGACACCAAGTCAAGTTTTCGGTTGATATGTCAATCCTGCTGTTGTGTTGCAGTCGAGAAAACAAGTATGGATATCTACCAATGACGTCTGTCGGAAATTTCTCTATCCGGATACGTTACAGTGTATATAATTGCGTACCTCTGGCTTTGTTGTCATGTTATGTTCCCTCTTCTTATCCATGTATGCAAACACACACACACACACACACACACACACACACACACACACACACACACACATATATATATATATATATATATATATATATATATATATATATACTTACACCGTACAGTCATTGAATACCAATGCACAAGTGGCTTCTACCACTTCAAGACAGCACTTTTCCAATTTCCTACATCGCTGCTTATCTTCAGACATAAACTTTGAAAGAAAAGTCGGAAATCAAAGCCATGTTGGTCCATATATTTAATACTGACAATTGTTTCAACCAACAACTTATGGTTTTCTTCAGGGCTATACTAGTTTTACAATGTATTGGAGAGTATAGCACAAAATTAAAGATTATTTGTATAATAGCAGTTACTTAAAATTTTTGAGATCGCAACTGAGTGACATCCCTAAGCAAGCGAAGGGATGTAACTATTACCGGAAAACATTTCTACCCAAGAATTGAAGCTCACGGGATGAATTAAATCTCCTTGGAATCACGTCTGTTCTGATTCTTTGTACCTTCCTGGCAGCACATTCATTGCAGTATTAAAACTGAGAAAATCTTGCGTTACAAACAAAAAATTAAAAATGTCAGTCATTCATCATCATTCGTCTAGTGTTTTAATGATAATTATAATTATTCTTGGACGTGCATGTTCGAAGCTGTATGAAATAAGGCATGATGCAGCACAACTTATTAATGATGGCTTTTTTTCTAATGCTGTCACAGTTTTGCTGTGCACTTGTCCTGTGGCTGATGAAAATATATGGCTCAATGCTGTATAACTTTTGTAGGTGTATTTAAACATGCTAACGTGATGTGCGCTGTTAAGGAATGAACTTTTCCTGTTGCTGACACTAACTATATTAGACTTACGAAAAGTTCACTTATATAGTATCTGATATTTAACGAGTTGTAAGAATAGATAGATAGATAGATAGAATGTAATTGTCTTTTCTACAAAAAAAATTATTGCCCAGGTAAAATGATCCCAGTGAGTACACGCTTGATTAAAATGCCACGAGAATAAATTAATTAGTTTATAGGCTTTTTTTTTAGGGCAATAAGTGAAATGCATCAGCCAATTATTCTTGCTAATCAGGGACATATTCAGGGCATGAAGCCATTTTATCTCGATTTTGAAATTGACACCTGGCTTTGCTTTTAATTCCACAGGGTGACTGAAATAAGCTTAAATCTTGACAATGGAGTATAATTAGTTTCGGTCACTGGGTTAATTGCTTTTATGTGAGGTTGAAGGTATTTTTATTCGTTGAAAACAGTAGCCTCACACACCTAAATGCGTTACATAAACAATGTCGCTTTAAGAGAAACTTACTTATTCTAAGTGGTTTATGAATTTCATATCTATATAGGGAAAGAAGTAAACTGATAAGTTCTCTCAAATTAGAACTCTTTTAATTAAATTAAATTAAAGTAAATAAGAGATTGACTCTTAATATTTGGAAAAATTTGAACATTTGCGTTTGTAATTGTAATGGTTCTGAATGGATTGCCAAGTAATGTCATCCGTAGATTATCTCATTTATGTAATTGGAACTCATTAAAATAAAAAAAAGTATTAAATCTACTAATTTTTCGATGAAAGAATATGATTATATATAACAGTTTTAAACTTAAGAAAACTGAACGGATGTCATTCTCCTTGCATATCCTACTAAAAATTCAGATATTTAAAGAAGAAAGGAGGAGGAAGTAAGAAAATACACTGCGTCGTTGACCCGTTCGTAATCGGAGTCCATACTGAGGCTGCATAGAAATTGTAACCTTGACAATGGTCAGTGGAAACCTTTGAATTCAAATAGGGAAAGGAGTTGAAAAGTCTTGGACTTTATAGACCAAATGAAATTTGAAGTTTAAAAAATACGCTAATGTTACAACCTCAGAAAGCGGAGGTTGTAGCCCATGCACTTTGATGTTTTCACAGTTACATCCCGTGAAACATTTAAAGTGTAAATTGAGGAAGACAAATCTGCACCAAAGACCTTGGCAAGAGGAGGATGACAAGACCCCTTTTAAGTCTTGCGTGGTTTAATATATACATCCTTGATCTGTTTTGGGTTTTAGCAAAACATAAAAGGAATAGTAAAAATTTTTATTGATGCAGTTTTACCTTGATATTCACAAATTTGAAAATTTCATGATCATAATGTAGGATATAGAATTGGATACATAAATTAAAAAGATTGAAATTACATGAAGGTAAAGGTGCGTGAATATTATCGGGTAAAAGTATTTTAAAGATTTGACACCAAAAGCAGTATTCATAAAAAGAACTGCATAAAAGATAGTCGAGACAGTTGAGAACCAAGCTGTATTCAGTGACGAACAAATATATATGAAAATGAGACACGGACTATAAAGAAATTAGGACATTGCCATTCGAAAAATAAATCTTATTTAAGAAATACCTAAATTTTGAATACATAAAAAATGTTTGATCATGATAACGTACCCACAAGATTAGACTAGTTTAATTGGCTTTTTAAACATATATTAAATTACGGAATGAGTAACAACGTTTACTTAATATATCTGCCTAACAGTTAATGCATAACGTTCTGCGACAGGATCATTCATGTGGTATTACATCTTCACAGGCTATTCATCAGCTCAGTAATAAAATGTGTTTTGACATCGCTTCAATAAAACTTATAGTTCGGGAGACCTCGTGAATCATATGCCAGATCAAATGCGAACAATAATAGTAAATGAATACGAAACTAAACAACTGCAAGTATAAATATTAAAGAAGATAGGTTAATATAATTGACCACAAACAAAGAACCTTTTAGTTCATAAACCCCAAACTATTCAGTGTCTCGTGTCTTTATTTGAAAAGATGCAACCACTTGGGGACGTTTTAAGAAGTATAGACATATGCAAGGTGATCAAAATGTTCTTGGTTTAACCGAGTCAACAATCCGAAAGGTTTCAATATTGTATAATTTGAAGCTCCATTTTACACATTAAAATGTGCAGACTTTAGCATTCTAGCAGTTGTGATTGTTTTATATTTTGCCCCTTTCATGAATAAGTCTTCACAGAATGTAAAAACGTCGAAATCAACTACGCAGTTGTCATACAAGTTCGGTAGTGGTAAATATTAATCCTACTGAGACATGCTGGCGCGGTTACCACGTAGCAGAATCGGTGTCCTTCGTGTCATATGTTCATGACATAGTGTGGAAGCAGTTCTGGTATTGCTTCGACATTTATCGACGGCGTACACATAAAGGATTTTTGGGAAAATACTGATGGACAGTAGAAAAACGATCGTATGAGACCATTTGGAAAAAATGATCGTATTAGACAATTTAGGAATAAAAAATGACTCAATGTCTCTTTTTCTCCTTTTTATAATGGCAAAATATTCCTCTCAAAGGTACAATCGGAATGAGGTCATACCTGTAAATATGTTCTTTGCAATAACATTTTCCCAAAGTCCATTTCCTAGATCGCATCAGTATCCCGACTGGCTCATCAGGAGAGACGTCACTGCCATTGATAATTTTTTTGTATCTTCGCTTCCTTTTTGTGTCAGGTTATCACTGTACCTCCATCCCTCTATCTGTAAGATTTCTGGAGTTATTCGTCCATGTTACCTAATATCATATCAGTAATGTCTTGTATGTATTCACGTGTCTATCTCCATATATAAAAATTTACGAGATTCTGACTCCGCCCAAATCATGTTGAAAGTTGGACTAGCAATCGTATGAAATTCTTGCTCTTCTTCTTTCTTTCACACACCGTAAATAATTGATACGGTAGCTTTATGGCTATTAGAAATGTTCCTCAACATTGATGTGGGTAAAGTAATATGTAAAGTATAAGGCTACGAAACAACTAATAACACTCTCAGCTTGCGAAACAAAACTTTTAATTGTATTTCACAGATACAGCGTTACTACAACGTTATTAACCTAACGTCTGTAATTAAAACACTTAATACTATGAAATCAGTGATCAGTGTTCTCTCTCTCTCTCTCTCTCTCTCTCTCTCTCTCTCTCTCTCTGTCATTTATCGCTTCATGGTTGTCGTGTAGTATCAGTAGTGGTCGTGGAGGCAAATCCCTTCAATGGCATTGCTGGTAGTGATTCACTTGCCATTTTGACAATTTATTGCGCCCTTCGGCAAGCTCTGGCATTATGTAATCGTTAACAGAAATATGCTTTATTCTGATTTACTGTCAATTGTTTTTTGAGATTATTAATAAAGGGCATTCTGATTTTAACATTTTCAAATTCAGATGTCAGTCTAGCTAGCAACCCTTAACTGGCAAATGAATACAGACATCTTCCAAGTATAGCTGCCGCAAGGGATAGATTTCGATTTAAATTAATTAGTATTTATTTGCAGGTTTACCTCAGCCATTTATTTTCTGAAAAGTTTTGCCTGTAAACCTGTTTTTTACACAAATGTAAAAGGTACATTTTTTAATGCAATGTAAAAAAAAAGTCTGATAAAACTGTTGTTTCAGCTTTGACTTTACTGTATAGTACTATAACACGGAACAAAACATTGGAAAATCCTATGCAGTTCACCTCAGGTCAGCACTGGTCATCTACATTTTCACCAGACTTCATCAAATATTGTTTGATCCCGCCATCTGGCAGTGCTGATACATAAACAAAATATCATTGCCTCGCGCACAACAGATACGAATGGTGTAGCTATCAAGCAGTCCAAATAGCAAATCTGAATTGCACATGAGCGTGCCTCGGGAAAATGTTAGTGCCCTTTGTCAAATGGGTTGAAATTCCCTGTTCTATACCTTAAGTCGAGAGCTTTTTGAACCACCCTCGTCTTTATTTAAGCCCAACTATGACAATAAGGACCTGTTGATCCAAGATCATTATAAATTTTAATTCGCATACCAAGGGAAGCAATCCCGATAGACCACATGTATGCATATAACAGCTTCCATCAATAGAGTCAAAATAGATAATAATGAAGATAATTCACTCTTAATTTTGTTAGCTATTTACCGAACCCACTTCTTTGGTTTCCTATGATCCCTTGTTTTTCTTTCCCTCAAAGTTTGATCATGTAAACATTATGTGCTAATATTTTGATGTTAAAGCTTTTGGCCTTAGATAACCTATAATTTTCTAGGCCTCAAGAATCCCATCTATAATAGATAGCCCACATTTTTCTAGGCCTCAAGAAACTTTTCCACAATAGACAGCCCATAATTTTGTAGACATCAGAGAACCCATCTACAATAGATAACCCATAATTTTCTAGGCATCAATGAACCTACAGTATCTACAACTGATTTATCATCTACTTCGTCTCTTAGCTTAGAATATCATGAACTCCAGTCCCGTGAACATCAGTCGCAATTGGTGTAATGTGATTTATTATAACACGTCAGCTTTTCGATTCTAAAACCTCCTGCATGTCACTTATACTTGTTTTATTCACGTAAACTTGTAAAGCTAATAAACGTGGGCAATATGTTTAAAGTTTACCTTGCAATAATTTCTAGATTTTCTTTCTTGGCTATAACATGTAAGATTTTAATTAGGTAGAATTTTCTTAGCCCACTTTCGGGAGTTGTTAATTCAAGTGAGGAAAAAACGTACTAAAAATATATATATATATATATATATATATATATATATATATATATATATATATATATATATATATATATATATATTGCAGATGCTCCTCTTCTTTTTTCTATGCATTATTCCGTAACAGTACGATGCTTTCTCACTCCGTAATTGTAAATTAAATATTTTGTTGTATACCTGCGAAGTCTTATTAGTACAAAGGGTGTTCTTGATATAGGTTAAGATGGTTGGTTGTTCGCCCTTTAGGCAGTATCTGCGGGCAAACCATTAAGTACAGTATATCTTCAGGGTTTATGAGGATACGGTCGCGGGTCTCTTAATCCCCCTCTGGCTTCTTCCATGAGCAGCCGGCGACTTTACTTCTTTATTTTCAGAACGTTTATTCTTAGAGAAAGCGGCTAAGAAAATGAATTGTTATTCATAATCTCAACGGAGAAAGGACTACAAAGAACTTTGTTTTATTTTTTATACTTCAGTGGAATCATCTGGTAGAGTTTTTGCTCATATGAAAAAAAGTAGTGGTAACTAAAATGATACAGAGAATATGGCTTTAGGCTTCAATGCGGTAGGAACCGTAACATTGATTTTCAAAGCACAGGTGTAGGTGCCGATGAGGGAATCTGTGAATAGTGGCTTCCGTGAATTGCAAGTTGTGGAATTATGTAAAGTTCAGTAAAATAATAAGAAGGTGGACGCGAGCAACTTGAATAATTTTAGAGAAAAGCGTTCTTTCATACTGGTCTTGGAAAATAAAATTTTACTTTCTATTTCGATACTAGTTGAAATGAAACTCACGAATGTGAAACAAGTCAGTAATATTCTTTAAATGAAAGATTTAACGTTGAGAAGTAAATTTGTTTACTTCTGTTAGTCTTCCCTTTGTTAAAATTTAACAGCTATTGACGTTAATAGCCTCAGTTCTTCATGAAAGCAAATAAGTCATTGATTTTGTCTACCTCCAGCATTCTGATTAAAACTCCTCAAAAGCATAAGGATGAAGAAATTTGTCACTCAAAATCCAGAGGGGCATTACCTGAAATGAAGGGTTTTAGGAAAAGAATGCAGAGGACAAAGTACTTAGGGTGATTCTAGTAATTTAGAAACAGGATTTCAGTTAAATTATATATGTGAATTCTGAGGTAATGAAAAAACGAAAGGACGAAGCCCTTCAGGATGTGATGAATTTAATGACAATTTAAGGTAGCTTTGTTTTTAACTTATAATTTGATGGATTATGTAAATATGAGGAATAACCATTGTCATTAAAGTATAATAAAAGTACTTTAATTAGCTCAAGAATAATTATGAAATCTTAAACAGTGCACCATCCCATTTTATTTTACATACTTGGCTGTACCTAAAAGAATAGCATTAAATTTTAAATAAAAATTTCAACAAATAAAAGGCATTATAGACTTGATTCACTAAACTAATTAAAACTTGAATAGCTTTTTCAAATTTCCTGAGCTGAAAAGCCGTATAAACTCAATTGAAGCTGATAATCTGTAAAGTAAACACTATAACTGAGAAGAGAATAAAGACCAGGAGTAGTATCCAATTATTTATTCGGAAAGGATGAAAATGCAAAGCATGCTCAGAGAGAGAGAGAGAGAGAGAGAGAGAGAGAAGCAAAGCAAAGGAAGTATGGATGGTAAATATAAAGGCCATTGAAATTAAAGCACCGTGTTTTATGAAAATTTGTATAAGGAAGAGCCTGCTGCCTTTAAAATGATTGAAACATTTATTGAAATTGTTTACACGGTTACCTGTGGCGATTGGAATGAAAGGTTAATAGCTGAAATAAGAGAAGCAGACACATGGAAAATCTGGCTAGAACAGGATTTGATAACTGTTAGTTAAGTTTTATACGTGTGATATAAAATAAATGTATCTGAGTGGTAAGGCATTGATGTACTAAGCTTGATCCTTTATGAATTGGCTGACCTCATTTAGGAGGCCATTTTCTTCCATCAAGGGTTCACAACCCTTCTCTAGGTGCTGCTATACCTTGGAATACGGTGCATTAGTAACCCAAGACATTAGCGGTTCCTAGGATAGCCATGTTTAGGTGGTATTGGTATTTGCTGTCTACTACCACAGCAGTAGCAGAAAAGGTTGACTGGCTGACTTGGTGTGTACATACTCTCTCTCTCACACACACACACACACACACACACACACACACATATATATATATATATATATATATATATATATATATGATATATATATATATATAGTATATATATGCATAAATATATATATATATATATATATATATATATATATATATATATATATATATATATATATATATATATATATATATATATCAGGATGAAGAGGTAAAGGCATGTCTCTCAAAATAACAAGTTTATTATGCCGACGTTTCTCAATACACGATGCATCTTTAAGCCTGGAAAATGAATGCATCAGGTTATGTGAAACTTCGTCATTATAAACTTATTACTTGTGAGAGACATGTGTTTACCTCTCCATTCTGTGACCTTTGTCGGGTCATATATATATACTGTATATTATATAATATATATATATATATATATATATATATATATATATATATATATATATATATATATATATATATATATATATATATATATATATATATCGTCACTATTGTCGTCAGTTCCCACTCTCCCGGGAGTTCGAGCTCCCTAGTGGGGAATCACATATCAGTTAAAATTCCCCTTCGTTGTTATTCTCGAGGTAGATTGAGTCTGATATACAGCACACCGACATTTGTAGCTTGATGTTTGTGAGTATAAAGATGTCGGGATATATGTAGCAAACATTCATAAAAAATATATATATACAGTATATATGTATAAATATATATATATATATATATATATATATATATATATAAATATATATATATATATAAATATATATATATATATATATATATATATAAATATAAATATATATATATATATATATATATATATATATATATATATATATATATATATATATATATATATATATATATATATATATATGGTTATCACCAAAGATGAAATCCCCAAGAACAGATATAAGAATTAATGCTGAAACAGTTAAACAAACCGATAGTTTTAATTATTTAGGATGCACTGTCACAAGTGATGGAAAATGCGAAAAAGAGATCAGGAAGAGAATATCCATGGCAAAAGATGCATTTGGTAAGATCAAGAAATTAGTCACCAGCTCGAGAAATCTATGAATCTAAGGAGGATGTTTGTGAAATGTTTTGTTTGGTCTGTATTGTTATATGGCTGTGAAACTTGGACCTTGAGGAAGGCAGACGAGGAGAGGTTACAGGCTGCAGAAATGTGATTTTGGAGAAGGATGCTGAAAATATCATGGACAGAAAGGAAAACTAATGAGGAGGTATTAGAGAGAGCAGGCGTTGAGAGAGAACTTTTGGCTTCAGTGAGAGGTAGACAAATGAGGTTTGTGGGTCACATAGTGAGAAGACAAGAACTAGAACATCTCTCTCTCACTGGTAAAATCAATGGAAGTAGGCCGAGAGGAAGACCTAGACAAAAATATATGGATGGATTGGTGAGAATGACTGGAGGAAGAATGTCTGGAGCTCAGTTGCTGCAGAGAGCCGGAAATAGAGAGGAGTGGCGAGCCATGATTGCCGACGTCCTTGGGGATATGGCACCTGGATGATGATGATGATGTATATATATATATATATATATATATATATATATATATATATATATATATATATATATATATAATAATGTATATGTATTATATATCTATCTATCTGTCTATATATATGTGTGTGTATGTGTGTTTGTATGGGTGTATATAAAAGCAAATGCGAGTGTATGTGTATATAAGAGATTTCAATTAGTAATTATACGGGAAACTGGATGGATGCTTTCATCTCGACTAGGTTGAAGAATACAAGAAAGAGAAGGAAGGAAGAAAGAAGGATAAGAAACTTGTGTTATTTAGAAGTTGTTTTAATATAACAGCAATTACTTTAGGTTTCTTATTTTATCGACACTGTAATGCTATCATTTAATGTATTTTATTTTTACCTTTTGTATCCCCAGCTACACTCCCCGCCCCTCAACGCACACACACAAACACACACACACACACACACACAACAGATGATAGGAATAGAGAAATTTGTTGAAGTGAAGAGGTAATTAGAGGAATAGAGGACCATGGTAACAAAGAGACATGTATCTTTACCAGGATTTAAGTGTATTTCACTCAATAAAGAGCACTAGTAAAAGTTAAGTAATAAAAAAACTAAGGGGTGTTTGCTTAGCTGATAGATCAGTTAATTGACTGTAAAACCATACCAGATCCATTATTCCTTTTGATTTCAGATCTTGATCAAATTGGGTAAACTTTTTCCCTTCACCTTAATTATCTGTAACCTTGAGCTACGTTTTTGAAGCCACAGACTTATTTTTATAACAAAAGGTTAAAATTTCAACTTCGGTATCCTTCTGTACGTATCTTACGGCCAAATCTTTTATAACTTTGAAGTTATATTCTGGTGTTCTCAAATGAGCTAACATTTCTGGAAGTTACTTAATAAAAATGAAGATTTTTAAAATTGTCCTTAAAAATCAAATGTTAGGCCGTGTGAGAATGAAGAATTGGTTGGGAGTTTAGTCTTAGATAGATTATGCAAGTATTAGCCCTTGCTTTAGATGTGGTTAAGTGCTGAAGGGTATAAGAGGCCTGGTGTTGACCTCTTGGCTCGTTCACTCAACCGAGACGAGAGAAAGAAAGCCTACATTTTGAGTTTCTGTAAAGTAGGATATTTTTCTTCGGCATTATGACTGGTGTATTAATTGTGGCATTAATCGTTTACTTAATAAACATACCGAATGTTTTTTTAAGTGTGTTGTTTCTTTCGACGGAAAGTATACCGTAAATATGTACAGTCTTCTTCCAAAACTGGAAGTCAGTATCAAAGGAGATGCAGAAAGTTGTATTGTTATTATTCGTAATTTTATTCTTGTCTCTATTCTTTTCACAATACACCCTTTTCCCCTTAGGAAGTGGTGTTGTGTGATTGATTTAAAAGCTTTTGGCAATATACCCGAGATTGCATTTTACATTACTTGGGTCAGGATATTTCTTTCGGTCCAATAATTTCTTGGTTATTAATATTTTACATTCCAAACTAGTTTGTATTTTCCATTAGCATAGATATATATTAATAAAAATAAGGGCATGGAGTTGTCAGAATTGCTTCAGCAGTTTTAAAGTTTTCTTATTATTATTATTATTATTATTATTATTATTATTATTATTATTATTATTATTATTATTATTATTCATACCGTAGCGTGGTAGTACCATCAGTGAACCTCACATGATGCACTGTAGGCATTACTTAAGGTTTTTTGCAGCGTCCCTTCGGCTCCTAGCTGCAACCCCTTTCATTCCTTGTACTGTACCTCTGTTCATAGTCTCTTTCGTCCATCTTACTCTCCACACTCTCCTAACAATTGTCTCATAGTGCAACTGCGAGGTTTTCCTCCTGTTACGCCTTTAAAGCGTCCTTTATTCTCAATTTCCATCTCAGCGCTGAATGACCTCATAGGTTCCAGCGCTTGGCCTTTGGCCTAAATTTTATATCCCAATTCCAGTTCCATATTATTATTATTGAGGTTCTTATACTCTCTGGACTTTGGCCTTGAATAACGCAGAGAATTCGAAGATAAGATGTCTGACATGGAACCACGGTATTATTGAAAATATTGTGAATCACAAACGCACCCTGATCTAGCAAAAACTGCTGAGAGAATAGGTTTCAGTTTTTAGGAATATATATCCGGTTAATCTTAATCAGTCACCTTGGTGAAGACATTTTCATCATTCCAATAGTTCAATTATTATCATTATATTTTAAGGGTAAACCAGCAAGTCTCCCTTGCAGAATATATCCATAAACAATTTGAGTGTAAGGTTATAAGAATTTTTTTAGCATTCCTCTTATTATTATTATTATTATTATTATTATTATTATTATTATTATTATTATTATTATTATTATTATTATTATTATTATATCTACCCGTAAGAGGGTTTGGTTCAAGGAAGCGTTGTCTTAGGGGCTCTTAATTATGCAGCGCTTTTGTTTTTATATGAGGTCGCTAAACCCATATTTCTGCTCCCACACAATTTGGCACAGAGAGCTTATGTGCCAACGGGGTTTGTGGCTTTATGTCACTGACAATTTCAAATATTAGTGAAACATACATTTACGTGGGAGGACCAGCTGTGTAGCGAACGTTTTATTATTATTATTATTATTATTTTTATTATTATTATTATTATTATTATTATTATTATTATTATTATTATTATTAAATGTGCTGGGGAATGAAGCAGCTTTGATGCTGTGAGTGTTCTTTCTTTCCTTTGAATTTTTGTGTAGAATATTCGGTATCTCTTCATAAATTGCAACAGTGACTTATTTCTTCTCCCAAAAAGTCTTTTAACTTGAATAGAAACTAAATTTTGTTCTAAGAAAAGAAAATGAAAATAGTTGTTGTTGCAGTTTCTGTACTTTTGATTTAGCAAAAATTTTACACACAAATAGTAATATCTGTGAAACCTTCCTTATTTTACAGGCTGGACTTAGAGGGCGGCATGGGAATGATGGGTGGCGATGCGCGGGCGGCGATAGCGGCGGCCAGAGAGGATGCAGACCGCGCACTCCGAAGGGAGAAAGCAGTCACCTACGAACTGGAGCAGGCGCGGCAAGCAATAACGAATCTAAAGGCAAGGGATATTGTCTTTGTTTAAGATTGATGCTGTTGAATTAAATCAGAAAAGAATAATTGATGTTCTGTGGAAAGATAAGCTATTTAAATAGGAAATAATAAAAATGGTGAATTGATTAAGAGAACATAATTTAATTAGATAATAAAATTTTTCGGTTGATATTTTATATCAATTTAAAAAAATATTGGTTATTTTAAGCATATTTCTTTATAAAAAAATTATCTGATATATTAGTTAATAAATATTGTCTTAAAAATAAGATGATCGATCGATTGAAAGATTTAATAAAAAATACATTAGCTGTTCATATATATATATATATATATATATATATATATATATATATATATATATATATATATATATATATATATATATATATATAAAAATTTATTTATTTATTTACTTTTTATTTCTTTGTTTTTACATATATGCCTATACGGCACACACACAGCTCATGAGGGTCGAATTAAATTTACCTTGGGAATAATTGACACCCACAGAGATTAATATTTATGATATGGCCTCATACCCAGACCAGGCTTCCTTCTTATGCCTTATTGGTTTGGAACTAAGGTGACAGTGGCTTTATTACTCGGCTATCAAGTGTTGCAGACTTAGTGTTCAGCTATCATGGAGAAGACGGGTGAATTTCGATTTTAAGTACAGGACCTGAATGTAACAGGATTATCCGCAGCAGATTCGAAATAAACTATACTATCTTTCTTGCAACATGATTTGATAAAGTCACTGTTACTCTAAGTCCAACCCAAAAGGGATACTTTCGAAATTTGGTCAGGGCAGGAACAGTGTTCACATATAATCCATTTTAGTGATATTTATTACAAGAATAGTATCCTACATCTTTTAAAGTGAGGACGGTTTTGTGTCATTCTTTAGAATATAACAAACGAGTCAAAGTTATACAATCGTTATGTTTTGGTTAAACAATAAACTTTTTAAGCCATTTACGATTTATATCTTTTTCATTCCAAGCAGTATATTGGAATTATAATTAAGTAAAGCCATTTCTAATCTTTTCTGTAATGTCCCTTTTTTCCGGGGTAGAGGTGAGGTGAAGAATGAGAGTAATAAATGTCTGAGGGTTGTATGATTTTATATCGGTACAGGAACATTGCTGTAATACTCAGGGAGGCAGGAGGTCTATGCGCATGCTACGTTCCATATTTCATTTTAATTGCTGACCCCCTAATTACATGAATTTAGAGGCCTTTATAATTAAAACGCACGCTTTTCTGCACCATCTCTAACATTTCCGCCTTTTATTTCACTCATTAGAGAAATTTGAGAGTTCTTTTGGCTTAATCAGATCGTAAATAAGTCAAGAATTAGGACAAGAACCGTAAAATTAACATTAAAATGTTTTCTAAATTCACACCACTAACGATTATCAGACGAAATCAGATGAACCGAAGTTCTCATCTAACTGAAGAATTTGAAAAATAAGAGACAAAATAATAGTAACATAGATTTTCTCAAATATTTCGAAAACTATTATCCCTGTAGCCGTATTGCCCATCTGTACCAGGAATCTTTTAAAAGTAATTAGAAATCTCCGAGGATTAGGAAATGAGATGTAATGAACAGTAAATTTTAGTGGCCTCTGCTAACTGTTGAGATTTTTATATATTCTAATCTCTATGTATCTTCTGTGGTTCTCGAGAAATAAATAAAACCAAATATGTCCGAGAGAGTGTCTTAATTAAAAACAGACGATTTTGTTTCATTTGGCAAATTTTGCAGCGCTTAGTATCATGAAGTTGAGGATTATCAAGTACAGTGCTCAAATTTTGCACGGTTACCATCAAGTTGAAAATTGTTTGTTTACCTAATATATACATTCTCAGATTAAAGGAATTAAAGTAACCTATCAAGAAATGAGGTTTGCCGAATTCCAGAAATATGTATATATATATATATATATATATATATATATATATATATATATATATATACATACACACATGTATATATATATATATATATATATATATATATATATATATATATATATATATATATATATATATATATATATATATATATGGACGTGTGTGTGCTCATTTGCCTATATATTAAAAACCAGGTTTTTACTAATTAACAGAAAATGAAATAAGATATTGTTTTAAACTAATGCATAATCTTAACTATTATCAATTCTGTTTTAATTAAATACTTTAACGTTTCATATAAAACTGACCAATATATCTGTAAAAAAACAAATATGATTATTGCCATTCCTGGCTTTCAGGAAGCAGAGATAAATTTTTAGTCCTCAACGATCCAAATTTTCTTATACTGGGAAGTAAAAGTATTAACCCGATTAAAGTGATCATTAGAAATAATTCCACGGGTCTGACGGGATTTTCATAATACTTCGTAACAGCATCTGAAACTTTGCCGAAGTTAATTACCCAAAGTTTAGAGTGTACGTTGCAGTCTCTTGACGTATCAAAGTATGTATTTTGAATTTCTGTTGATCATCGTTGCAAACTCTTAAAGTTTTGAATTTTTGTGGGAAGTTTATCTTGAAGACCAGATTTTTGGAAACACCTTATTCATTAAACCTTTAAAGGTACCCTCGAAAGGAAGCTACTATAACTTTTACTTAAAAGCTAGTTAACCTCTTCTTGAAGAATTAAATTTGAGAAATTCTTGGTATCGCAATATCTGAAGTCAGTGGTAAATTGTTAGGGTGCATACTTATTAATTTGAAAGCCTGGTGTCTTGTTTTAATAACATTTTCTTTTTTGTTTATGCTATTAAATATTTGTTTTTAATAAAGTATTCGCTTTTTAAATCAGTACTTCATTTATTGATGAATTAGGGGTCCTGGAATCAGAGTTTTTTTTTTTTTAGTTTTTTTTTTTTTTTAAAGTTTAGCCTTCCAAAACAGTGAGCTCATATCCTTTTAATCTGAAGATTCGGATAGGATTTGTAATTATCGTGTAAAATCATTGGGTCTTATAACTGAACACCTTAAAAGCAAGTTATCGATTTCGGATTGCAATTATATAATTCTCAAATAATGAGTTAGTTAACCTTTGAAGTCTCAGAATATAATCGTTGCGCAAGAAAGGAATTTGTCCTAAGAAATTTTATAGAATGCTTTTGAAAAGTCTGTCAGACTTTAAACTTTAAGAAGTCGCGTGTAAACAACATTACATAAAAAGCATGCAGATAACGCATAACTTCTCCAAAGCCAAAGGAATAAAAGAACATCCTTTACCAGTATCCAGATCTGGATCATAGTTCTTGCAGCACTAAGGTCTTCTCTAGTAATGCCGAAGGCTTTACCTTCTAAAATTTTAATTATTGTCTATCTAAAGCTATAGAATCCCATCTCTTCAAGTCGCGTGTCTTCGTCTAGTTAAATTTTAAGGTCATCATCTTTAAAGTGAAGACTTACTTCTTAAATCTGAATTCTGTCTAGTGAAGAATAATGTTATTTTCAAAGCCCCTTGAAGTAAATAAACTTTCTCTTTAGAAGTACACTTTCCGTAATTTCGGAATCATATGATGTCAGTTCTTTCAAAGTTCCACAAACTTATACTTGTGAAAATAGTGACTGGGTTCCAGAAAAGGAAAGAATAATATACTGTTCACATAAGTCGTTAACTGAGTAAGAATAGTTATTATTATGTTAGGATTATTTCATTCCTGTAAGCATAGTGGCCAAATACGTTAAATGAGATTTGCTCTGGTAATAACCTTGCTGAAGTAATTGGTGAAAGAATTTGCCCAGCCGTTGACATGAAAATATGAATTGGAAGATACCAGAAATGTGCTGGCGTTATTAAGATACAGAGAGAGAGAGAGAGAGAGAGAGAGAGAGAGAGAGAGAGAGAGAGAGAGAGAGATCTTATTGTAGTGGATGGGAACTCAAACAAATGGTCCAAGTGTGTTGACTTGGGGATCCACTTGTTCCACCTGGCCGTGGAACCCACCCTCGGTATTGACCTGAATAACGAGTTATCTGCAAACATACCCATCATTAAGTGGAGGCAAACGGCAATATTATGTTGGAGGAGCCAGCTGGATGCTTATTATCAGTTTGTATATGCATCTGCTTCTGTTATCGTGTGTAAGTGCGCTCACACACACACACACACACACTCTGTGCTATTCAGGTTTCAGGAATTAAATGAGAAAGTGTTTTTAGTTTCTTGTGTATAGTTTATTTTTTTTTATTTCGGTTCTTATTTCGTTTGTTAGGTGTGAAATGAATGTTTCTTGCTGTCTTTTTACTTAAAATGAATGTGTGTATATGGTGGCAATTTTTTTTATTATGGTATTAATAGTTTGAATGCCGTTTTGACGTCGTTTTGTTTGAATGGCAGTGTAGGCAGTGTGGGGATTGAAACTTTTTTTATATCGCAGTGGATAGCATTGGTAGATGTTGTTTCCTAAATCCTTTATGCTTTTTCAAATGCTTCCAAGTCTATTTGAGTAACGCGCGTCATTCGCGTTTTAACTACCCTGAAAGAGGACTGCCTTCCAAATTTTCTTCAGACAGCAAATTTCATTGACCACCATTTATCAAAGAGAAACCCCGGATATCTTACATTTTCCGAAAATATGGAGATTTTTTTACCTTGTCACTTTGATGAGGTTTTTATTTTTTATCTGACGTTCATGCTACTTCTTGCTTTCGCGTGTGCATTTGTTTACAGATAAATGAACTTACGTAAATATATATATTAAAAGTGTAAAAGGCAAAGTCCTCCTGGGCCTCTGTAGGCTCATAGGTCAGGCGCTGACCTCCTGTTTCTTAGGCCGACAGCCAGTGGGGGACAGGTACCTGTGCCTATGGCACGTGGCCAGTGTGTCACTAGGCCCACTGTTCAACTTCCCAGCCAGTGTTCCCAAATCTTCAGGAAGATATGCTAGAATTGTTGTGAAATTACGCTAAATAGACCAAAAAAAATGCTAGATTTATAATTGAATTTGCTAGAATTATGCCAGATTTTGGACTAATGATCAGCTAAACATTAAAAGGCTAGTGATTAATTAAAACAACAACAAATGTTATTTGGCATTTTAATATTGATCAGTTTATATTGAAGAGTAGAACAATGTTGCAAGCTAGATTTTCCACACACATTCCTCAAAATGAAAAAAAAATATATATATATTTATAATTCCTCTTAAATTCAGGTTCCAGCCTACAGACTTTATTATTTTTCAGAATTAAAATAAAATTAGTGTTTTTTTTTTGGGGGGATACAACCTGAAATATTTCTCAAAATAAAATGAAATTATTATCTTCAGTTAAAATAAATATCTAGCCTACTTACTGATGCCACTGTGGATATAATTATCCTTTGTACCCACTGCTTTAAGCATCTCGTTTGTTGGTTCAAACTTAACACATCCAGTTTTCTTTATTCTCTCCCCACTTACTATCTCATTGGCCAGGCTGCTGTTTTGCAGCCTGTTTCTTTTCTCTGTCTTTTTTAAGTTTACCATTGAAAATATTCTCTCACAGTCAGCATTTGACACAGGAATGGTTAACAGTGCTTTAGCAAGTTTGGAGACTAGTGGGTATTTTCCTGTTTGACATATTTTTGACAAAAAAGTTTCAGTGTCAATGGCAGCATTCTGTGAGAGAATATTCTGTGTATCATCACTTAGCATAAGTGTCTCGTATGGCTGATGACAATTAGGTAGCCTACATTCATTGAATGAATGCATTTAAATATTTTTTCATGTTCTGATTAAGCTGGAAAGTTGGAAATTATGAAGTCTGAGTTTGTCAGGAAGATTATGCTAGAATTATGTCAAACATTGCAGAATTATGCTAGCATTATGCTAAAAAATAAATTACGCTAGAAAAGATGCTAGACACTTAATTTGAGGGAAAGTCATGCTAGAAGCATAAAATTATGCTAGTTTTGGGAGCACTGTTCCCAGCCCGAGGGCTGGTACCTATTCTCCTGCTGGACCTCTCGGGTTTTTTCGAACCGTTAGGTTGACAGGCTGATGGATTTTGGCAGAGGCGCAATCCGAGCCATCAGTGAGCCGCGGGATTTGAACCCTGGCCCTCTCAACTGGTAGCAGAGAATCATACCACTGCGTCACCACACCATTATATATATATATATATATATATATATATATATATATATATATATATATATATATATATATATATATATATATATATATATACACATCTTTATATATATATATGTATATGTATATATACATATTTATATATATATGTATATGTATGTATGCATATATGTATGTATATATACACACTATTCACATATAATATATATGCATATATGTGTATGCATGTATACATACAGTTTAATATATTCATATATGTGTATGCTCTCTCTCTCTCTCTCTCTCTCTCTCTCTCTCTCTCTCTCTCTCTCTCTCTCTCTCTCTCTCTCTCTCTCTCTCTCTCTCTATATATATATATATATATATATATATATATATATATATATATATATATATATATATATATATATATACACATACAAATTTTAGTATTGGTGAGGTTAACGTTAAAGTTCAAAGGACTTTTTCGGAAGCGTGCACGCAATCGCAATATTTACAACGTCTTTTAATTGTTTTCCTTCCCCGCTGTTTTAGCCCTAAAAATTTAGCACTGCAGGGTTTCTCATCTAAAACAACATAACTGGTTTTATTTTTGCTCTCTGAAAAGTAAGTTTTACAAATGTGTCGTGTATTTATATGTATTATATTTATAGATATTTATATGTATTTTCTGATAAATTTCATAATTTCAGGGTCATCATGATTTCATTATGAGGGAAAGAGACGCCCAAATGGCGATGGAAAGAGAGAAACAGGAGCTGGAATGGCAGACCCGGATGGCTGATTTGGAAAACAGGTATAGTATAGAGAGAGAGAGAGAGAGAGAGAGAGAGAGAGATAAGAGAGAGAGAGAGATTAATTTAATTGGACCACAGTGGTAGACATTGCTGTGCTTTCAATTTCTTTTTAGGCTGTAGATAACCTAATTCTGGCTATATTAATGTGTGCAAACTGAAGAACGCTCACTAGTACTAAGAGTGAGGTAAGGTGAATTAAAAATATTGGGAACCATTAGGGTTGTGAAAAATGTTTTTTCAATGCTTGTTTTTTCAGGAAAACGTTTTTTTTCGTCTTTTTTCCTTGCATCCAATTTCTCCTTTTTTTGAAGACCTTGCTCATAGTTTCTATAGACTTAAGATGTTATTTAGGACTCACACCTTCTTCTAGATTAGAGGAATCAATGAAATAAGGATATTTTATTGCTATCTATTTTAATATGATTTTTCTCTTCTTTTATTGCTGCATATATATTGAGGTAGAATAATTTTCTTTTGCGTGATTGTTCAAGTATAGTCCGAGAGGTTACGCTAAACTGCAACCAACCCTAACAAAACATCACACGGACAATAATTATTGCGGTCTTTTGTTGTCATTCTCGGGGCAAAAACATTTGGCTACCTACCATAGGCTACCTTAGCTTGCTGATAGTCTACCGAAATTCTGATGATATAAATGTAGTTATGTACCAAAAACACTCATAATCTCAAGTGGGTGATGGTTGAGATACCGTTAGTTTTCCTTACTTTCCCTAGTTTATATTTTTCCCACTAATAGATTTTTCTTTCCAGTTACCCAAGCGCTAGGCATAATATAAGCACAGTTAGTCATTTTTTGTAGTTTAGGAAGCGATAGAATGTGAATAAATGTTAAAAAAATCTTTTTGGCCTGTTTTTTTCAGGCTGTGTTTTTTTCGGTTGCAACCCTAAGACCCATATCAGCAGGTGCCACTGAAAAGCAAATCGAGAAGCCCATAGGCCTCTGCTGCATTTAAAGATCTAAACTTTCTGCTCTTTCGATTAAATTGATTATCCTCTTAGTGACAATAGTTGTTATGGCATTGTCTCAAGAATGGAATGACAGGTATAATTCAGAATGCGTCTTGTAAGTGATCTCTTTGTTCCATGAATGGAATGACAAGTATAATTCAGAATGCGTCTTGTAAGTGATCTCTTTGTTCCATGACATCAGAACTTAAGACTTTTAGTTGACAGTTAAGAAACAACATGGACGCTCATTTTAAAACTAAAGTGGCTCTGTTGACCTAAGGTAACAGGTTATGTACCTGGTAGTGAGACGATTGTGTTGTTGCAATCAGGGGTTACAAAAGGCAAGAGGCTAGCAGCCCATCCCAAAAGTCTTGAAAACTGGAGTCTAACACTTGCCATCATCCCTTCTAAGATGCTACATAATTTCTTAGAATAAAAAAAAAGGGTAAAATTAAAGTATGCTGCTGTTTGTAGATGGTTTTATAGGACTGCAGTGCCGAAATGGTATGCTCATCCTTATGCCAGCGGATATTCTGTAGCTTAATGGGAATGTCTGAAATTTAATTGTGCCAGCGACTAAGCACAGCGCTTGTTTTTTATCTGTCTACTGAAATAAAACAAGGAGGATATGATATAATTTCTCACGATGAAAGAACGGAAGTCACAGTGTTGATATGAATATCAAGAGATCTAAAATAGACTAATTAGAGGCGAAGGCTGTTGAAGATATAATGTAAGTGTATTTGCTTGGTACTTTCAAGGATAAGGAGATCGATCAACATGATATTCTATTCTATTCTCACATTGCACTTCATTATGGCGCTCTGGTACTCGATGCATATTTGGTATAATATACTTTAAACGATCGTAGAAATATTTGGTATCTCAGTAAAAGATGTATTCTTCACAGTTCCTTGTAGGTTTTAGCGGGAAAGAAAATACTTAAAGAGTAAAGTGTGCATAGATTACGTTGTGTGCTTGAAGAGATTAGTGGCATTTGGTAGTTAAATCACAGTGGAACAAGTAGCAAATGGTCCAAAAATGTGACAGTAGACACCACCTTCAGTGTTTAGTAAAGATGGATACAATTTCTATGAATTTAGTGGATTTTCCATATATAAAGATTTTATTTGACGACTTCAGAGCAACAAACTATACTTGATAGGAAAATTTCTCGTTATATGCTCGTGAAAAATCTCTCTTTTTAAAAAACATCTGTATTTTCCGTTTCTCGGAATATGTCAAAGAATGTCTTGAATCATAGGAGTGGTTTTGACAGATTTCAAAGAGCATTTGGGAATACTGTGAGATTAGATAATACTTTCTGTGTGTGACAGAGAGGGAAGAAGTGAAAGAGAGTCTGTCATGCATTTCCGACTCTCAAAAAAATGACTTATTTTTTCTGCTCTTATACTTCTTTTTGAAAAACTTCACCATATAAAGTTCTTCTGTGAATCTCCCCCTTCTAACGTTTATGTATATCATGTATAATCTCGCTGTGAATTTTTATTATTCTCTGGATTTTAATTTCTCGTTTAATGGCTGTTGCAAGCCGGTTAAAGTTACTTATTCTTTTTATATAATTGTAGGAAACCTGTGAACAGTATAAAAACATCAGTAGGTTACATTACTAAAATTACATATCTGGTGAAAAGTGACCAGTAGATTCTATAATATATATATATATATATATATATATATATATATATATATATATATATATATGTATATATGTATGTATATATATATATATATATATATATATATATATATATATATGATACACCTCTCAGCCTCACGTTTGAAAGGTCCCTGGTTCTTTCTGGGTTTACATTACTTAGTCCATCGATGTAAATGAGTGCAACGTCTGGTACTCAGGAAAATGGGCGATAAGCCAGCAACCTTATACTTTAAGACTTGCTGAGTAACTGGGCTACTGAGTTTTCTAATATATTTTTCACTGGTATGCGTACCAGAAAGCCTAGTCTTATTTGTAAAATGTGTCAGTAGGTCTTACAAACATTATTTACTGTATCCTTCGGTGTATAAGAGCCCAACTTACCAGTGGGGTTGAAAGACCCATATAAATCTATCTCTTGATATTTTGTGACAATGGCTGCTTAAACAAATCTAAGTTTTCGGTCTCTGTTACTAAACAGAAAGGCATCACTAGTTTTTTTTATTGCTCTGATGTAATGACCTCTCAATTTTGTTAACTTTCTTCGACCATCCTCAGGTACAAAGCTCAAGTGCGAAGGGCAAACGACGAAATGGAGGTAATAACGGCCGAATGCGACATTTTACGACGAAGGGTCCAAGAAACGAGCGGGGCAGAGACAGGTCTCAGAGACCAGATTATGACGCTTCAGAGGGACCTGGATAGGCAGAGAAGGGAATGGGAGGTAAGCTGTTTCGTGAATTTACTATTTGTAGAGTTACTGGGAGAGTTATGCGATACTTTGGATGATGGCGTCTGCTGTCTGGGTTATATTTCACAGAATAGTTTATGAAGGTTTTTTGCTGTATCTTTAGGTTTAATACAAAATAGGTGTGGATATATCAAAACGGTAGAGGGACATGCTTTTGAAATTTTATTGCGATTTTCAGAAGTAGTTATTTTGCAAAATCAATATTCCAATATGAAGGTTGTTGAAAGAAATTAGTTGATATAAAGTTCCAGTGTAGGGAAAATGAACTGGTCTTTTAGGTTCTTTCTGAAAAAAAAAAAACATATGAGTTAAGAAAGAAACTTGTAAGAAGTTTTTAGCACACTTCTTTTCATCGCTACGTCCCAGAAAGTGTAAGCAATATGATATTGCCCACTTAATTGTGTAAACTCAATGGAAGCTAAAATCTAATTTGCAGCCAAGACAGCATGGCTAAGTAACACAGTAATGCACTGAGATCATTCTCATAAAATTTCAAAGCTAACTCACATCTGAGCTGGGCCTCTTGATAGTTTTTTGGGTTGGCTTATTGGCTGAAAAACGAGCTGTTCCCGAAATTTATGATTTCTTTTTAAAATTTTAACTAAACCTTTTTAGTTTTATGTTGAGAAGTGTTATTGTTTATCTCCTTCACTAGGTATCCTCAAGTATGAAAAGTGATTTTTGCTCTTAAAATAAATTCTGTTTTTATCTATAATCACAAATATATTCAGTTTTATAATTTACACATGGTTTGATATGAGGGACCATTGAGCACGAGACTGGAAATAAGAGATAATTCTTTGACTTCTTAAAAAAATGACAAAAAATACCTTTATATAACCATTACTTTTTCCTGCTTAGTCTTGGGATTGTCCGTGTAATATGAGATCAGTAAGCAATGTCATACGTCATCGTATGCATTTAACCATCAAACACTTTCCTTGAGGTGCTAAGTTTTGAATTCGAATATGTTAGTATCCTCAAAAAATTATGTGCTTTGGTGAAAGCAATCGTTTCCATTAGCTTATACTTCCATAGATTGGACAAAAGCTCAATGTGTTGGGAGGCACAGCTTACAAAACATCATAATGTTTGTGTTATATGTGATAAGTTGGTTGCTCTATAAATATTTTTAGCAATGTGAATCATACTTCGATTTCATTTTTATTATGAAAATTAATAAAAACAAATTTGGTAATATTTGAACACCAGTAGTGTTAAATACCATTGTTAAGAACAAGTTTACGTTAAACTCTATTTGCATAGTTTGTTTATATTACAGTATTATTATTATTATTATTATTATTATTATTATTATTATTATTATTATTATTATTATTATTATTATTATATAAATCTGATTCAGAAACATCTTGAAGAAATACTTTTGCAGTAAATGTAGTGGAATTTCACACAAAACACCTTTATCTAAAAGTTATATTTAAAAAGGTTTGCACTGATTGCAGTATTACTGTATTCCAAGTGAATTGCAGTGTATTACACTTCTGAATTCATATTTGTGATAAGCGGCCTAAAATACTGCATTATACGCAGTTTAAAGGAAAATTCCATTTCAACCCCACATGGCATTGTGGCCAAATTGGATTTTCCTGAAAACTAAAAAGAGGCTCACCAAAACGACCAATGGAAAATATTTCATATTTTGCATATATCACAGATATTACGTTGGCAAATCAGTGTTGTTAAAATAATGCCAGTCCGTATGTAAATTAGGCTGTATCAAACATGTCTGTTTGGTCACATGGCTCAAAAATTTTAAAAGTTTATAACTGCGACTGTTATTTTTTGGACATTTGGTATGGAAGGTTAAACACAAGAGGCAAAACGGATCATGCAGAAAAATAACTGATTTACATAAATTGTATAGACGAATCTAGTGACCTATATACATATAATATATATATTTTATATACATACATACATATATACTCGTATATATGTATATATATATTATATTATGTAATTATAACTCTATATATATAGAATATACATGTGTGTGTGCGAGTGTGTTTATGTGTCTGCGCACGCGTTATATGTTTTTGTCAGGAAGGAAAATGAAAAACAAAATCAGTTTAGAAATAAGAAGTATTCAGTTGATTTACTGACCTCTACTAGGCCTTCATTACCTTATTCATATGGGTTAATTTTCAAACAACAAACCAGGCAATTAAGTACAACCTATCATTACCGCAGCAGAATCGATTGATTATAAGGTATAAAAATATCTGTTGAAATTAGGGTTTTATTCTATTTAAGTTACATTTAATTCCCAGATATCAAAAACTCAGTCGACCTTTGTTAAAAAAATGTGAAAACACGAACTGAGCATCAAACCATAGGTTAGTTAGCTTTGATATCACTTCATTGTTTACGGAAGTGCCAGATGATGGCATATTGGATTTGTTAGCTTCCGAAATTACCATTACCATTTCTGATTTTATTAAGCAATAAAAATTGTTAATTTACTTTCAGCGGAAGTCACTTTTAGATTTTTAAGACGAAGGTGATCTCTTTAATTTGGTAATCTCACATGGAAATTCAAAAAGATAAACTCTTGGGTGCTTCCATGGAATTTTCACCGTAAAATAATAATAGTATTTTTTCTTAGATGGTTATATCACACATACATCAAGTGAAAAATCCAAGGGAAGGACAGGCCTTGGCATATATAATCTGTTGCTGCCAACATTTAGCAGAATGAGATTATGATTATATCCAATTATTACAACATTTCATAAACTAAACAAATTCTCATATAATAAAGTAATTCTTATCAAAGATATCTTCACCATGAGTGGGCTGCATTAGTTAGAAAGACCATTCAGCGCAGTTTCATTCATGTACAAAAAAAAAAAAAAAAAAAAAGATTAGGAATCTTGTATAAAAAAAATAAACGGAATTGACGTTGGTACTTCTTTACAGCTAGATCGATTGGTAGGGGCGGACCACGATTCAGCCGGGGACATTAAGAACGCGAGCTAATTTTTTGCCTCTGAGCTTCGTATGTGTGTGTGTGTGTATGTGAAAGTGATTTAGAAGGGAATCAGCTTTTGTATGAAAGTGTAAGCTTTTATGATTTTCATGGAATACAAGATTTCTGTAAGTGCTAGGAGTGATTAAAGGTTCATTGGAGGCTCATCTGAAGCATGGTGTATTAATGGGAGTGAAAATGTAATTGAATTTTAAGAACTCTATATTCTTTTGTCCATGGATGCTAGTAGTCTTCAGCTTGCAGAGGAGAGAGAGAGAGAGAGAGAGAGAGAGAGAGAGAGAGAGAGAGAGAGAGAGAGAGAGAGAGAGAGAGAGAGAACTTGAGTTTAAGGAAAACTTTGTCAACGGGAAACCCAATTTTGTTTTTCCATCTGAATTCTTTTTCCAGTGCCGCAACTAAAGATAAGATTGATTTGCTGCAGGAGAACAACTTCTTGAACTCTTATCTGTTTCGGTGGATTTAAAGCACAAGGGACTCACGAACTTTAATGACTTGGGTACCAAGAAAAAGTTATACGAGCATGGTATTTTCTACATTCCCTTTGTATTGTTTCGTTTAATGAACAAGAGTGGTTGAGCCATTTATTGTATATTGGCGTAACTGAAAAGAATTTAGGATCATAATGCATAAAAAATCTTGATAAGGGACAAGTTATGAATATTGTATTAAAGCCACTTCGTATTGAACAAATTAAAAAATTGTAAAAATCCTTTAAAAATTACAGTAACTTAGGTGCAACAAATGAACATAGAAACTTAGAAATTAACTTTTGAAGTACATTAGTAGTTGCATATGAAGTTGCTATGAAGTCCTTGTTTGGGCAATTTCTCCAGAAGGGAGGAGAAAAACAAACATGGTGCTCATTTTGTTTAGCTTTCCAACGACGCTGGTCTTAGACTTCAAAGGAGAGTTGCTTGGGAATTCTGAGTTTATACTTGGACTAAGTCTAATAAATCTCGTACACTTAACATTTAAACATTCTAAGTTCTTTGTTTACCATCCAGCAGCGTGAGAACCCCGACTTGCAAGCACATGTTGAATATAGAAGTTCTCCAAAACCAGTATACTTGAAATTCGTTAAGTATTCCTAATATATACATTTTAAAACAAGCATAGGTTTTTGTCCAAAACCGTGGGTTTTGTGACCTGGAGAGGTTACACTGCCACTGAAATTTCACATTTTCTTCAAATGCCCTTCTGTAGATATCGTAAGGTAAAAACTATTTTCATGTCCAGGTTACTTGCACAGTGGCAGATATGTATAAAACTGAAAGATTTGAGTCCTAGCTGAGATGCTAGTTAGGGTTTAGCGGTCATAGAGTCTTTCTTCCACTTCAAATATCTGGTTGTTCCGTTCCTGTGATATAGGTGCTTGGCCTTTTTGTTATTCTCCTAGGTGTTGCACGTCTTCGATTAAGAAAGCAGTCATTCATTTTCGTTTAAGAAAAGAAAGATTTTATAAAGCATGTCTCGCAAAAGAACCAGGGTACTTTTCTCTGCAGTTTAACGCCTGTAGAATTTTTTTTTATAACAAGATGACAATATCATTTCATTATACTTATTAAACCCTGCAATGACACTGATGAAAATAAAGATAATTTTTATGATATAATCATAATCAGGAGGACAACTGTTTAATTCAGAAAGCTCATTATGCAGTTGGAACCTTAAGGGAAACACTAAAAGGAGTCGCTGTAAAGTGCAGGTTATCTGGATTAACTTCTGAAAAAATACCGAAACGAAAAAGCATAAGCGACTCAGTAATTGGAAGAATTTTCTGGTAAGAAATGAGGACCACCTAAAGTTAATTAACGAAAGTTTGCAGGACCCGCTGTCTATTTTGTTCTCTTATTACTCGAGTCTTTAAAAGAAAATAGATAAGGTTACCGTTTCGCTGTGTAGTCTTTTCTTCCACTTATTACTTTCTTGGTACAAAGTAAGAATGTACCTTGTAGAAAACGATTCTAAAAGCAAAAGGAGACTTGAATTTAACCTATGAAAAATTTATATATATATATATATACATATATATATATATATATATATATATATATATATAATATATGATTAGATAGATTAGATATATAAAGACTTGAATTAAACCTACAAGAGAATTATATATATAATATATATATATATATATATATATATATATATATATATATATATATATATATATATATATATATATATATATATATATATATATATATATATATATATATATATATAATATATATATATTAGATAGATATATATAGATATATATAATATATATATATATTAAACCTACAATATAATATTATATATATATATATATTTATATACAAGAATTTTCTCTCTCTCTCTCTAATTATATATTATATATATATATATATATATATATATATATATATATATATATATATATATATATATATATATATATATATATATATATATATATATATAATCATGAAGTTAAAAATGACGTTTAATATCCAATTCACGGTACTTCGGGAATATCCCCGATGGGGAATTATCAACGAAGGGGAATTATAAGTGATAAATGGATCGGTACTGCCGGGTCTCGATCCCTCGACACAGTTACCTTCCAACGACTCCAGTCAACAGTCTTCCCACTGAGCCATGGCCGGAGTCTTTGGAAGGTAACTGTGTCGAGGGATCGAGACCCGGCAGTACTGAACCATTTATCACTTACTTTAATTCTCCATTGATTGTATATAAATCACAGTGTGACTGTATATAAATCACAGTGCGATGGAAATTCCATATATATATATATATATATATATATATATATATATATATATATAAAATATATATATATATATATATATATACACAAAAAGAGAAAGCGAGATGCTGTCACTTAAAGTCTTCATTCTAAATGAAAGTTTAGGGACGGATATGGATCGAGGTACGTTGTATACATTAATATTTAATTTTCATTCTTAATCTGAGCAGCTTTATCAATGGCCTAAACTCAGGGGGTGACTTCACAGGTAACATTGCTCTGACAAATAAATGTTAAAGTAGATGAATTACAAAAGGAATAGCTTTTAAAGTGAGTAGTAAGTTAAATGCGTGAATACGAGTGATTCATTCTTTTAATTTTTGAGTCATCTAATAACGAATGAGAGACGGTTGCTAAATCGAAAAATGTTTCGTTATTGAAGCTGCAGGAAAAAACATTTTCTGTCGTTGCTGTTGATCAGTTTATAAATCAAAATAAAATTTCAGTGATTAATAAATCTTCATGTATCCCGGTATTCAGATCAGAGAATTTGGCTGGGCCATCATTTCAAAAGTAGATGAGTTTACCTTTGAGAGATGCAAGGGTCAGAGGTAAATGGTTTCTCAGAATTTGATAGGTGACAGAAAGGTTAAAAAAAAAAGATTCTGGAATACCACATGTATATGCTATTTGGCTCTTATTTTTACCTACAACATTTTATTTCTATTTTAAATTATTTTGCATGAGGTTAGATATCCCGTGTTGGTTATGGGTCTCCAGCCAGTCCATTTGCCGAAATTGTCTGGTGCCATGATTTGGGAAAAAAGCAGGTTTTGTAAAAAGATTAAAATGAATCTCTACACAAAAGCTGACATTAGATTAAAGTAATGGGTCATTTAATAATGTGTGTTGTCTTCTTGCTATTGTTAAAGTTCATTTTCTAAAATGGAACTGGACTTTCATTAAGCCTGTCCCGCAGAGGAATGAGAGGTAGAGTAATTAAAGTAGTATTATGCGCGTGACATTTGTATTTGCAAACAGTTTTTTATCAGTATTTAATCTGTATTTAAAAGGAGACTCTGAACTTGCTCTGAAGTGCTATGCGCTTTTTCATAAAAGTGTTGAACATTTTATTTATTATGCTTGTCAACGATGCCTTGCAAATGAGGATACTCAGGTACTGAAAGCTAAGGCTTACCTTTTCCTAGCACAGTTATTGGTGTCTTCTACAAAATATTGTGTTGCAATATTGTTCGTGAATTTCGCCGTTTTGAAATTACTTTCGTCTGTATTTTAGATGTATGTATCTTTGTTCGTGTGTGTGTGTGTCAAACCATAACATGCTGCACACGTACCTATATTTTTCCAAATGTTTTTTGCAGTGGGCGAAGTTAACAAATTTTTCATTAAACCACCATGAAATGATGCTGCTAAACTAAGAAAACTTGATATTTTTAACACTGTAAAGATTTCGTATCCTGAAAATCGTTGATCTTTTTATTGGCATTATGCATACTCTGTCAGTGTATAATAGACCTTCCTTTAATGATAAAACTCCAAATATAATTTTATTCTTACAGGTAATCGTACTGTTTTATGTCTTTCATCTCATTATTTTGTAGCTTTACCGCTTACTAAGATATGTCAGTAAAACAGATCGTCTTAGCTAGCCACGCTGAACCGCCGTAAACTGCAAGCTTAAAAATTAATCTCTTGGAAAGACGAGTTTAAAAAGCTTTCAATGTTCTTTTTCTTGACTATGTTCACACAAAAGTAATTATTAAACGTCTTTAAGTAGGTTAATTTTATAAGACATATTTTACAGTGCAGTAGAAAAGTTATAGATCTTCTGATAGATATTGCGCTAATAGAAATTGCAGATTTTTGTATTGCAGTATTGAGTATTAAATTTCTTCGGAATACCTTTGATTTCTGGACTGTAATTCCTGTTTCAACAGTTGATTTTAAGGAAGAGGCTGTTTCTCATAAGTCTAATTATTTTGATTGATTTCACCTAAAATTAATGCTGCTATGACGTTCTTCACTGAGAGAGAGAGAGAGAGAGAGAGAGAGAGAGAGAGAGAGAGAGAGAGAGAGAGAGAGAGGTATATGAAAGGCATTTTTTTATATCTGAGAACTTGACCGAGGTGTATTTGAGCACTTATCGTTAGTAACTGTTGAGGCAGCTGAAACTGATGTTTCAAGACATGAAACAGGAAGAGCTCAGCTTTAATTCGACACCAGAGTAATAAAATCGGTGATGGCCGATACTTTGACAAAAATCTCTCACCCCGGGGAGCTGTTGCTAGATTATGTGTTGCGAATATCTGGGGGACTGAAGCAAAAAATAAATTGTTTTCTGATATTGCATACTAGGAAAAGGACTTCACAGAAATTCTAATCTCGTGACATTCGTGTATTCAATATATATATATATATATATATATATATATATATATATATATATATATATATATATATATATATATATATATATATAGCCCTTTGTTGGCCGAACCGGTTGAGCTTCAGACTGTCATTCGATGGGCCGGAGTTCAATTCCCATGGCCGGCTGATGAAGAGTTAGAGGAATTTATTTCTGGTGATAGAAATTCATTTCTCGCTAAATGTGGTTCGGATTCCAAATAAGCTTCCCGTTGCTATAACCAAAAAGGTTCTTAGCCACGTAAAATAAGTCTATCCTTCGGGCCAGCCCTAGGAGAGCTGTTAATCAGCTCAGTGGTCTGGTAAAACTAAGATAAACTTATATATTAATATATATATATATATATATATATATATACATACGTATTAATATTTACTAAAAATTCTATAAAAGAAAAGTTTCATAATACCATCGATGAAATTAGAATTAATACAGAGATTATATCCTTTGAAGTAAACTAACTTGAACACACTGAAGAATCCATCTTGACTGGTAACATTCTGTCTTAGAACTTTTGATGGAAAGTAACTACTCTCCTTATCCTGTCACTCGGTGAATAAACGTATTGTCACCTCCGTAGAACCGTAGGATTCGATCAAGGGTGCCGAACTTGATGGGAAATGGTAGTTTTCTAAAACCTTGTATCAGACTTCTATTCGTCTATAGATGTTTGACAAGTTATCCCTATTTCAAATCACAACCCAGGCAGGAGTTAGGTTACTGCTTAAGAGTAAGCTCATGGGCCATCTTGGCTTTACTTTGCTTCCCTAGGTCTTTGTGTTGTAGGTTTAGGCGAATACATCTCTAAGTGCATATTTGCAGAAGACTTATCTAAAGTTATAAAAACTGTTTACCTGTCAAACCTTTCTTGTGGGTGGAACATGTATTTCTAAGTAACCTGAAGCTTATAGGAGATTCTAGATTTTATTTATTATGGTGACATTAGGTTAGCGAGGTGATGTTTGAGATCCACACAAGTTATTAATGTTTTGGACGATGCCGGCTCTCAGTCAGATGCTGGAACAATTAGTAAAGCTCTTAAACTCAAAGTCTTCTACGTAATAGAAATTTCAGTTTTCACTTCGTCAGCAAGAGCAACATTTTATTGATACCAGGAAGACTTGTATACCCGTAGATGCGGATGTTCGTTAATTGTCAAGGCACAGGAGGAAGAACATAGATTATAATTTTGCACTGTTGTACCCAATGCTAGTTTTGCATCTTGTGCATATGGGATAGAGCTTTTGTTTTTGCTCTTAAATGATTTTTTTAAAGTACTCAAATAATTTTGCTAGCTACTGAGAAAATAGTTACCACGGGGATGGGTAACCTCATTATTATTTGTGATTCAAAGAGGTATCGTTGGTAACTGGTAAAAAAAAATCACTTTATATGTGCATTATAAAGTACAGAGATGTAAGACAAACTCTGCTGAGTTCCAGTGAGTGTGGATGTGCTTTAAAAAAAGCAGAAAACCTAGTAAAGGAAAGAGCACCTAAGTAACCTAATTCTGCGTTGAGTAGAAGTGTCCTTTCTCCACTGAAACGACGTTATCTCTTACTCGATCCATTATGTAACTGCCAAGTTTCATCCTGTTAGTAACGTATTCTTCATGGGAGGAGGCTCAGCATTTAATCAGGAATGAAAACAATAACGTACAACTCGGTTAATAGAAACTCAGAAACAGAATGAATGATATAAATCAAGGAGTCAAGTATTTTTATGCTTTTATGAAAATTACACTAATCTGAGGTTGGTATTTCAGCATTTCGTTAATGGTGTGAATCTCATAATTATTATATATATCGACATCAGGTCACAGACGATGGACTGAGAAATGATTCTTTACACTCAAGAGCTCAGTACGAACAGTTAAACTATGATACTTGATGATGAAATACATGGAAACGAATAAAAAATCAAGTATTACAACGAATTCGGTGACATTAAAGAAATTGTATTACATTTGTTGGCACGTTTATATAAGTCATGTAGAATAATATTATAGTTATATTATCGTCGCATCTCTGTTGAATAACGTCATCCATCTTTTTTCATCTTGCTCTGATAAATTTGGACGTCTTGTCGCCGGCTTCTCAAGTAGAATGTGGAATCATTTGTTTCGTGGTGGTAAATAGAATTTAAAGAATTAATAACAATACGGTGGAAGTTATTGGTTTTAAATAATAGTTATTAAGGATATTGGTCTATAGAATTAACCAATATCTTTGATGTTAAAACTACATTTACAACTACAGCTGTGAAGGTTTTTGTATAAAACACCAAATTCTAATGATCCCCTTCACAGAATGGTTTGGTCTCAAAACGTGGCCGCTTGTCTAAGTTTGAAATGAATTCAAGTAATTTTTTTTAATGAGAACAACCCTTACTACCGTTCATTTATCATTCTAAAATTATATCATCTTATTTCAGTCCCCTCTGAATTAATGGGGTCATTTACCAATTCTGAAGCAAAACTCTTCGTCCCTGTAGGGTGAAATGACCATTCCTAATTGTTTTAGATCATTTTTATCAGCATTGTCTTTCATCATATATTCGAGACTTAAGTAATCTTCCTTTATTGTTTCCCGGTTACAGTAATCATCTTTCTCTTGTCTTGTTAAAGAGGACATCACCTGTACAGTCCATGCAGAATAAACCTTTTTTTATAAGCTCAGATTAAGGTATTCTCATCTTATTAATCGGGATTTTGGTCAATAATTTTTTTCGTTCACCCTAAAGTAATTATCGTTAGTCATCCCTATCTAAGAGGGAACCGAGTGGCTTAGGATAATTGTTTTTTTTTTTCTTCTCTCAGCTAAAGGTTCAGATGAAGGAGCAAGATGCCCAGGAAGCGGCACTTAGATTTAGCCAGGAAAAGAGAGATTACGACGTCAAGATCCGGAACTTGGAGGAAGAAAAGAGGCTCCAAGAAGAAGAGTGGGAGGAGAGATTGAGGTAAGTGGAGGCAAAAAAAGAAGGATATAATGAGGGAGGACTGGAGTAATCGAATAATAGCGACTGAGAGTTTCGAAGAAATTATTATCATTATTATTTAAGAAGTTAGTATCCATGCTCATGCGCGTTGCTGTGAAAATTTTATTGAAATTATCGCGAATAATCTCTGTATAAATGGACGTATGAGAGAAATGACTGGAAAGTAGTTTGGGTTTAAGCCACAACCCTGAATGGGAGAGGAGTAATTGCTGAAGTAGGCTGGATTCATCTTCAGAGTAAATCGCGTGGATATTTCAAAAGATTATTCTTTGCTCTCTGAAATGAAACTTAGTCTAGAAGGATGATTTTTTTGTTTGCTTATCACTTGTTTTCTTTGTTATTCACCTTGCATTCTAGATAAAACAGATTGTGTCTCAGTTTTGATGAAAAGTCTTCACTAATACCTCTCGCACAGAGTTTGCTACAAATTTCTAACGCAAATGCTGTGATAACTTTGACTAGCACCAAGGTCATCTCTCTCTCTCTGTCTCTCTCTCTCTCTCTCAGAAATGGTACCTGAAATATTCTGTTCAAGCTCTAAAATGGGACAAGTGAACAGCAGAGACAAAAAATATAGTGAAAAAGATTTAAAGTGCTTTATACCAGGGTCCTGAAGAAATTCCGAAAATTCCGAAAGTGACAAGAAAGTAGAGGAAAATCTTTTCAAAATCCCCATCTAAAGCAATAAAGATAAGAACTGGTTTCTTTGTTTGGAGTCTTAGAAATGTATATCTGTCAGGGGGAAGGAAAAGTAATAAGATCTAACGGCAACAGATAAATTAAATTATTTAAAGATGCTTTGTGTGCTGTTCAGTGCTGACAGAGAGAGAGAGAGAGAGAGAGAGAGAGAGAGAGAGAGAGAGAGGAAATTATAAAGGAGGGGAACAAGAAATTAGAGCTTCAATTAGGTGAAAGTTATCGTAGCTACCATAGTTTCGATAAAAATGTTCGGCTTTCGGGGTTTTTAAAGTCCATCAAATCGATTGTCGTGTCTTGCTCCCTATGGGTAATAGGAAAAATATAAAAGTACGAGAAGGCTGGAAATTAAGCCCTGCACCATGGTCTTCAATTTGGGTAAATGGAGAATGAGATGAAGAATGCCGCTCTTTCCTCCATTCTTAATCATGAGGAAAATTTCAGGAAGATGAAGTCAGAATATCAGAGCTGTTGAGAGAGAGAGAGAGAGAAAGAGAAAGAGAGAGAGAGAGAGAGAGAGTAAACAAGTACAAGTATCGCAATTAATAATTCAAAAGATGTTAGTTAATGGATTATATTTCTTCAGAAATGGAGTCAGTGTTTTTTTTTTTTTAAGGGTTCTGGATCAGAAAAGTGTTTTTTGCAGTAGAATTGACTGCATTATTATTTGCATTAGAGAGCATTATAAACTATGCTTTCACGAGAGTTTGAAATTTTCTGCCTTGTCTTTCATATTTGAAATTGCAAGGTCAAAAAAAAGAAAAAGAAAAAAGAGGCCTCTATGTCAAAACTTAAATATATTTAAAAACGTCAGTGAAGATCGCTCTGAGTGTCAGGGATTGGTGGTTATTTCATTTCAGTATCACGGGATCCTACCTTTACAAAATTCAAAGATGATAGAATTCAGGAAATATTTGCTCGATGATTCAAGCATTCTCTGAGTCAACTCTGATTCATATTTCACTAGTTACAAAGAATGTTTCTATACTCAAGTATTAATCGAAATTTAATCAAGGAAACTTCGGAATGATTTTCTCACAATAATCTTTAAGGGCTACGCTTTGGATCAATGAAATCTTCAAGAAAATCGGAGATGGTATGGGTTGAATGGAGGAAACGGGGATTGGGGGATATTTTTTTGAACGGGCGAGATAGGATGGAAAGTGAAGAATATCCTTCCCTTCATTAGTTGGTGAGCCAGACCTGGCGTCTAGGTAACCCTTAGTACCTCCCCAACTAAGCCTATTTTGGGCGCTACTAAATCGGATAAAAGATACCAGTGGAAAAACAGATACAAGGTGATGTTTCTCCGAATAAATATCTTTCACTCAGGAAACCTGGTATGGTTTATTATATGCTATTCTGTTCATCTTATATATGATGCATATCTATAATTTTTGTATCTGGAAAAAAGACGCATTCTCTTTAACATTTAATTGTAAATTGTTAACGATAAATCTAAGTTGGGTTAGAATTTTTCAACCTTGTTATCTAAGATCAGCATGAACAGACATTTTATTTGTTACGCTCAGCTTTAACAAACATGTACTTTATGCAAGATTTTGGCAAAATGATTTCAGATGTTGATAAATGCAATACCGTATGCTCGGTTGAATCTTATCTGAGGGAAGTTTTCACCCTGCCAGCGTCATTATTTTTAAAACAATTACTTTTGTCAAATTAGCCCATGTCACAAACCACATCATTGATGGAAGCAACTTCTCATATCGTTAACTACTTGATCCAGTTTTTTCTTTTTCAAAACAAAGACACATTAGAGTATGGGTATATAAGTTTCGTAAAACTGCTGTAGGACTTCGGAATGAAATAAGGAAAGAGCAAACGAAATAATGAAACTAGTAAAACTAACAATCACCGGTTTCTTAGAAAATATGACAGGAATACTTTGCCACTGAAAGTACACGTAACTGAATAAGTACTATAATGGAATGAACGAAATCAAGACTTGCGAATTAAGTACGTCCAGAGAGTTGTCAATTCTCATTGCAGTTTTCATCTTCTGAAACATGGAGTAAATGGGTCCTTTCATCTTTGTATCCTCAGTTGAGATGGCCATGTGCAACCATATCAGCAGACTCCTATCATCAATGTCACAAGTCTCAAGCTCCGGTCTCTCACTGACTTGTCTGCTCTGAAGACTGGAAATCTTTTCCCTTACGCTGTTGGCTGCCTTCTCGATGAGGCCTTAATAGTTCACCTATGCACTGACATTCTCTATGGAAATAGAATAAGATTGATATTTCGAGATACTTTCACTTTGTCAGAACTATCACACTTCTCTTTAAACAGTAAACGTTTTAGGTTGTGACAATAGTTAACGAGACATATATTCTGCACAAGTGGAAGGCTTTAGACCATTTGCTAAGTTCACAGAAACATTTCATTTACATCTAAGGCGAACTGGCACAGCCCGAAACGCTGGGATTTGGTGTAGAATTTAGATTAGAGAAACTGTATCGATACATTTAAATGCACGTCTGGAATTGCAAGGCAGAAGTTCGCGCAGAGCCAAGAGACAGGGCAGTATTGTCGGTCATATGTAACCCAACACTTGTTTCAGAGCCCTTTAAAAAAAAAAATATTTTGCAGTCCTTACTGCAAGGTTTGGCACACTTGTAGTTCGTTGCCCCGAGTGAGTGGCCATTTTACCAGGATTACTTCTGTTTCTGTTTTCAGTTCTCCTCTTGGCTTTCAAAGGAACTGCCTTTTATTTTCGCACTTGTAATGTATTTTTTGTTGTATTTAAAGGACCAGTTTCTCAAAACTTACCAATAAATGCAAGACTGTTGTACGTAAGCTATGCTGTCTGGTAATGTACTTCAAATAGTGTATCTATCCCTTTGCTGCTACTCAGTTATACTATTTAACTACCAAGCAGCAGATATGATAAAGATGTAGAACGAAGTCCTGTACAGTTTATACAAAGACAGACTTCAATTAAACCAGTTAATCATTGGTACTATTAATTATATTGCGTTTGTGATGATAATAAAATCTCGTTTTGGGAGTAATTGTTTACAACTTTATGAATTGATGTGCGATTTAAAAATAAACATAATTTTACCGAAGAATTCAAGAACCTACTTATTATTAATATGAAGAAACTAATATAAAAACGAGAAAATGTCTCCTGCCCTTAGTACATACGTTAATTTTTTCTATCTTTTTTTCATATATTGTTGTTCCAAATTGCTTTTGATAACGTGAAACATTTTTCACGTGATATTTACGTGATGTTTTATGTTTTTAAATTCTTTATTAGTATGGATATATTTCAAAAGAGTTTTAAAAAGTCACTCAGTTCGGTACGCAGCCTTTCAACCAATCGGAGAGGCTGTGAATAAAATGAACTCGCCGTAAAAAAATATAGCTATAGATGTTATAATCGTATTAAATGAAACAGATGTCTGCGTTTGTGAATTATTTAAAGGATTTTAGAGTTTAGGGTTGTAAAACTCTTTTTGCATCTTTGATAAATAAAGGGAGAAAGCGTACGAGAAAGTAAAACGCAAACCAACCACGAAATAATTAAAGTAAAAAGTAAAACGCAAACCAACCACGAAATAATTAATGCATGAAAACCACGAGGATCCTGATAGTTTTTTTTCTTGTATTCCACAGGTGTGAAAAGCTGGTTGCCATTTGTCACAGAGGCTTATTACACACTTCAAGAGCATTTCCTCCGCATGTCCACACACACACACACACACACACACACACACACACACACACACACACACACACACACACACACACACACACACACGACTTTGGATCTTTTTTTGGAAACTTCTGTCTGTTGAACTGTTGACCCGGTGGTTAGTTGACTTTGTTCAGTCGCAGCCAGGTGTGAAAAGGGCATGGGTTTAGCAACCTCGTTTCGAAAGACTTAATGAGAACCAGATTGGGGAAAGGGCATGTAGCCAAATGTATATACATGTACATATGTATATTTATGTATATATGCATTATATACATACACACATATACACACGTATATATATAATATATATATATATATATATATATATATATATATATATATATATATATATATATATATATATATATATATATATATATATATATATATATATATATATATATATATATATATATATATATATCAACAAAACACTATCTTTGCATGGGGTAATCATAGCCAACAGGTGGCAAATTATTCTGGAAACAATTGGAGAGAATAATTTACAGCTATGTATGACTATTCTTATCGTTTTCTTTGTCGGTATTTTAGTCCAAGACTTTCACTATGCCAGGTAGAAAGAACCAACACTATCACATTACTCAGGTAGTGAAGGAGAACATCATTTGCATATCCTTTTGCATTCTTTTGTGTTTCTTGAATCCTATAATCTTTCTGTTTTTTTTACAGACAGGTTTGTCGTCAACTGAAATGCAAAGTCCATTAACTTTATGCTTCCGCTTTGCCTTTTCCTTTTCTCATGCCATTGTTTATCTTTCTCGCTTTTCCATGGAGATTTATATTACAAGGTTTTAGGAAAATCTCTCTCTTTAGGAACCCTTTCGTGATTTATTGTCTGTGAAGAGACCTGACCTTTGTGTTGTACTAAAACTAGAAAGGATGCTGCGAGCTTTTATGACCAAGAATCCTGGTTGTAGGATTGGGAGGATTTCTTTATATATA
>NC_089754.1:21922671-22067671 GCF_040412425.1 Macrobrachium rosenbergii | reverse complement strand
CTAAGATTTTCTAATATCAGAAATCACACAAAAATTTGAAACACCAGCATTAACTATTCTGACTCTTTCTTGGGCCAAACTGTAAGAATGATCTTAGAGTCATATTTATCGCAGATGGCCTGTTGAAAATAAATTCTTATGCTTCTTCGTGAGCCTAATGGGTCATGTACTCCCTCCTTTCCGAACATTCAGTCCTTTAGTCTCAGGTGCTTTTAAATCTTGTTTTGTTTTAATTCATTCATTAATTTGTTGAGACTCTTAAAAGTCAAATTATATTCCATGTGTTTTTAAAATATTTGTTTTCTCTTTTAGATGATGAAATGTAACTTTGTTGTTACGAAACGCGACCTGTAAATCTATATATGATGACCGGCTATATCCTTGTCATATATATTTGTATATATATATATATATATATATATATATATATATATATATATATATATTTCACAAATTCACGTGAAATACATTGAAATATTTTATCCACAATAACATGTCGAGGAAAACGGAAAATGGTAACTGTCGTAGACTCGTTGCCTATGAATAGTACTAAACGATTCTGAGATGACGTTTCAAGAGGGGAGTAAACATATTTTACATAACCGCGTCGTTTATGTTTTCCTTTGTAATTTACCATCGCAACATGTCGTGTACTCCTTTTAAGGAAAAGGAAAGGGACAGGAAAGGTCGCCTGATTTCTCAATATTTAACCCTTTCAACGGATGTAGCAAACGTTTTGAATTATGAATGGCCTCTGCCACCATTGGGAAAAAGGGGACAGACGATGAATATATGCTAGAGCTACGATGACGCTCCATTTTTAGTATTAAGAACATTCTCTCTCTCTCACTCTCTCTCTCTCTCTCTCTCTTTGATCTTTTCCATATAATTTTTTTTTATTTATCCGGGCGAATTTGGGTTTTATTGATATTGTGAAGTGCACAGCGATGCACACTGGTTATATTTTGATCTATTTCCTCCCAAGTACGCATATCTATTTATCAAAATATTCTCCCACTTGATATGCCACTGGTTTAGAACGACCCACCGCCGTGATGAAGTTATTTTGTTTATTTTGACTACTGAATGATTCTATTCTTTATAGGGGTATTTTTAGGCTTCCGTCTTTTATGTCAGGGGAGTTATTGGCTCTGGTCCACTGCTGGACGTACCCCGTCAATATAAATGAAAAGACTATCCATCTCATTTCACGCTTGGATGGTTTCTCATGGCTGCGGTTTATTTACGGCAGAAGGCTGAAGAGAATTTTGATTTAAAAAAAAATTAGCACAGACGGATACATAAATTCCTTTCACCATGCGCTTTTTCTCCCTTGCATGGGGTGCTGTCAGAAGGGTGCACGTTTCTGTATTAAAAGAGAGAGAGAGAGAGAGAGAGAGAGAGAGAGAGAGGTTTCAAGGCGTCTGAACGGGTGAGGGACCGAGCTCGATAAAAGAGAAGTGGTGGCTGTGCTAGATAATTTGAATAATAAAATCAGGAAGAAAAGGACGTAGGCTTGAGGAGTTCTGTAGAAGAAGAATGGTGGGGAGACAAATAATAGATATTGGTGTGTTAATAGGAAATGCATGGAAGAGTAAGTTAATGGTTGTACTGACGAGAAGAGGAGTGACTGGATACATCTCTATTCATAACTTGTTTGAATCAGATGTATTAATAAACATAAATGTAAGTTGAAGTTTGTTATTAATATAATGTAGGTAAAGACTTTGATCAGAAAAATAAGAAAGACTTGGAAGAGATGTCTCTAAGAAAGCAAAAATTAAGGTGTTGAAAGGAATTATTGAGCCAGTTCATTTTTACTATGGAAGCGAGCTTTGGACACTAAATACAGATGGAAGAAAGAAGAAAACTACCTATATTTAATTTTTAAGTTGGTTTATGTGGAGTAGGAGCTGCTCCGTCATCGTGAACATGTGGTGAAAATCTTGAAAAGAGGAAAAGGCAAATAAGTGTGATGAGATAGTAAGTGCATCTGAAGAGAACTGATGGTAATAGTTCGGTGAAAAAATTTTGTTATTCTAAAGCTTTCTCGGGGAATGGGGTCGTGGGTCAAAGGTGTGAGTATTTTGGACATTTGTTGAAACTAGAGAATGAACGAGACAGGTGAATGACACAAGGGGGGAAGGGGTTAGTGTAAAATGAGAACCCTTGTGGAAGTGAATGTTGAGTACCTAAGGAAAGAAATTGGTTGAGGAAAGGAAAGACGCCAGGAGTTGACTGACAGGATTAAAAGTTGGATGCTTCATTCTAACGGTTCTGTGATAGACCTGAATGTGGATCGTATTCTCAATTGTTTCAGCTAACGTGAGTCATCCTGCCTTCTCCATTCAGGAATTCGGGTGAACGGTACCATTGGCAGTCTCAGTACAGTGGGAGATTATGCGTTTTATTAACGTCTCAAGACTATAACCCAGGAAAAGCGGCAGCAGGGAAAAAATTAAGGTTGTGAGAAATGTCGAACCGTAACGAATTGAAAGGATTTGTCTTTACAGCAGCTATAATTTTATATTAATTTTCTCAGTTTCTCAAGATATTTCTTATAACGAGAAGATTAAAATAGAAATAATTAATTCCTTAAATTTAAAAAGTTCACAGTTCTTAAAAAAATGAGAAGAAAATATTAAAAACTAATTAACAAATTTGAACAGTGAAATCAATTTCACAACGATAAGAAATCAGTACAGCGAAATTTGGCTAACAAAGGTAGGAGCGATCATAAAACTTGATGATCAAAATAAGAAAAAAAAAAGGAAAGTGAAAGAAAGCCGAGCTAAAATAGAACTAAACAGAGCAGTCACGAATTAATAATACTTTGAGGGACCCCACTCGTACGCATTACGCTGTGGGCTACAGGCATTGTTCGTTATAAAAAAATAGTCAAGACTAAACAGGTGAAGAATCTCTCTCTCTCTCTCTCTCTCTCTCTCTCTCTCTCTCTCTCTCTCTCTCTCTCAGGGAAACTCAATCCACTCGTAACAATTCACCAATGCCGTCTATTAGCGTTGCTGTGTCCTTTGGCGACGTTTATCTGTTTTCCCGAGGATGGCTTTCTTTGTGAAAATTTTACACGTCTGCAGCCTTAATCTTATCTGAGATTTTTCAGTTACTCTGCAATTTATCCCATTAGAGGTGACGTGGGGTGTTTGCTAAATGAATTATATTCCTATCAGAGCCTTGTTTTAGAGGCAAAGACCAGGTACAAAGATGAGTCATGAACCGACTGTTGCTAATAGAAATGGGAATTTGGCTGGAATGGGCTATTGGGAATTCGGCTATAATTGCTCCAGTTGCATCCGAGGATTTTGGAGCTTTACAATTCCCTCCTTCATAATTGGTGTATTCTGGACGTACCCTTGATAACTGAGTCTATTAGTGATGCAATCATAGTCATACTGGTGGTTATTGGGCAAAAAAAAAAGACTTATTAATGATTAAAATATGGAATTGTACATAAAACATTATCATTATTATAACAGCATTGTTGCCCTCTGGCTCCATCCCCTCCGAAGGGGACAAATAAACCTGGTAAAAAAAATTTTCGTATATATATATTTTCCAACAGTACGCCTTTTCCTTTAGCAGCGCTGGGGTTGTGCAAGTTTCTGAGAAAAGATGATGATCACTGTCACAGTCGTCCTTTAACCGCTGGGTCTTGGATGAATTACTGTGCAGAAAACTTCCACAACATTAAGTGTTTCAAACGTTTACATAGAAAACTCAACAGTAACGCATCAAACCTCCATTGCAAATACCGACGCCGTTATCTCTATCTTGCAAACATCGCTGATTACTATGTTAAGGGTCTTCCTATACTAGTCAGTTTTACTAGTCAGTTTTTACAGCATCCGTCCAGCAGTTCCTAGGGCTTCCTCTCTTCCTCGCTGCCAACAAACCTTACCTAACCTATCTTCCTCCATTGTTTCCACATATAGTGGAGCAGATAAGCCACACAATCGTTCATTTGATGATACAAGTATGAAATTTGGCAGAAATACTCATTGGGGGATAGACTTTAAGAAAAAAGTGCCAGCCACGTGAAATTCTCTTAGGTGGCCATTTTCTAAGATGGCACCATATGACGACTATCATGAAAAAATGCCAATATATTTTTGTATAAATAGCCAAAGTTCAATCATTATTGGGATAAATTTGGGGGTTCTTTGCCATAAAATTCCAGACTTTATTTTGGAGAATAGTCCTTGCCATTCAGGAATCCAATTTGTCGGCCATTTTCCAAGGTGGCCACCAGGTAAGCCTAACACGTAAAATAATCTAACTTTCTTGGTATTCCTACATAATTGTCCATATAACTTGATTTCTATGAGTATTTATAGCTACTTGTTCATAGATATAATTAAAAAAATATTTGTAAGTGACAAGTATACTAACTCATTATTAACTGTGTCCAAGCTTGAGAATATTGATTATGAGTATATTAGCGTCTATTCTCCTTCTGTCATTGTTGAACATCAGTGTTTTAGACTCCTGAAGATGCATGACAAGGGCGGCTACATAGTGCAGTAAAGTCTAATCCTGTCTTTTTACATGTGCACCTTTCCACCACAGTCCGTCAATTCCTGGCAGCATTTAGAAATCAGTTCAAGTGTGGTTCATACAATTCTCCAATTGTCATCCTCTTTCGTCCATCCCCACCTAGAAGGACGTTGAAGTTCTGGATCACGTTTAACACGTTGTTCCGAAATATGACCTGCCTGATAGGCTGCTCTTTTTGCATGTTCCTTGGTGTTTGTCCTGGGTTCAGGAATGTTACAGCTTTCTTGATTTTTCCCATGCTTGGTGGTGGCAACACTTTGGGCTCGAGCTCGCAGAAGTGGCAGCAAAGAACTGATGCTGCTCACAAAATCATTTGTCCTTTGTTTGCTTGCATGATGCACTGACCATGTTCTATTGGATGATTCATCTACATCTGTGGTGTCTTGGACCTTTTCCACCCATTTCCAACCATTCATATTCAAGCTTGAGTTCCCTTTGGAGAAGACTGGGGTCTGGCAATGATAGGTCATCAGTGGTGCTTGGTTCTGGATTTCTTTTGCAGAAGAAGGCCAGTGGGATGTTCGTGAATGACTCAAGAAGATCAGGAACCTTTTTTGTTCGACTGTCTATAACATTGGGCAATGTGCGTAATTCCCTTTCTTCCTCTGGACTTGCATGCTGGAACAATGAAATACTTATACCATGGAGGGACGTACTGGCTGTTGCGGCTTTTGGGTTGTGATCTATGTTATCTGAAGCAGAAGCTGTGAAAAGTCCCTTTCTCAAAATAGGTGGACACACAACATCATCTGCCACATATTGCTTTACTACACTCTCACCTAAGTGTCTTGATATTTCTAACACTCTGTCGTATGATATGCTAATTCCATTCTCATGAAGCTTGTCAATTAATTCTCTTTTTCTTGTTTTGGCAAACACTTTCATCCAGACATATATGGGAAAAGGTGCTTCAAACAAACTATAGAAGTGCCTGTGGGACAGTTTCTTTTCTAAGTCCTTGTAAATCTTGACTGAGTTTTTTCTTATGAGCAAGCATTTCTCTTCGAATGACATCTGCAGCTTTAGCCAGATGAGTTTTTTCTTATGAGCAAGCATTTCCCTTCGAATGACATCTGCAGCTTTAGCCAGATGAATAGCTTCACTGTGCTTGCTGACATCAGAATGACATCTGCAGCTTTAGCCAGATGAATAGCTTCACTGTGCTTGCTGACATCAGACAGAATTATGCCAATATCTTTTCTGATTGCTTGAAGAACATCACACCCTTTCCTTCGGGCCTCAAGCTCAGGGATCCTAGAGAGTAACTACTCTTTTAACCTGGTGGTATTGACGTCTGTGGAGTCTACACCTAGTTGTTGTAGCTGGCGCTTGCACAGGGAAGCTAGATCAGCAAGTCTGAATAACACAGGTGATGTTTCTGTATTAGTAACCTTGCTATCAATGATGTAGGTAACAAGTTCAGAAAAAGCCGCAGGATATAACTCTTTCCATTGGTCATGGCTATTCTCCTCTTTTTCTCAGTTGTATAAGTCTGCCAAGCATCGTGGGTGATATTTCAGCTCTTGAGCAACAACATCACCAGCATTTAACTTTGTAAGGAGCTTTCCATGGTTTAGGGTCTTGGCACATTGATTGAGCCTTTCATTCAGCCGCATTATCATTGCTTGTCTTAAATCAGATATTTCACCCTCTTCTTCACACAAAAGGCATTGTATTTTTGGAGGTTCTGAGGGTCTTGATCTCTTTCCACGGTTTTCTTCTGTGCCTGATGTACTGGGAGTCACTGTTCTCTTCTGTACTCATTTCATTTTGGTATTGTTAAACAAAAGTCTGTCTGTAGCTGTTATGATATTTTGCTTTATTTCGTATCAATGTAGTTTCTGTGCCTTCTCTGTCATCTAACCACGTGGGATCAAATTATATTGGCATAGCAATAAGAGCATGAAACAATGGTAAATTTTTTGCAAGATTAACATATCCAGCAGAATCCTGTTTCCTCTAAAATAAGCTAAGAGGTGAAATTAGTGTTTCATCACTTTTTTCCTCATGACAAAGACAGCATTTACTCCAGTCAGTTTGCATTTTAGGTTTGGCATCCATGATAAGATACTTTGAACTTAAGTAGAGCCGGCCGAGGGGTTATCCTTTTATCACCTTTGGTCACTTCCATGTATGGGATACAGTTAGGTTCGTGCTGTTGCCGTACACCTAACCCGATCGTTAATCCAGTATCATTTTAAGCCCCGTACGATCTGTACACCATCCGGATAATGTTAAAGCCCCCGTCATCCTTGGCTCGGCTCTCCCGCTCTGGCACATCCTGTCAGTTCAGGTGCGGCTATCTAATTTCTTTGGGACTGATTAGATAGCATTTGGGATACTAAACATGGTGTAGCTTATATTGACCCCCATGTTGAGTTTCACAGTAGTGTCCGCCACCAGTGTGCCCTAGTAGTGAGCGAGAGATACACTCTCTTGGCTCAAGCTCCATAGTTCAATTTTAGAGTTTTCCTTCTCATATATGAATAGTCTTTACTTTGATATTGAGCTTCATCTGCCTAAAGCAACTGGTTTTTTGGTGCCAAAACCTTCCGTTTGCCCCATTGCTGTCTCCAGCATCCCCCCTATCTCAGGAACAATAGTGTTGACTTGACTGCAAGATCATCTCTGTAGTTTGCAACCCTTTGGGACATTGTACAGACAGAAAGAGCTTGTCCTCCTTGCCTTCCCTTCATTAGTTGCCTTTTTTAGTAGCAAAAGTTGGAAATAAATGGAAAGAGATCAGCGTTTTTTTTTTTTTTTTTTGGTTTATGGCTGTTGTTGGTGTGCTGGCGGCCATAGTGGAATTTTTGATGGCTAGCACTTTTTTCTCAAAAAGCGACGTACAGAGTATTCATAACAAATTTCATGCTTGTATCATCAAATGAACTATTCTGGCCAAAAGTCACATTAAGCTGCTCCACTAATAACCAAAACCTCTCAGAACACTGTGATCGTTCATTCTTCTGATCATATATCACATATACTTCGTAAACAATTGATTGCTACGGCTTCACCCCTTTTTATTTCATGTGCATTTAACATCTACTCTTCTCTTCTGTAAGGGGAGTTTAATTAACAATACCTTTATATATTCCAGACTTCATTTTCCTAAACACTCCGTTTAATTTACTCGTAAATGTTTATTCAAATTACTGTTTCTATTTTCCACCATCCATCCCAACATTCAATTTACCCATATAACCTTAATGTTTCTCACATTTACATTCAGCTGTCTCCTTTTGGGAACCCTTTCAAACTCTTTCACTTGTCTCAACATTATTTGCGAACGTCAACCATTCCTCACTTTATTCAGGATTCATTTCCTTATCCCACGGAAACATGGTGCACCTTGTCTCTGGCCCATTTTTACACCAAACTAGTCACTCATCTGCATACGGTTTCTAATAAACACTTTACTGCCATCATAAAAGTTTATTTTTGATCTCAACAACTTATTGTTAATTACATTCATCCTCAACACTCCACATTACCTCAGTAATAATGATAGTAGTTATTGTTGTGATATTTATAATTATTGTTATTAACACTTCCGTCACAAGTATTTTTTGCATCCATATATATCATATATAGCTTTTTCCTTTTACTGTCCACCTTCTCAAATGACTCTTTCATAATAAACATTTAATCTACAAATCTCTTTCCTTGTCCAAATCACACTGCTCTCTCAGTATAAAAGAATCTGTCAATCATTTTGCTTTCTCAGTCAGAATCATACCCTACACCTTCACTGGTTTACTAAGTGACATTCATCCTCTGTATTTCTAACACAGCAATTATTCCTCTTTATGTTCCTGTGGAAACTTAGGAATGGTGAAAAGAATCACCCTGTTATAACTTACATGTCTGTTAAACTACCCTTTTTTGAACACTTGTCAAAAATGTGAAGACCGTTTTTGACACTGGAATATTGATCACTGTCAGAAGCTGCTATTTTTTGTAATTGAATCTGCCGCCAGTGTCTTATGCGTTGTCACAAGACGCAGTAGAACCTGTTGATATAACTTTTTGTTAACTTGGTTTTATTTCTTTTTTTACATACTTTTTATACTTGTTCATAGTATTGAATTATGTAAGAAGTTGAATTTCTATTGTGCTCATTGTTTAACTTCAAGCATACCAACATTATTATAGGCTAAAGTGACTCCGATATAGAAACAGTTTCCTGGACATGTTAGAAATTTTAGTTTTACCTGAAGTTATCTCTCTCTCTCTCTCTCTCTCTCTCTCTCTCTCTCTCTCTCTCTCTCATTATATATATATATATATATATATATATATATATATATATATATATATATATATGTGTGTGTGTGTGTGTGTGTGTGTGTGTGTGTATTGTGTGTGCAGTTGTACCGCTTGCTGTCTACATTTGGTACCCAAAGAGAAAAAAAAATTGTTAAAAGTAAGGAAATTTAGTGTAATAAGTGTATCTAAGATGGACTAGAAATGTAATTTGTCTATAAGAATAAAACCATAAAGCATTAAAACTGATTGGTTAATAAATTGTTTATGTGTGCTTACAGCATTCAGTGAAGACTTAACTTTTCCTATACACTGAGGTCTTAAACAACAGTTTTTATCAGGAACTGGCAAGGTGTTCCAAACTGTTTGGAAAGAGACCGTCATGTATCATGCAGATGAAAATAATGCTTTCCTTTTTCGTCAGTCGTTGCTCGGGTGATGTTTTCAAACCCACTTTACGCATTTGTGTAAGATGAAGTTTATGCATAACTAATGTGAAATAAGTTACCATTATCAGAACTATATATATATATATATATATATATATATATATATATATATATATATATATATATATATATATATATATACACACACTAATGATTTCATATGGTAATTTCTATTTCTTCTGTCCTTTGATGCCAAATATACTGCCATATAAGAGACCATAACAGCCGAAATGCAATATTTAGGTTAAATTTGGCAACGCTAATACGTCTCTTCGTTCCACTACTTCTGAATGAATAATCATGTCCAATATGCATGTTAATTCATTTTTCGTACCCAAGTATAAAGTACTGATATTTTGTTGACAACGTGACATGAAATATTTAGATGTCCATTTAAGATAGTCTTTTTAGCTTTTATGGAATATCCTCCTGGCTATGATATCGTTTTTGATTAGTCTTGGTCATGGCAATGAAATTAGTTCGTTTCCGATATCCTAGTTGATCCTTACGTTCAATTAGGGCAGAACACTATTTGAAACTCTGGTCTGTGTAAGCAGAGGACGAGCAGAGTCTTATTTGCCGTTGATTTATAAATGAGATTTTGTTTACTTAATTAACTTCGCAAATGCCTGGTTCTGCTGGTTTTCCAAGACGAGCTACCTCTCTTTCGATTTTTCAGTTTGTATTTTATTACTTTTATTGCAGTAGTCTATGTTAATGGCTGTTTATCTCTTTTAACAGATTAAATTAATTTTTTTTCAGCGTCATTGTGATTTTTTTTTAATCATTACAACTAAAAATATTTTTGGTCTTTGTTTTTGCCATCATAGTGTTTGATAAAAGTATTAGTTTTTGTTTTTAGTAACTTTTATGTAATTCACAATTACGTTATGTGATGTTAGAGTACTGTATTTTCTTTCGCTCAGTGGGCAATGATCAGAATTAAAATGTAATTTTCATTTTCATTATTTCTGTCGAATTGTTACAAATTATTAACTACGAAATGATGAATGAATACTACTGTTATTGAAAATGGTACTTTTTCAGTGGTAACTGTCATTTTTAATTTAATTTTTATTTATTTTATTTGTTTAATTAATTAATTTATTTATTTTTTACAGGGAAGAAGAAAGAAGGGGCGAGTGTCGAAACCGGGACATCAAGGATAAGTGTGAGACCTTGCAGAGACTTCTCGACGAGAACGAAGAAGAGTACGAGTCAAAGCTCAAGTCGAAGGTGGTGGAATGGAAAACCGAGTGGGACTCGGTCGAGGAGGGCCTCAGGGATGAGATTAGGAGGCTGAAGGACGAGGTAAGGAACCCATTGAATAAAGAGGTGAAAGCCTTTTTCTAATAATAATAATAATAATAATAATAAGTCAGTTATGTTCCGCTTTTTATCTAAATAATCATTACAATATTCAGGAATAACCGTAAATATCCTGGTGAAATTTCGTAACATAATGTACTCTTTCCACAGAAAAAAAAATGTAAATAAAAGCAAAAATCCTGAAAAACTTTCTGTATAATTTAAAAGCAAAACATTAACGTAATAAAAATTAAAGTTGTTGCAATACCAACCAAAAATATTCATGATCCATGGTGAGGTCATTAATGATTTTATGTTGTTAATAATGTGGATATTGTGCTCTGTGACGGGGAGAGTCGAAGGTCAAAACATATTTGTCTATTTTTGGCGGACGTCGGGTGGCCGAGAACCTGATTGACTTTGGTGCAGTATAGCGCAGCTTATTGTGGTGTAAAAGTTTTTTCTTTTGAGTGGAAACTAAATGTTCCACTTTCTGGACACAGTCTATGATTTAAGTAACTGATATATTTCTGAAACTATCGACCGACCACTCAGGAATGATTTGGTATATTCCAGATGTTTTTGTAGCCTTTTTACCTGACAATGCAAGCAATGTTTCCAGTGTTGGTTTTATCAGACTGGTGGTTTACTTAGATGTTATAGCTTCTTTCAAATATATTGTAATACTTTGTCGTATTTTCTTATTTGCTGAAGAACTTATGGAGACTTGTTTATGGGTCAACTTGGCTAGAGTACTTTTTCCTACTTTGGTAGTACTTCTGTGGTTTGGTCTGTTCTATGCATACGTGAAATTCATATTTAATCGCACAGAAGCGTGATTCACAATATTTCTTTTGAGTGTTATTCTACTCGATATTCTCATTAAATCAAATGAGCATCATCATTGCTCATGTACTCTTCCCTTAAAAGTTATCGGCAATATTTGTGGAATTGTGGTTTTCTTCTTCATGATTTTATTATAGATAAACGTGGAATTCATTACCTTAAAAATATCTGACTTGCTCTCATACAAAATATATGGTTACATATCAAGGTTATTATGATTTTAAATAATCTGCCATTATGCTGTTTGTTTTTAAAGACGATCCACTGGATCCCTAACCACATTACGACACAAATATGAAGCCATTAGGAATATCTCAGAATCAGCATTTCTTCAGAACTCCGCTCATTAAAAAGCAGTTTGGCCCCTTCGTGTTGCTGTTTTTCCAGAACCGAAATACACGTGATTGGTTGGGAGGAGAAGAATAAACATGTCATCGGAAATTATGGTTTTTCTTTTTCAGAAGATATAAAGTAACTTCCAGATTGTAAAAGCTTTGATAGTAAGTAAAGTAGGCAGGGTGCTAATATATATTTATATATATATATATATATATATATATATATATATATATATATATATATATATATATATATATATATATATATATATATTCACACACACAAAACACACAAGTATAGATATATATATATATATATATATATATATATATATATATATATATATATATATATATATATATATATATATATATATATATAATATATGTGTGTGTGTGTGTGAGAGAGAGAGAGAGAGAGAGAGAGAGAGAGAGAGAGAATTTTCACGTTGTACCACAAGAAAAAGCTTTTGTAGAAAAAAAGATTCTGTGAATTACATTTATTTTGGGAGAACGTGAATAAGTGGTCAATGAAAATGATTTATCTTACATGATCAGAAAAATTGGTAAATTAATAGTAATACTGATAATAAATATTAACAATGGGAAAGATTATTTTTTGAAACTGTCATACCAGGAATTATAGAAAAAGTACGGAAATGAATTTCAAAAGGATTTTTTTTTTTTTTTTTTTTACATTTATGCATCATATAAAAAGATCTCTACTTTGATCAATTACTGGATGGTCTTTTTGATGCAGATTGCCCTTTTGTGAAAAATAGCGGCTTTAGACGTTTTGAACAGGTTGAAAACTTATTATTCCTTTCTCATATGCCATTCATTGGGCATTCATTTAATTAACTTTTCATGAAGAGAACAAATGGAGCGTAGTTAATTTGTTATGACACCGGAAACAAGATCTGCTGTAATCAATTTTGAAATCATTTAAAGAATCATTTTTATTTCAGCGCATTATCAGGGGACAATTTAGATTCTTTAAATTTGTTGTATACGTTAAAATTTTCTTTCCTGAACTACATCTTTATTGATTTTCATAAATTGTACTTCAGTTTAACAAATCAATATGTAGTATTCAGTTCATGAGAGTGAGCCCATAACTCACGAAATAATTTAAAGTCTTTCCAGAGTGGAAATGCTTTCATTTCGGAATGAAAATAATCTCGTCCTTGAAAATGAGTTCAGTATCATTAGTATGAGAGTATTCTTGGTAAATTGATGAATAGCCACGAGGAATAATATATAAGATTCATGAAATTGTCCATAAAATAATGATCGGTCATAATCAGATAATTGTGATTGCCAGAGAATTACAATACTTTGGCATAGAAATTATTCAGGGCATTCCTGCAGTTCACTATTCTTTACATTCTCTTTAAAATTGATAATGACGTCTGTTTTAGCTCGTTGATATTTGCCTTTGTATATGCCACTATCCTAGCTAAATAAGAAAAGTTCAGAAATACTTCGATTAAATGATAAAGCTATGGGGATTAAAATATTAACTTTCAGATTTCAAATACTCTGAAGAATTCCTTTATGGATATTTATCCGGATGAATATCCGTATTAACTCATTGTCCTGAAAAACAGTTTTTTAAAATTATGTAGGTGGGAGAGAAACTGGTTTGGTGTAAAATTATATCTCAAGCAAGAATGTGTAGGCTACATGGGTGGTTAATGTTTCATATCTCAGCAAAAGATTAAGGGGCCAAAGTTGGAATGCATGATAGACTTTTTAAAACTTGATCGCTTTTATGGAAGTGAAGCACAAACGTGGACAATGAATGGATATGATTACAATCTGTTAAAATAATTAATATGTGTAGTGTATGAAAAAGAAGGCTTGAAACTGAGAGCAGTAGAAGCGTGACAAAGCTATAAAATATAAAGCATGAATGAAATTGCAAGGTTGGGGAGTGTTTCCAGATTTTGATCACAGGAAAAGAATTTTCGAAAAATGATTTGTTGTTGATAATACTGGGAGGAGGTAAAGGCGGACCCACAATTTCGATGAATTATAAGGTAAAAGTGAGTGTTAAGGGTTTAAGTGCAATTTTGACAAGCATACGAAGATGGCGGTGCTGATGCAGTGGAAGCCTTTTGGAAGTTAGTTTCATCATTTGATTTTGCGGTTGAGGGTGATTGCGCACATGTCATATATACATACATATATATATATATATATATATATATATATATATATATATATATAGTATATATATATATGTATATATATATACAAATGTATATATATATATATATATATATATATATATATATATATATATATATATATATATATATATATATATATATATATATACACAGTATATGTGTATGTATGTAATTGTGAGCACGTGTATGCATGTGTGCGTTCATTTGCAGGCGAGTGTCTGTACTTGTGTAGGTATATATGTGTGTGATTGCTTAGAGTGGACTTTAATCCTAGGCCATAGAGGGGAGGGTGAATCACGAAATTAAGAATAAAATGAAAGGTTATTGGGAAAGGGATCGCCTTTATTGAGAGTTTCCTTACTCTCTCTAATATTCTTTGTTTGTCCTGGTTTCATGTATGTTTTGAAATGTAGTCAGAGTACAGTTAGAGAGGACTCTTTTTTTAAATTGCTTTTCCGTTCTCCTGTTATGTTGGCCTGAAGACAGAAAAGCTTTCAATAAAACAGTCGTATCTTCCTAATCTCAAAACCCGGAATTTCTGAACCTTCAAAATATCTTGAATTCATCGAATGTGCATCTCCCCTTAGTACTTCCATTTTTATATATATATATTCTGCATAACGGTGAGTTATTAAGGTGAATTCTAGACCATTTTTTGTTTTATATTTCCCCTTCGGGGAGGAGGAACGTTTGGAGGCAGTGGTTCACCCCAGTCTTTGCCGCCTTTCATTCTCTGGCTCTGAATTGCCCTCTTGCCTTCGCTTCCCTCTGAAATTGCATCATCTTTTTTTATCCCTTTCGCTCGATCTTTCTTTTTGTTGGCTAATATACCTCAGGTAATGGATTAACAAGAGAGAGGATTTATTTTGTTATTTTCGATAACTCATTTAAATTACTGAAAGCAGACTTCATTCCGGGAAACGATTGGGTTATGTGCGATCATTTTTTTATTTGTCATCTTTAATTATTTGAAATTGATCTGTAAACTAAACATCTTAAATTTAACAGTATGTTTTGTTCATATAAAAAGACACATTTGATGCAAGGTCAGCAGTCTTGAAAATGCCTTTATGATTATATATAAAGACTAAAAATGGTGTATCTTATCGTAATATTATCATCTCATTATTATATCAAGCTGTCCTGGCTTATAGTATTGAGAACATCAGATATTTTATACTTAACACCATCAAAATCGTATCAGGTAAATCATTTGGAGTTGATGCACCTTACGCTAAACTACTTTCTGTTTATTTATATAATGTGGAATTCCTTCATTTATTTCTTGTTTATGGGTATAAAGAACTGCAAATAGAATTGTCTGCATTTGTCCATTTATTTTCCCACAGATGGCGATCTGCTATACTTGATTCGTTACAAGGACAAGTTCCAACTATAAAGCACAGTGAAGCAATTTTTTAAGTATAGCTTTCTTCAAAGTTCCTTTCAGTTCATCATCTGTCTTCTTATTTTACGCCTTGGGAATTGATTCCCACAACTACTTTTTTCATGAAGCAATAAACAAGCATATTGTGCTATTTACCATCGCCCTGTTTTATTTCAGAAAGATCCCTCGGCTGGCTTAACTCTCTTTCGTGTGTTTTTCACCTTTTCCATTTCTCTTTTGGTGCCCCTCCCCTGCGTCCTTCATTTCAGGTGGTAGCGTGAGAGGTGTCGTATCTTTTCATTTGGTGTGACCATTGGTATCTATTGGTTATTGGGTTTACTGACAATTTTCTGCATTGCTTTCGTACAGTTTTTACACTCATTGACAGCTGATATCAGTTTTTGAAGAAATTCTGTTTTTCTGCCGCTGACGTTGAAGTAGTGTTTTTGCCCACTGAATGTGCTCAGTATATTATATTTTCAGGTTTTTGTGGTGAGAGATAGATTTATTTATTATTCTTTTTGTACTTTTTATTCTTGTCTCTAGTTCACTTCTGTTCATCGTTACTTCACTGTAGAAATATATCTTGATTTTTTTAAAGTTCTATTTTTTCCAATTAATGACATTGAAACGCTTACTAGCTTATGAGTATATTAATTTTATAAGGGAATTCAGTATCTGTTTCCCTTGATTTGGAGGTGATATTGGCTCCATAGGGTAAAACTTACACTGGTAACAAACTATATCTCTTAGTATTATTTTCAAAAAAAAGTATACAAAACTTCATATTACCTGACTGAAAACAACAGCAATAAAAACAAAAACATTTTTTGAAAAAGTAGGGAAATTTTTTATTTAATGGTGTAATCAATTGTTCAGTTTTTTTTACTTCCTCTTCATTTTTATTTACCCAGTTTTGCTTATTATCATGAGCATTTTTCCTCATTCCTCTTAGGGAGAGGATTTATAAATTCAAATAAGATATATGAAGCTTGGAATCTTGGACAAATCCTATCATATCGAACTGGATTATAGCGGTAAGCACTGCATATGGAATGTTTAACACTGCATATGCAATGTTTAACTGCGAATGCATTAACTTTGGAATATATATATATATATATATATATATATATATATATATATATATATATAAATATCAACACATGTCACGTGTGGAACAGAAATATGTATCAACTCAGGTCTCTCAGGTGGATAACGCCACCTATCAGAAATTTATATATATATATATATATATATATATATATATATATATATATATATATATATATATATGATATATATATATATATATATATATATATATATATATATATAAACATTAAGCCTCTTTCACGAATACTGAGTTCGAGGCTCACAAGATAAGGAGATTTACTTTATCCATTATCCATATACTGTTTTGTTTACTAATTTTGGCCGTAGGTGTAAAACTGACTTTAAGAGAGACATGTACTTATGAGATGAGTTGAATTCGTATCCTACTTGAAACCACAACGGTGTTTATAAGTTTGTGATTGCATTAAAATATATGTGTATGTATTATCTATTTCTTATTAAAGTAAGACTTGAACATTGCTCAAGTGTGGAATTTAGGACTGTCTATTTAAAATAAATAAATTTAAAATAAATTGTAAATATTTTTTTAATCATCGCACATTATATCTAGGTTAGAATTAAAGACATTCTAATGTATTTAAACCTAAGCCTTTCACTGTTAAATTTCATTTTCAGTGAAGGTGAAGTTCTTTTGCTCAACGGTTAGAAAGACCTTTTTCACAGTTTTGAAGATAGTTATCATTTTTTTAAAATTTTGACATTAGTTATTCAAATGCTTCCTTGGACGTATTTTACAATACATTACTTCCTTTTTTACAGAACGAACTCATGAAAGTGGACTCGACCCTTATGAAAGGACGACTCGACCGCTCAACCATTGAGTACGAGATGCGAATCCAAGAGCTCGAGGAGGAAATGCGCGGGAAGACCCGAGATTACGACGTCCAAGTTCGCAGCCTCAAAGAGCGGTTGTCCTCCATCGAGAACGTCAATCGCCAGCAGAACCTCGACAGATCGGACACCGAGAAGAAGTTTAGGGAAGAGAGAGATAAGTACAGGCAAATGGAGATAATGTACGAGGTCGCTCAGAAGGTGAAGGAGGAGCTCGAAGAGAAGACGAGACAACTCTCTGAGAGGGAGAGAGAACTGACGGCGGAGGTTATGACTCTTACCACAGAAAACCAAGAACTGAAGACCGAGAAGGAGGAACTGGAAGAGGAATTAGATGGGAAGGAAGAGGAGTGGACCGCTAAAATTGAGGAGGAAGGTCGCGCCATCGAGTTCAAGACTAAGATGCGGGTGGAGAGAACTTGGCTGGAGAAACTGAGGAGGAGTGAGGAAACTGCCGCCCAAGACGTAAGTTTTAACAGCTATCCCTTGTATGTATCCATATTTAAGCATCTCTCTGTTGCCCTCTACTGCAAATGATACGTTGAAGATGTTTTTCCATCTCGACCTCAAATGAAAAATAAACACTGAAGAATTTGTATAACCAAATATTCAGGCAGAGAAAGGAGATGAAAATCGGATATTTTTGCAGTGACCAGAAATGTTATTATGTCATGAAAGCACACTGTCGTAAATCCAAGTATTGCTGTATGATAATAAGTAGTGGTAGCATTTTATGTTGACATTATTCCTTTTAAACCTCTTATTGGAAAACTCAAGTGCGAAACATTTTACGAAAGCTTCTTTGCCAAGGACAGAGAGAGAGAGAGAGAGAGAGAGAGAGAGAGAGAGAGAGAGAGAGAGAGAGAGAGAGAGAGATGAAAAACATAACGAGGTCAAGCATGAGAATCTAGTGTTCTAAAAGAGACGTGGCTTCTTTCAGCTAAATCTTGTGAGCACTACCATCCTTTAACACAGAAGACATTATACTGAGGAGGATACGTTTCAGCCTTCAAATGGCTTAAAGAAGCATAAAAGGTTCAAAGTTCCGTTTCCGTCTCTTAAATTCTTGATAAACTGATGACCTCAGCTTTTCTCATTTTTTATTCTTAAACTTCCTTTATGTTGAGCATATTTTTTGAATTTTTTTAATTTTCCAGATCCTTCCCACTGATTATTATATATATATATATATATATATATATATATATATATATATATATATATATATATATATATATACATACATAGGTATGCATGTATGTATGTGTGTATGTATATATATGTACACACACATATATATATATACATATATATATATATATATATATATATATATATATATATATATATATATATATATATATATATATATATATATATATATATATATTATAATTAAGTATATATATATCTACATATATGTACATATAATATCACTCTGTTATTATAACAAAAACGAATAAATACTAACAAGAAATTTGGCTAGAAAGTTTGTATAAATCATATTGTAATGTGTGAAAGAAACAAAATGCGATCTTGGGTTCACATCAACAGAAGAATATTCAGAAGAGGACAGAGAGAGAGAGAGAGAGAGAGAGAGAGAGAGAGAGAGAGAGAGAGAGAGAAACATAAGAGTCAAGCATGAGAATCTAGTGTGTCTAAAAGAGACGTGGCTTCTTTCAGCTAAATCTTGTGAGCACTACCATCCTTTAACACAGAAGACATTATACTGAGGAGGATACGTTTCAGCCTTCAAATGGCTTAAAGAAGCATAAAAGGTTAAAAGTTCCCGTGTCCGTCTCTTAAATTCTTGATAAACTGATGACCTCAGCTTTTCTCATTTTTTATTCTTAAACTTCCTTTATGTTGAGCATAATTGTGAATTTTTTTATTTTCCAGATCCTTCCACTGATTATATATATATATATATATATATATATATATATATATATATATATATATATATATATATATATATATATATATATATATATATATATATATAGGTATGCATGTATGTATGTGTGTATGTATATATATGTACACACACACACATATATATATACTGTATATATTATAATTAAGTATATATATCTACATATATGTACATATAATATCACTCTGTTATTATAACAAAAACGAATAAATACTAACAAGAAATTTGGCTAGGAAAGTTTGTATAAATCATATTGTAATGTGTGAAAGAAACAAAATGCGATCTTGGGTTTACATCAACAGAAGAATATTCAGAAGAGGACAGAGAGAGAGAGAGAGAGAGAGAGAGAGAGAGAGAGAGAGAGAGAGAGAGAGAGAGAGAGAGAGAGAGAATTTGATGTTGACTGACCAAATGACGAAGACCTCATTTAAATTTTTAATCGTTTGTGAGAAGTCTGGCTTTCGGTTGCAGTTTCTCTTAGGAAGTGATTTTTACTCGAGCATCTGGAAGCAAACATTACTTAGATAAACACATGCAACACAAGCTTTGATCTTCGTTCGTCCACAAGATTCGTAAATACTCTTTTATTCAGCATTTGCTTACGTCCTGTGGAGAGAGAGAGAGAGAGAGAGAGAGAGAGAGAGAGAGAGAGAGAGAGAGAGAGAGAGACGTTGGGAATTTTAGGTGAATTAAATGATCAGTCTTTTTATACGGATCCCATTATTTATGTAGAAAAACTCCTCAAAGCTTGCAACAGCGAATGATGAGTAATACAGAAGGTGATGTATTACCAGAAGAAAACCAGATTTAGATGGAGGTGGAAATTCTCTCTCTCTCTCTCTCTCTCTCTCTCTCTCTCTCTCTGGAAGTGTCGGGGTATGCAATCTAAACCGCGCGAAAAATTGGAGCCAGTATATCAGAAACTTGGGCGGGAAGCTATCAGGCAGAATAATTACAACATTTTGTTATACTGACTGCTTTAAGAGAAGGAACAAAGGCAGGCGGCTTCCAAGGAGGACAACTTTAGATTCGAAAGTCAGGTGACTGGCACAGACGGAAGGAAGGTATAAGATCTGTCATTGTTAGATGGACAACCAAAATTAAACGGTGACAAAAAGCAGATGTTATTCGCTCCCCATAGCAAGAAAACTTCTGCCATATTCGTTATGAATTCGTTTTCTTTATGTATTCCCACTTTAAGATTTTGTGAATGTGTGCAGGCAGTCCTCAGTAACTTTTCAGCCAGATTTGGTGAGCTGAGAAGATTTGCAATTGCTGTGTTTTGCAAATCCATATAGCTTAGAACCATTTTTCTTTGTTGCCGAGTAATTTTGACATGAAGTGAAATGGCTTGCTGATTGAGGGTATGCATCATTTACGAGCGTTTGTCCTCTGAAAAGATTGTTTAGCCCGAGAGCATTTTGTTTCCTTTTCTTCTGAGCCTTTTTTTTTTTTATTATTTCCTCGTTGTTTACAATCCTGATTCCTTTTGTCACCGAGTTTGAATGGAAGAGCAGTACTTTTGTTTTGATGTAAAGAAAGATTTATCTCTTTGATAGATGACATCAATTTGTTGTGGGTTTTTCAATGTTGTTTACGTCGAAAGGCGCACCAGTCGGGATTCTATATGCATTTGTTCTTTGGTAGGGGGACAACTTGTTAGGATTCTCAGCCTTTTACTACGGTTTTTATTCCATTTTATTTTCGGTTTTGCACCTGAAAACCAATTGCATGCATTCCGTGTTATTGCAATTTGTTGTTTGGCAGTGCCATTTTTTAAGTAATCTAAAGCCAAACTTTTCTAAATGCTATTTGTAAACTGAGTAACGTTTTTAACTAAGTTTGTCTTTATTTTCGCAAAATAAACTAAAAGTCATTTGTACTACAACAAACTTGGTAATTTTCAAGTTGAGTTTGGAATTCAAGATATACTTTCTATACCGTGCAGTCAAGGGATAAATCTCTCTCTCTCTCTCTCTCTCTCTCTCTCTCTCTCAGTAAAATGAACTAATAAAATGAACTAACGTTTAATAAAAGAACTATTATTATGTCATCCAAAGGAACTTAACTTTCTCTCTCTCTCTCTCTCTCTCTCTCTCTCTCTCTCTCTCTCTCTCTCTCTCTCTCTCTCCATCGCTGTCTGTCTGTCTCTTACGGGGTTATATTCATGATTAAAAACTTTTATATGTAAATCATTTAATCATCCTGATTCCAAGGAAATCTCTCTCTCTCTCTCTCTCTCTCTCTCTCTCTCTCTCTCTCTCTCTGTAACGGGTTGCTGCGACGTTGGAGAGAGAGATAATGAAGAAAGAGGAAACCTTGACGTGAGAATTCATTGTTCCGTTAAATATATACCACAAAAACTGGAAGGCTTCACCGAAGCTTCACTGGAGTGAAACCATTCATAATATGTTCATAAGGTATTCTTTTTCTCTGAATAAACTTTCGAGTTTATCATGGTCTAAGGGAATCCGCCCGTCTGCCGCTCTGCCCATATGCCTGATTGATTATCTGGTCAGTATCTGAAGACTGCGATGCAACCACTACGGATTTTCTGCGGTTATTGAATCCGAAAATATGTTTAAATTTTGGAATATTTTGAAATATAAAAAAGAAAATCTTGATAAAAATGTTTCATGGAATTTTGGTTTTATCCACCCATACTTTATTAATATTTCCACATCCTATGACCAAAAAATTATTTATGAAAGTGGTCGAAAACTGGTGAAAAGAGATTAGATCATGTGAAGAAATCCAGCTCCACCGTGAAACAAAAGAGTCTTTGATTTTTAAACAGCATCCTCCCAGAGAACCCCGCTGTCTGCTCATCTCTGCTTCCCGGAAATGATTTTCTAATATGTATACACTTGCATTTTATGCTTGTCTGGACTCTCTCTCTCTCTCTCTCTCTCTCTCTCTCTCTCTCTCTCTCTCTCTCTCTCTCTCTCTCTCTCTCCCGTAGTGAGTACAGGGATTTGAAATAATCCAATAGATTTTTTTGTACTGCTTATAGGGATTTGAAATAATCCAATAGAAATAAGCTAATTTTGTGGTTTTGAAGAAGGTTAATTACATTGGTATTGATGTTTACATATAATCTGCATTATCCTCTTTGCGCTTTAGCTTGCCTTTTTCGGTAATGCTTTTCATTCAGAAATTCTGTTAATCAAGTATACAAACTATCTCATTACATAACTTATTGAGTGCCCATATCTAACATTCTAAAATCAATTATAATTTGTTATCTCACCCTCTTTTGCAGATGGAAAGGATGCGAGAAAGTTACAAGAGATCCGAAAATGACATCAGAAAAGAGCTCGCCATGGCCCAGAAGAGTGAAGAGGAAGCCAAGAGACTAAATGAAGAATTCAAGAAGAGGGTGAGTTCAGTCGCTAAGGGATTTCCTGGAAGAGGTTTCTGAAATGACTTTTATCTAGGAATGGTCGAGACGTCTCCATTTTAGGTCCTAGATTAACTTTCTTTGTGTTGCGCGCGTATAAACTTTATACTTAGTGATAGTATTTACCTAAGTAGAAAGGTTGTTAAAGTCTCTTTTCAGTACCTTTATACTTTTTTCTGTGTTGGGCAGTGTGAATGAACTTTATTTATATGATATTATTGTCTGAAAGAGGACCATCTCTTTGAGCAGTATTTTAAATGAAAATTCCGGCTCAGCTGTATCCAGTTTAATTTTTTCATTATGTTTGATAATAATTTTTCCTCTTTGGTTAAATCATAAATGTAAATTCCAAAATTCATAGGACTTTTTGGGTATCAGATGCATATACTTAATATTCGGTGCACAAAAAAGTGTTAGTTCTCTGCAGTAGTTCATTATTCATCCTTGATGGGTTGGCACTCGTACTCGGGGCCTCGTGGGAAAGGGGGCTCTTATGTGCTAACAAAGGAAGTGAGAGAATATAATCCATTACATTCACTGAAAGTCGAAATTGTAGAATATACAGGGCCTTCATCGGCGGTTTAGGTATCCTTTGTGTATCGTTTGGTAATGGTCGTAGACTGCCCCTTCTAGAAATAGCAGAATAAATGTTAGGAGAGGCCGGTAGCCGTCATACCAATGTTGGTATGGATGGGGGAAAGCCTTCCTTGAGTTATACTACCTTATAGACAACGTTCTCCCTCTTCAAAATATCGAAAGGAGGTTCTGAGTTACTTCCAGTAACGGGTCGGCTTTTCAGGTTCTTGCGTTGGCCTATGGAAATAGGCACCAGAACCTGAGCTCCTAACAAATCATTACAGATAATGCCTCTACCAGAGCAGCTGATGACAAAGTTGACAAGGCATACAAAAAGAAAGAAGCTATGCAAGTTATTTTGGAAGGGCATAAATCAACCTTTCAGAAAATTATCCACAAAACTCCATTCTCATTCTCTCTGAAAAGTAAATACCTACGGTACAATTATGTCATTTTATGAATGATGATAGAGTGGATTGTGGTAGTGACTGTTGAGGAGGAAATCAGGATAACTAACATGTGGAGGAATGGAAAAATGGCCAAAGTTGAAGGGATTATAAGTGAGAGCCTACAGCTTGGATGTGAAAAGGGATTGGGCTGCTAACCGCACCGTGTTAAGTATGCACGGATGAGGGAAGGTTCCAAAGGAATGAGCAAGATGAATAATTGTTTCTATATATGAGGAGAAAGGTGATAAAGGTAACTTCAAGAATTATAGAGGCATAGCATTGCTCAGCATACCAGAGGATTGTTCGTCTTGAATAAGTAGCACCGCTAAAAGTCTGATTAATAAGGGAAGAACAAAGTGGGTTTAAACAAGGAAAAGAGAGAGCAAGACAAGGACTTCTCCTAAGGGGGAGATGAAACAGAAGGACCGAAATATAAAGTAATGGTATAAACTTAAGTAAAGATAAAATCCAAATTCAAGACATTTGTGGCAAGTACAAAGATGCAACAGACTTCATAAGACCGGGGCTGTCGCTGTTACCCTAGTAGCGCGCGCGCACACACACACAAACACACACATGTGTGTGTGTGTGCGTGAACAAACAAGCATCCAGAGTAGTGGAAAAACATGTGAAAAGCAATATGATAGGTATATAACTAAGCAAGAAACCTGAAAGGAAGAAATTTAGATTAGTTAAGGAAAGCAGAGGATGGGAGTGAGGTCCACACCATGGCGCCACAAGACAAAAATCAATCACCGAATGAGAAGAATTTTTGGGAATCTATAGGGCCCCCGGGTTTCATATATCCTCTTCTGAATGGTGGCCGGTTAGTTCTATTCCTTAGGGTAATGGATCTTAAAAGAGACTGAAAACCTGTACAAAGGAGGGAGAGAGGATCTGGAGAAAGGAAAAGACAAGGCCATTAATACGATTTATTTTATTCATTTATTTTTGTGGAAAAGATGGTAAAAAATATTGGTGCCCTGGATAAAAAAAACAAATTTCCAATCAGGCAATGGTAAAGAGTAAATGGGATTAGAAGGAAAGTTTACATCTCCGAATAAAACTCCTCTTTTTATGCCGCAGTTTAAAGTGAAGGTAGTGAAGAGAGGAAGCACGTTCCCTTGTTATCGAACAGAATAAAAGGATTTAACAGGGAAGCAGAGAGAGGGATATGCAGTCACGGTGCCCTTGGTAAAATTAACATAATTTTCATATAATGTCTATTTTCTTTTACACAAGTACCACATTTGAGACATAAAACTTACCCAAATTCGTTATCATCAGGATCATCATCAGGCGATTTCCACCTTTTTAAACCGTAATTACACTCATTTTGCTCAATGAACAAAAACATTTTATAAAACATTTCGACTCTGAAACTGTATGCAGTGTAATTAGTTGCTTTGTAATGTACTATGTATTTTAATGTATTTTCATTTAGCCATTGACAACTTCAAACTCTCCTGATTAGCGGTATTTTAGTGTATTTCAACCACTTGCAGTTCTCCTATTGCGGATACAATTACGGTTTATCTTTATTGGATAGACAACCGTGAAAGTTAAATCCATGCATGTATACACACAGATATCCACCTACACAGCATTTAGAAAATAGTGTTTTATGTTCTTTTTGATGTCAGTTGTGAGGCCACCTTTTCTTCACAATTCTCATGATATTGGTTCGTTGGATGCAAACTGGTAGAACACCTTCTATAGAATAAATATATGACTCGAAATTTTTGGGAGCATTGGGTCTGCATATCAAATTATTTTGTAAAATGATAGCTAAATACTACCCAAGCAAAATACATATATCGGAAATTAAGTACTAGATTTGAATGTGCAGGTATCTCTTATTTATCCACCTCCATATCTTCATATCAAAACACCTTCAGAGCACCAGGGCTCAGACATTAAGATGCTGATGGCTTATGAATTTAGGAATCAAATATTTTAACAGAGTCATCTTTTTCTTTCTTATATATCATCATAGATTGCTATATATTATCTGAATCTTTCACATTAAGCGATACAAAACGAGTTACTTTCGCGTTTATCAGTTTTTAGAAATACGGAATCCAGTGGTCAGCATCTCACAAGTCTTTTGAGAAATTGGTTTAGTTTTACATGGCTCCTGTCATTTATCAAAGACTAAGCCATAGAAAATTTCAAGTTTCTAGCTCATCAGGAACGCGAGGTTTCAAACACCCAAAGTACTTAAAGAACAAGAAATTGCTGAGCTTTCATTGTAGGTAGGCTTGGAAGGAATTTTGACCTATCTTCATACTTCAAACGTCAGATCGGCCACTCATGGGACCAGCTTGTCTGTGTATGTTGTTGGTCTCCCTAAGTCTATTAAAAAAACATTTTATACCACAAGCCACTTTTTGTTGTTGCTTTGATATTTACTTGGAGGGCACGGTTAGCTTATGATCACCTGTAAGAGTTCTGAAGTCGAATATATTGACCATAAATATTAATCTAGTAATTTTATGGATTTCTTTATGAAATGAATTGTTAGATAACTTTGAGTCAGCTTTGCATTAACCAAACACTTCATCTCTGAAGTCATTTTCCATTTAAATAAAAACGGACATATGTTGTTAATTTGAGAAATCAAAGTGTAATTCCACATAATTATTAAGAATGAAATAAATGTCATATTGCTCATCACCTCACTAGAAATATTACTCCCGACGTCTTTCCAGATTTCAAAGTTCAGTAATGTAAACTTCAACGTTGCTTACGGGAATCTAAGTAATGTGAAATTCTCAAACCCTTTCAGGTGCGTGTCCTTAGACAATCAGAGGCCGACGCCAACCACAGAATCAAGGATTTGGAAGATCTCATCGGCGAAATGAGGAAACAGGGCGATTCCACCGCTATCTCAAGGTTAGTCTGTTGCCAGGGATTGCCATGTAAATTTGCGGGGGAATTTTCTTTCTAATATTACGCAATCATTCTTTAATGCCATATAAGCATTTTATGTATGTACAATATATATATATATATATATATATATATATATATATATATATATATATATATATATATATATATATATATATATATATATATATAATATATATATATATATATATATATATATATATATATATATATATATATATATATATATATATATAATCATAAACGTATATCCAATATATGTATATATATATATATATGTATATGTGTATATATTTATATGTATACACATATAAATATATATATATGTATACTGTATATATTTATATATATGTGTATATAATGTATGTATGAATGTATGTATATATATACATGTATGCAGTGTAGTCATATGCAGAACGTATAGGGCGCTAAATAAAACTGAAAATATGGAAAATTTATTTGCTTTCGTGGATAATATTCTCCCCTCTTTGAGGAAGGATCAAAAAAAGTTACAAAGAGCCGAGTGTAAAAAAATGAAAACAAGAAAAAGGTTGTTTCGACGTGATAAATAGCCAAACACTGATGATTTCTGATCGCCTGCCGAAAACACCTTCGTCTTCGAAGGTGAAGTTGCAACCAATCAACTCGCTTATCACGAACTTAGTTTTTATTGCTCTGAAAAATGTATGTACCATAAAGTATTTTCATGTATATAATCATTGTGTACATGTGTTGGATTAAATCGATTCCAGTGATCCTTTTTCCCTTGTTCACATATTGCATACTTTTCATTTCATCCAGTTTTACAGATCATTTTCATTCTTGTCTGTGTAGCAAAAGTGGGCTTTGTTCATCTCTAGTAGGGAGTCACAATCTTTTCTTTTTCTGCGGTCATGGATGTTGACGCCCTTCCTTTCTTATACCGCTTTCACCCTTCCAACCAGCATTCTCTTGACCATCCTCTCCTCTTTCCTTCCAGTATTTCAGATTTGTTTCACACTGATAAAAGTATTTAAGCAGATCACCATTAGTCAGGTTAGAGAGGAATGTAACACCACCTCCTGAGTCAGGTAGGACCCGACACCCTAGGTTCTATCAAGTTGGTTAAGGTTAAATTTGGAAGTTTGTGGGTTTCATTGATGGTCTTTTTCTCCCACCTGCGAACCCCGGGTTCCTATTACGAGCTACTGTTATTGTTAGACATTTGGGGAGTGTTATGGGATTACCAAGCATTCCTAATAGAAATGAATGTCAAATTCGGAAGATTTATATTAAATCTACCAGGAAATTATGCTTCACACCTATACTTCATTATACAATTAATTCATTTTAAAATTAACATTTACGGAAACATTTCAACAACTGCTCTAAGCTGAAATGAGTTCACTTGAGCATGGAATATTTTTTTCTATTTTTCCTCGGTTTTGAATTATTCAAAAATAACAGAATGATTTGGAAATCCTTCCGTTTCTGCGGTAGCCATAAAATGTTCTCGTTTCTGTTTTCATTGGCTACTGAACGACGTAATGGTGTTATGGTACATTATTTTTGTGTGCAAAGGGTATCATCATCTTGGCACATATTCTGGCACGTGTCGTTCATTATTTTTTTTTATTTTATTTTTGTTCAAGGAATACACCATCCGCATTCGGGAACACGTGTGGTATAAAAATGTATATTTTCAACTCACGTTTAATTTTCTTGAGCACTTTTGTCTCTCTTTCGGCCGTTTATTTCCTTTTTTTTCTCTCTCTCTCTTGGCTTCCTCCACCGTATGTTGTGTTTGTTTAACCACGTAACAAAAGCTGTGTTTGTGTTTCTGAGGCAGCCGGAGTAGTTTTTTGTTTCTCTGAATTTTTTTTCGCTATTACTGGCGAAGATGATTATGTTATCTCTGGCTGAATGTGATTTCGAGTGCAGTAGTATGTGCTATTGACTATACTTTTCCTTTCATTTTTCATGCGGGATAGGGACTGGTTTTCTTCGTTTATTTTCCTTTTTGTACATTTTTATTTAGACTGGTTTTGGAATGAGCGTGGTTTTGCATGTTCTCTTTGGCCTTGTTTTTTGGTTGTTGCTGTTTAAGACTTACTATTGTTAATTTTCTTGTTGTTCGTAAAGTACTCGATTCTCTTCGTGGCTTTTTCCAAATTGGACAGTAACTAAATGAAGGAAAATGTCAGTATAACAACTCCGGGTTTAAGAAGAGGCACATTTATAGTTCGATTTAGATCAATATTTTTTCCATAAGAACTTGGTATTTTTGTACCGCGTTTGCAGTAAATTTAAAATGGAAATATCTGGGCAATGACCGGCCGTGCTGTGATTTCTTTAAATTCGATGTTATATAAAATCCTACATTTTTTTTTGTTGCGTATAAATAAAAGAAAATGTTTCCAACAGGTCTCACCATTTATGCGTTTGAAAATATAACGGGAGATAAGTGATTTTGAAAAAAAGAAAGTTTGTGATAAGGTTTTTCCTTTCTTTCTTTCTTACTAATGGGTACTTTTAAAATTAATCAAAGTCATGGATGAATACCCAAAATTATTACTCTGTTACTTAAGATGATGCACTTCCCATGTCCTTGTCGAATCAAAGAAGCTTACTTGACAGAAGAAATCCATTTGATCCCCAATAAACTTTTAGTTCCAATTAGTTTTCAGCGAGGTGGTGGCCATGAATGCTTAATGAGGATATTTTATAAAATAGTTTTAATAAGCACCAGCTAACGATGTACTTCGCGCAAATGTGTTTGTGTTTTTGTTTGTTTATCTGTTGGTCTGCAAGCCACTTAATATTTCAAAGCTGCTCAAAGTTGATTTGATTTGTTTGTGAGACAGGCCATAATTTACGTTCAAGATTTTCTCTTAAGTCCTTCAGCCATCAGAATTTAAAACCTTGAGGCATGCACTCTTGAATGTCGTCCAGCTGTTATTTGCTTTAGACACACACATATATATATATATATATATATATATATATATATATATATATATATATATATATATATGTGTGTGTGTGTGTGTGTGTGTGTGTATGTATGTATGTATGTATGTATGTATGTATGTATAAATAACGGCAAATGCTACGAAGGAAAAAAGAAACAACAGAGTAGTTGCTAGGCCTTTCGACACAACAGTCCTTTACTAGCAGACTGATGAGAAATATAAAAATAAGTGTACAAGAAAGTTCGTATAATTGACAGATGACATACAGATATTCCTGAGGGAGGGAATAATGAAGAACAGATGCACCTGGAATCCAACACAGGGAGGAGTCTGTTAAAGGATTATGCAGGAGAAGAGACTAACCCCCAAAAATGACTTTGGAATGAATAAGCTGATTACATATTTATAAAAATACAACACATTTCCTCCTTTTGGTAAACAATAACAGTTTTTTTCAAAATGAACATAAAAAAAACTATTAAACATAATTGCAGATTCATTCATTTAAGTGAAAGCTTACACAGGATCAATTGGACTGAAAGTTCAGTGATTCCCTGAACAAAAGATTTCTCTTTATGAAATCTTTTAGAATCTGCAATTATACAGCTTACTTCCAGCTGTAATTTCAACCTTAGCCCTGGCATGTATCATCTGGGCCCCTGTACTAGTAAAATGTTCAAGAATGACCTTAAAGATAAAATCACTGACTTAATTTCTAATTAGTTACCTTATATGTGTTTTCTGTGTATTCGTATGTTCAATAGTTTTTTGGAAATGCTTCATTTTGCAAAAAATCGTTATTGTTTACGAAAAGGAGAAAATGTGTTGTACTTTTAATAAATATGTAATCAGCTTATTCATTCCAAGGTCATTTTTGGTGGTTAGTGTCTTCCCCTGTATAATCCTTTAACTGACTCCTCCCTGCTTTTGAGCCAGTTGGTCTAATACTTTGTAAAACCTCTCAAAAGATTTACCTTTGTTTTGATAGGTCCACTAATTCTTCAACTGTGTTGGACTCCAGATGCATCTGTTCCTTATGATCCCCACCCTCAGGGATATCTGTATGTCATCTGTCAATTATACGAGCTTTCTCATAAAATTATTTTTATATTTTTCATCAGTCTTCTAGTAAAGGACCGTTGTGTCGAAAGGCCTAGCAACCACGCCGTTGTTTCTTTTTTCCTTTGTGGCATTTGCCTTTATTCATATATGCATCACGTTCCATATCTTCGTGAATCAGTTATACATACATACATACATACATACATACATACATACATACATACATATATATATATATATATATATATATATATATATATATATATATATATATATATATATATATATTATATATTGTCCATCTTCACTGTAAAAATGTTGGCATATTTTTGGAATTGCCAATCCTATCTAAATGAATTATCAGATTTCTGCCTTGGAAATCACAGAACATCATCATATGTTAATTATTGCAATTACCGTTTTTATTCTATTTTATGAAATATCTTTTGCCTTCCAGTACGAATAAAATTCCCTTAATTGGTTTACTTACGCTGGACTTCGTCAAAGGTAATGATTTTTTAAAATCCGATTTATGAATATTCAGCCTTGTTTTTTGCTATCTCTCTCTCTCTCTCTCTCTCTCTCTCTCTCTCTCTCTCTCTCTCTCTCTCTCTCTCTCTCTCTCTCTCAAATGGGTCATTTGAGCGGAAAAATACAGTAACCAAATATTACTGCTGCTTTCATACATTAACTACTGCATCGTGGATGAACCCTTGTGCAGAAAACTTCCTGCACATTAGTCCATCTGCATCAGTTTACTTTTATGTAGTAGGACTCTCACATTCTGGATATTAATGCCCTACCATTCCATCAGCTCCCCTCACCATTAATTAGCTATTCCCTCCTTCCCAATCCTCGATTATACCGTATACTCTAGACTAACATATCCTTGATTTATTAACATGGCGAAGCCATCGTAAAACACTCGGATACATCTTTTCAACTAAGCTAACCTTTTGGCTCTTCTTTTTATTTTCCATCTTAACTTCCATAAAGGAGAGATGGCTTAGCAAATTCTTCACACAATCTAACATTGCCTTTCATAGACACTCTAAGTCTCTTCCAAATCTTTCATATACATCCAGCTACTCTCGTTGCTTCACTTACTTTGTGATTCACATTTCTCATCCCGCCAACATTTGTAGCATTTACTTCCACATCTAGTATGAAATAATCGTCCCACTATTCTAGCATCCATATCATTCATTGCTCGAGCGTCCTGTTTCCCTTTTACGCAATATCCTTACATTTTTTTCCAATTCACTATCAGTTTTCTTATTGTACAAGCACTTAAACTCTCTTTTACTTGTTTCTGCAGCTTCAGCTCACTTCAGCATATCACAAACAGACGTCAGCAGTTCCACACTCTTTATCCTATCCTAATATTTGCATATATATCTAATGTCCTCCCTGAGTTCTCCCATCACTTTTTCATCAAGATATCAAGATATTAAACGGCTTGGGTGACTTAATGTGCCAGCTTACAAAAAACCATTCATCTCCCGTTATTACAGCTCTGACGCCTGTAGTCAGTTAACCATCATGTACATAATTCGCTCTATAGATCAACAGAGGCCCGGTTGCTTTTAGTAGCGATACAATACGAATATGCCTCATCTCCCTATAGGGGATAACTTCCTAGAGGCCTAATAATTTGTAGCTCTCCGTAAGATCTTTTAGATTGAGGTTGCTGGTCCCGTACTTTCGTCTTTTCCAGCTGCGACCCATAACAATCAACTATCATGGGTAAATTCCATGCTTAGGTCGTGATAGGTACAAAGAGTTGTACAGAAAGCTAGCGGAAAGACTTATTCCCCATGTTCGATATGTCTATTGTATGTTTTCGGGTGTCGGTTGACTTGTTTTTATCTGCAGTAACTCTCTCTCTCTCTCTCTCTCTCTCTCTCTCTCTCTCTCTCTCTCTCTCTCTCTCTCTCTCTCATATTTGGCATCTTAGCACGCCGTCTTAAAATTATATTTCCCTCATATCACCTGGAAAACTATTGAATTTGAAAAAAAATATCCTACTTTGCAAACAAATTGTTTTGGAGCCATTATTTTTAGTCCATTTTTTATAATTATTTTCGACTGATCAGAGAAGCATCGAAAACATATTTACCATTCAGTCTTTTGGCTAACGCTGTTTGAGGCATAAATATAGCTGAGCGCATTAAAAAGTAGCTTTCATTGTGAAAAACAGCTTGTTTTGTTTCAGCGTTGGTGTAAAATAATCGTACCCGAACTCAGATTTTGACGTTAAGGTATTATATCCAGTAGGAAACAATGTACTGGAGCATTTCAAAAGTAAAAAAGCATAAGATTTTCTGAACAAGATGATATGTTGCACGTAATAAAGATTATGTGCAGTTCATCAACAATTCAGACAAACGAAATAAACAATTAATTAAAATGAAATAAAGTGTGAAATATTTGTAGTTTATGTCAATACTGGTTTACATAGTGAAATTGCTTTTTTATATTCTTTACTGTATCCTCGTGAGAGGCACTAGTAACATCGGCTGTTAAAATACCTTGTTTACGTAGCAATTGATAAGATATTAAGGCATATATTTAATACGCATTCAGTAGTGTGAAATAAATATATGAATTTTCGAAGAAAAGTGTTATGCTGTTATAACTATCGCTTAAGACCGTTCTGAGCGTAATTTAGAATCCAGTGTTGCACCATTGAGAGTATTTCTGTCGCAAAATGTAATGGGTTTTATAGGCTCGAAAAGTCATAACATTAAGCTACAGAAGTGTGGTACCGCATAATACTGTAACGTTTTACTCTAAGTGTTTCCAAAACTGCCTAAACTGGTAGTTGTGAGAACGCAATACTTTTTGTCAAATACTCCAGTATTTATTTACAATAATGAACAGGTGCTATTTACATTTGTGACAAAAAGTGTAAAAAATTGCACAATGTTTAATTGTTCTGTTGGTCCAGAGAATAATTACTGTATTAGCTGTTGTTAGCTTTGTATGTGAAGGAAACAGACATAGAAACTTAGAAAAAAATCTTTATATAAACCTGATAAAAAGCGAACTTTGACATGAATATTTCGAATATCAATATTTCTAGGATTCCATCGAGATAAAAGATCAGGATAGTCTGTGACTTAAACATTCGGTGAAGAAAAAGAAAACAAAAACGATTAAGTAGAAATAAAAATAAAAGTGATAATATTTTCTCATATCTATGAACAGCCTGACGTGCAAAAGTGAAACCTTAATAGAGTTGATGAGAAGGAGGGAGGAAATATTTATTTATAAATGATAGGGCAGGAAAATGTAAAAAATACAAACATGTTGAATACATTTCCAGTAAAGTAGTCTTTAAATCCCTTGACAGGACCATTCCTCAGTACTGTCACTTTTTAGAACACAGATAGCTAAAGAAATGAATAAAACTGACAAAAGAAGAGACGAAAAAGAGCAACCTCTCTTGAATGGAATACAAATCCTTTTACAAGTCAGACTGAAATGAAAACCAAACTGTCATTTCCATTCTATTCCTTTTTGAAACAAAACTTATCCTCTTGCCCCTCGGTACAAAGTGCACTCTTGGGGTTTCTGGTTCGAAGGGAATCGGGTTCAGGCCTGACAGAAAAGTGGGAAATATCCCTGAATGTTTCCAAATGCCATTGCATGAAAATATTCAGGAAAAATTGCTGTCGCACACGGGGCTGCAAATTAAATGCCACAAAACCTGTATGAGAAAGATGGTTAAACGCAGGCGTTATGTGCATTGTAATATCTACGTGTCAGTTGGCTCTGGCTAAATATTATTTTAGTTATAAAAGTGTAGCAGATTCCGGTTTACATAAGTAAACAAAATATAAAATTAGAAGTAAAAAAAATCTGACGGAGTTATTAAGAAGACTCATGAAATATTAGTTAGTCCAGGAAACATTAATATTGTTTCTTTTTATTTAATGTTTTTATAAAAAGACTGAACCGTCTCTTGGTACCACCTATCCATCCATTTTTATGGCAACGCCTAATTGTTTATAATTATATATATATATATATATATATATATATATATATATATATATATATATATATATATATATATATATATATATATGTATGTGTGTGTGTGTGTGTGTGTGTGTGTGTATGTATGCATGTATATATATATGCATGTATATATACACCACCACTCATGTTTTCCTGCGTTTTTACTTCCACAAATTTCCACTCATTTTCAGACTTCCGTTTCACAGTTCTCATCCAAATAAGTCTCTCTCTCTCTCTCTCTCTCTCTCTCTCTCTCTCTCTCTCTCTCTCTCTCTCTCTAGATAATGCGAGGATGTTGGGAGGTTTACATACTGACACATCAACCACTTCGCATTCATCTATTTTATGGTAATTCATGTTAATTCAGAAAAAATTTATTTTGCTTTTAAATATTCTAAAGTGTTTGGTATTCTTAGAAGGTGGACTCTATTTTAAGTTTAACTACCTTTTTTGCATATTTTGCGGTATTGTATAATGAAAACGACCCGCATTTAAAAATCCGTTTCATATTTTTATATATTTTACTTTCTTTTGTGATTTATTTTTTTATATCTATTGCCATGTAATATCAGCCTTATTTTTGTATTCCTCTCCTCCTTGGAACTGTGTTAAGATTATTCTGTATTCTTTATATATTAATTTGTTAACTTATCTGTTTTTCTAATAACTGATCTCCTCTCTCTTTATTTCCCTTTATCTCCTGTTGCTTCTTTCGATTGAACATCATATTCTTTGGGAGCTTGAGTTTCAAGTCAATGGCCACTGTGGGCTTGTACCGTATGGATCATATTCGGCATAATAATAATAATGTCTCTTAAAACACTGCATATGGAACTTCCGTAATTTCCCTTGTATTATAATTTTTCACCCCATCCTGCCAACTAACTCCTAATATGCTTCCCCAGGTTAATTCTCAAATCGACAGAATCTTTTAAGGTATTGATTCGTTACCATACCGTAATCCATAACAACGCAGATCGTAGTGCACTAATATATAATCTTATTCCTCATGGAACACCAGTCTATTTTATTTCCAGATATGTTCTGGTTTCTCAGGCAACATCAGTAGATGTGATTTCCAAAAGAGTTCCGCTTGCCCATTATTTGATTTGCTTTTGTTAGCCATCCACTAATTTCCAACTCAAGAGAGACTGTTATCATTCTTCCTAAATATGTGAAAGACTCAACTCCATAAATCTTTTCTCCATTTTGTGTTATTTCTGTTCTTCTTAGAATCGTCTCATCAGATAGATGATGTAGTCTGTTACGCAAGCTTCGTAAAGCTTGTGGAATTTTGCTGTTAACGGCACCATCCTCTGTGTATTTTGAGTTTGTCAAGTTCCTGTCAATCCAGTTTAAACCTCTTCTATCTCCAACCACTTTTTCCATTATAAAATGCCTGAGAGGTTGACCTAACATTTCCCTGTTGCTTCCCACAATTTTCTGCAAAGTCTCTTGACAGGTCCCCATCAACATTAATTTTTCGTTTGCTTCGTTCATGGATAATTTCAGTTAGATGCCACTGTGATGTAAGAACTCAGTATTGGTCTGCAGTAGCTGTCAAAGGCATTCTCTTAATCAGCAGCAGCCGTCAAAAGGCTGTTTCTAAATTTAATACACTTCTGCAAAATATATATTCACGCAAACTTTTCATTTGTACAAATAGCTTTCCTAAAACCAGCTTGTTCATCTCCAAGCGTTTAATCAATTTCTTTTTCCACCCTATCGAGAATAAGCACACTGAATATTTCCATTACAAGCGCGCTAGTGCAATGCTTCTATAGTTACCACATTAAGTGAGGTCAACTTTCTTTTCTGTTTTTACCATAACTTCAAATTACCAATCATCAAGCTCTGTTTCCTCACTCCGTATTCTGCAAACCGTCATGCTACTGTGCGAAGTGTCATTTTATTTCCAGCTAAAATCGTGTCGGCAGCATATTTATACGTGTGCTTATTGTGGCTATTGCCAGTTGTTTCTTCCCTTTCTGTGAAGAGAATTATAACCATATAGAAAAACATCTGTAGTTTAACAGTTATGAAAAGAATGCTGTAGGCGAAGGAATCCTAAACTTGAAGCACCTTGGAAGTAAAGTATTATATATATATAGAATTTGCTGTTAAGTCTTTCACCAGATACGTATGTCATTGTGATAACCGCATTGCGCTCATAACTTTTCGATTTCTTCATAAATTTTGGATATGCTTGTAGCGAAGGCGTGAGTACTGGTATATTCAAACAACAAACACACAGGTCAGTAGCTCTTGCGAGCGGAAATGTAGTGCCTGACATGAGGCAAACAAAGCGGAGGTCAGAGTGCAACCAACTGTGTTTGTTGGAGGATGGAAAAATGTACATAAATCAGTATACAAGACACAAAAGAAGTTATGATGCACATAGCTGGAGTTCTGACATTGTAATGCTTGTGCTAAGCATTGTACATTTAACATAACAGCAATATGAACGCAAGTATATGTACAAAGGATGCGTGACATCTGCTGTGTTTCTTGTATGCGCGAGCTTGGCATGTAGAGATGCTCGTTGTGTGGAGATTAGCTAGCCATGTAAGATGACGGTGTGTGGGACCCTACAGGACTCCCCCCCTTGGAGAGGCCGACGGTTGTAGGTCAGTGTCTAGGAAACCCACGTAGTTCTGCTGTCCACTGTCATTTGGTAGGCTTTGTGTCTTCTTTGGATTACACGGTATGGTCCTGAATAGGCTGAGGAGAGAGGGGGTTCTGTGTGCGTCTACCAGTGTAAATGCATATTTTGCGTTCTGCAGCTCGCTGGGGATGTACACTTTTTTGGCCTTGTGATAAGTTGTTTTGGCCGGCATTATTCGTTCTGGTGCTCTGTGGGTGTCGGATGGGGATGTGGGGCTTGTTGGATGTTGAAAGATGTCTGCTGGCAATGTTAATGATTGGCTGTACAGGGCTTCTGCTGGAGATGGGTTGAATGCTGCGTATGGTGACGTTCTCAGGCCCAGTAAGACCCAAGGTAACTCCTTTCTCCAACTCCCAACTTGACATCTAGCTCTGAGTGATGCTTTCAATGACCATCGTAGCCTATCAATGGTGCTGTTAGTTTCTTGGTTGTAGGCTGTCATGTGTATTATCTTTGTCCCCAAACTGTCTGTGAGGGCATTCCATGAGGCGAACGTGAAGTTTGCCCCCCTGTCACTGTGGGACTCAGTGTCTGCTGACCCATCCGATGAGAGCTTTCACACAACTCTCCACTGTCTGTTGCCTTATTGGTATTGCTTTCCACCTGGTATTTCTGTCAATGATGGTGAACAGGTAGAGGTCCCACTATGTGGATGTGGATGTGGATGAGTCGGTGGTCTGTTGTGTGGAACTCTCCTATTCTGCTCTCTATGCGCCTTGTTATTTTTGACGTCTGACACGGAAGGCATTCTCTTGTCCAGTTTTTTATGTGCTTTTTCATTCCCACCAGATGTACCACCCTACTAAAATTCGGGCGTTTGTCCGGCCCGGTGGGTGGGACAGGTTGTGGGTAAGGTTGAAAGCCTTTTTTCTGAGGCCTTCTGACAGGTAGGGGCGAGGGCATCCAGTACTTGTTTCACAAGCGGTGGTTGTCTCTCCATTATTGATTGATAGGTTACTCCACATAAGGGTGGGGTTGTCCCACCGCAGTTGCTGTAGGTCCATGTTGTCTCTTTGTGCTTCTGCTGTTTTGCGATAGGCTATCTCGAGCTGGATGGTGTTGATGCAATTTCTCGAAAGTGCATCCGCCACAGTGTTTGCTGAACCCTTCAGATACTTGATGGTGCAGGAGTGTTCAGCTATTGCTGATAGGTGACCCCGTTGTTGTGCTGACCATATGTCTGCTGTCTTTATGTTGTGGAAGTGACGGGTGGCTTTGTGGACTGCTAGGACCTCCCCGTCGAATGTGGAGTACTTTTTTCTGCTGACTTTAACTTCTTGCTGAAGAACGCCAATGGTCAACAACTATCATCTGTGTCTTGCTCTAGTACTGCGCCCATTGCCGTGCTACTCATGTCAGTCATCAAAGTGGGGAACTTATGGGGTAGAGGAAAGATTAATGTGGCTGCAGAGATTATTGCTTGTTTTGCTGAAAGAAATGCAGTATCTTGAACTTCTGACCAAATTAATTTTTTAGGTTTTCCTTGTAGATATGTGTAGATTGGGCTCATGATTTTAGCAATATTTGGGATATATCTATGATAATAGTTGATTAGTCCTGAAAATTGTACTGTTTTAATTGTTGTTGGTTTTGGAAAGTCGGTAATTGCTTTTACTTTCTCTGGGAGGGGATTAATGCCGTCTGGGCTTATTTGATGTCCCAGGAATTCCACCGTTTTCTTTGCCCATTTGCACTTGTCTTCCTTTACTATGAGTCTGTTTTTTTTAAGTATCTGCAGCACCATTTTGACATCTTCAAGATGTTGCGTTAGAGGCCGAGACAGCTGTAGTTGAATGTGTAGGTGCTGGAAGGGGTGGTGATCGCTGTCTTTTCTATATCTTCCTTTGCTGCTGGAACTTGGAAGTATCCCTTCAACAGATCTGTTTTGGTGAAGATCTTTGCTCCATTCATGGTTGGTTATATCTGCTATGTTCGACAACAGGTATCTATCTGGCTTTGTTTATTTTTATGTTTAGCTGTCGGTAGACTCCTCACAGGCGCCATGTTCTGTTGGGTTTCAGTACCATGTTGGGGTTGGGGGGAGGCCCATAGTCTGGGGGCTTTTTGGGATATTCCCACATTCTCCATTTCCCTGAACACTTGTTTGGCGTAGGCAAGTTTCTCTGGGGCTAACCATCTGAAGCGTGCGTGGACTGGGGGCCCTTCTGCTTCTATATGGTGCTGGATGTTGTGTTTTGTTGGTTTGGTTAAGTCATGCTGCAGGTCGTCTTTGAAGACCTCTTGGTAGTCTTGTAGTAGTTGGCGTATCTCTGGTGGTGGGGTAGCTGCTGCGATGGGGCCTGTTTGTTGTCTCTGCTGTTGCCGTGATGATGTGGTGGTGGGTTGTTTGCACAGCTGTTGAGATGAGACTGGAGCCATTTTCAGGATCAGTTATTTTGATGCTACATCCAATAGCAGGTTGTGTGCTTTTAGGAAGTCTGCTCTTAAAGTGCTAGCGTCACGTCTGCTGTGATGAAGGTCCAACTGTAGTCTTTCCTGTTGAATGATGCATTCATATTTCACTTCCCACACATCTTGAATGGTGTTCCATTGGCCGTGGATATGTGGAGGTTGGTGGGTGGGGTGGGGTTGAGTCATTCGTGCAGGCTGGCTGGCATAAATGGTTTGTACGCCCCGGTGTCGACGAGGAATTCTGTGTTCAACCTTTTGTCCCTGATGAAAAAACACATGGAGCCCTTGTATTCGTGTATGGAAGAAAGACAGCGGTAAGCAGGCGCAGCTTCTCTTATGAAGCAACTGGTCTGCTCACCGCTGACGTTTAGTTGTTTGGATCGCAAATGTAACCCTCTTGCATGTTTTTTGAAAACAGGCTGCGTCTACAAAGTTACTGATTTATTCACACAACAAACAGCAGGTCAGTAGCTCTTGTGAGTGGAAATGTAGTGCCTGACACGAGGTAAACAAAACAGAGGTCAGAGTACAACCAACTGTGTTTGTTGGAGGGTGGAAAGATGTACATAAATCAATATACGAGTCACGAATGAAGTTATCATACATATAGCTGGAATGCTGACATTGTAATGCTTGTGCTAAGAATGATACATTTAACATAACAATATTATGAACGTGAATATATGTACAAAGGATGTGTATCATCTGATGGGTTTCTTGTATGTGTGTGCCTGGAGTGCGGAGATGCTCTCTGTGAAGAGATTAGTTGGCCAGGTAAGAGGGACAGTGTGTGGGTCCTTGTGGAACTCTACATGCTTGCTGCTGCCAAGCCTCAGAATCCAAATGAAGAACCAAATGAAGAAATTCTGACGTCTGTAGCATGTTAAAACCCGCATTCGATGTCTCAGAACGAGTTCAAGTTAACCCTCCTCTTTCTGATATACCAAATGTGGGTCCGAGTCTAGCTACTGACGTCAGCATTAAACCACCTCGTTTGGATATACTGAATGCGGGTTCGAATCCTGCCACAGACGAAAGAATTTTTTCATTTGATTTTTCATTTAGCTCTTGATTCTTTGTAGGACAAGTCTTTCCATATGTATTGTGATTATTACAATTACACACACAAACACACACACACACATTTATATATATATATATATATGTATGTATGTTTGTATTTTATATGTACAGTATATATATATATATATTATATATAATTTGCGAATATGTAAGTTTTTGATTTTTGAACTCTTTTTCAGCCTAAAATATCACGTGATTATGTGTTTCCTCTCGCAAAGTCAAATAAATCTCCATATTAATTTTGACTGAATTTTACATGAGATATGAGGTTTTAAATGAAGTGACCTTTTAATAATATGCAAATATTCTGTTATTAAAAATGTTGACAATATAAATCAAAAATTTTCGCTCAAGAAAGATCGCCTGTTGATATTATTACTAGCGTACCTGTCTCATATAAAAATGACGGCTGTAATTAAAGTACATTATATTGTTCTGGATTTTCTTGTTGAAGATTTGGCGTTCGTGGAATATGGATTCTGTTTCCCGTAGTTTATTTGTGTTACGCAAAGACCAACAGATGTATGGATATATATAAAGTGTAATAATTGTAGTAGGATACTAGACTTCTTAAAGAATTCTGTACCGTAGAAAGATGAATAAAAAAGAACGAAGCTCCAAAACCGCTTTCAGTGACGACTCTTACTTAAGAAAGGTGGGCCCGTTTGAAGTTCCCACACACGAGAGCTCTTAACTTTAGTAACTCTTAAAAATGCCGACATTTTCTTTTATGGTATATAACGGCTACTTCTACCCACTAAAGTGCCCTCGACTTTTATGAACACATCACAATGCCACCAGTACTGCGTACTCATGCACAGAGCTAAAGGAAAGGAGCTGTTGCTAGGCTCTACTAAGATGTCATTCTTTAAACTCCCCTAAATGGTTTTTTCGTGGCGCACGTATCTCTTCTTCTAAGCGATATCTAGATTTACTCTTAGATGAATGATCGTATTCAAAGTGAGTGAGCCCATTTAAGTGTTTTGTTGTCATATGCAGTAAAACAGATACTGGTCGGAACCTAGCAAGTATATGATTTAGTAGATCATTCATATATTTTAAGATAAGTAAATCGATTACATTTTAGAGGTGAAGCATGAAAATTATATTTATGTTTACAAGCCTTCCAAGGTGATGAAAACGTGGATGGGATGGCCATAGGCGTTATGTAATGACGACGTCTCTCGCCTCTTGTGTGTCACTGATCCCAGAATACATACATTCTTACACAAACATACACACTGTGTATATGCATATATACATATATTTATATATATATATATATTTATATATATATATTTATATATATATATATATATATATATATATATATATATATATATATATATATATATATATATATATATAATGGGATAAAAGAGCATCAGAGAAATCAGAGGATACAATACATATGAAAGGATTTTGAAAACGACACCTCATTTAAGTAAGATTTAATTTTTAAAGTGTAGGTGGAATGAAGAGGGTTAAGGACTTGATAAACGTAGAAATACGAAACATATGCAAAATTGGATCTGTATTATCTATAACCAGTTAACGGTTCCTCAACATCAGCAAGGTCCAAATGGAAAGTGCGTTAGTGATGTTAAGAGTTCTCTCTCTTTTTTCCTCTCGGCAAAAGAGTTTCTTTTGATGTGCAGAAGCCTTGAGAGAGGAAATGTAAAAGAGCATTAGACAACTTTCATCTTCTACTTGCTGAATCAAACAAGAAGTCAGTCAGCCACAAAACATTGTGGGTTTTATAGCCACTTTGTTTACATAAGAAGAAGCACATCGGTGCCCTCCTCATAAACTGCACCGTTCACCTCTATCGAGTACTTTCTCTTGCTATAAAGGAAGTAGGTCATAATGCTTCAGTACTGAATCATATCCTCTGCTTTAATTGTTTTCTTCAGTGAATAATGGTAATAATAACAGTAAATTTGATTAGCTCCCTCTTCATTATCATCCTCATTACAAAAAAGTGAAAGTGCAGTTGGCAGTTTAATTATATCTAGATGCGATGTGCATAATTCAGTATGGGATTTTTTTTTTAAAAATCATTAGAAGCAGTTGAAACATCAAGAGTTGACAATGACAAGAAACAGGGAATACGGAAGAATTTAATAGTAATGGAGAGAGAGAGAGAGAGAGAGAGAGAGAGAGAGAGAGAGAGAGAGAGAGAGAGTGAGAGAGAGATTGGCTCTTTACATCGTTTGCAAAGATAACCAGCAAACTGGAATTTCAGTTTTATTATGCCATTTTTCAGAGGCTGCGTTTACGGTTTCGTCTAAGATTTACTATGCGTGACTAGGACAGCGAAGTTGCCATTGTATCCCCGTCGACAATATGTAAATTTTCAATCACCCAAGAGGAGAATCAATACCCCTCTCTCCCTTCACTCCCTTCATTATTCTCAGTACTAACAGATTAATTAAAGACCCCCTCTGAAGATCTTGCTGGAATGCGTTCATTGCAGGCAGTTTAATTGCTTTGGTTGTTTCCTCTCTCAAAGTTAGTTGCCGTTGGAGATGCCGTGACCGAGGCAGCATTTCAGTCATTCATATGTGCTGGATGTATGCTTATGTATATTTGTGTCGTGATAAGCTTTAGGGTACGGCGGATGGTAATTCCACTGAGAATGAGACATGTTCAGCTCTTTAATCTGGGTATATTTTCCATTAAATTTTCAAGAAAGAGGAGCATTAATTTCATACGATAATGGTATAAGTGTCAAGGTTGGAAATGTCTGAGGTCTCTATCTTGATAACGAATAGAGATTAAAGTAACGGGAACTCCCAAAAAGATAACTACCTATTATACACAAAGTTCCTTAGAATATATATTTCAAAATTAAAGCGATTCATAACGCTATAAATAAGCTCAAGAGATGAGATTATCGAGCAATGGTAGTTCCTTTTGACAAACGTTCCATTTCTCTGAAAGCTTTTTCTTCCACGAGCCTCTTTGCCACCTCACCTCACCATTTCACACTCAGTGTTTAATAAAAATGTGCAGGCTATCGATTCCTCAGTAAGTGGCTTTTATGGTACATTTACGTTGAGATATATCTCCCAGATTTACCCGACGTGGCTTCAGGAGTGGGTTGTTTGTGACCCCATGGTCGTATTTATCAAGTTTTCAGTATGTCTGTAATGAAGACCATAAATTCCTTTGATGGAGAAAAGAATTTATTACCAGTACCATTTTCCTTTATAAAGTCGTCTGACCCTTCAGAATATTGGCAAAAGAGAGGCACAGGGTAAGAGCTTACTAAAAAGAGAAATAGTTAGAAATATTGAATTGTATGCGCTAGAAATGACAGAAGCATTGGTCCCAGTTCCATACATAATAGATGACATACTTGTTCAAAAGGCAAAAGTTGACTGATGAAGACAGAGCAGTTCGAGTGATCCTCCCAGGATGCCTGAAAACATTCCGAGATGAAGGCATTTGCAATAACGAGAGAACGGTAAATAAAAGAAGTTGAACCTGAGGAATGCCGCTAGAATTGCTGTACGTTTTGCTATCAGTGACGAATATGTTCGAGTATAAAAAACAAGTCAGACATGAATTTGTAGAGGACTGGTAAGAGTTACGGAGTTACACCATGTAAATTCTATACTTATGCCTCTGTTCTTTTTCTTTTCAAGTTCATAACATAACACGGACAGTTTGCTCCCTTGCTGCACAACCCTCTCCAAATTTAAATTTTATTTTTCGACACTCAGTTTTGTCAAAATTCAATAACACATCTTTCTGCTGTTTTCATCGATGATACTGACGGTAAGTTATTCTTCCGTCATCATCCTCGAGTTTGAATTTTATCCATTTCTTCAAAGCAAACATATTCAATTTGCTACCGATTCCTTTTTCTTTTATTGTCCCCATTTATGCATATCCCCATAGACTTGTGGACCAGTTTTCACGTATTTCACTTTGCAGGCTTTAAATTCCTCGCTGCAATAATTGCAGTTTTTTCTCATTTTTACCACCAACAAGTTCTGTCACTCCTTATGCTGTTCTGATTATTCAAGTAGAATTAAGAAAAGCTACAGTAAGCAGCTGTGCTTTACCTACGTCAGGGATAGTAATAACCACTGTATCACTTGAATGCATCCTGTTCTCAGCCAACAGTTCACTTACCGAATCTGTTGTTATCATAGCACTCTGACCACATGTCAGAAACCATGCTGATGCTGATGCTGAGATAAATGTTGGGATGGAAGGATCAGTATGATTAACCATGGTTCACACATTTCCCAACTGTACCCAACAATATCTCTCACCTTAGACTCTTCAGAATTATATTTCAGTTGGGGTCAAGATAATGCGAGACACTTATTGAAAGATATTTGTCCCCGTTCCAAGCGATGTTATATTTCTTTGGAAGTGTGATGGAGTTGAGGCTAGAAGTTCAGGAGTTGACTTTATTTAGAATTTCAGCTTGCAGACTGTTACTTATCATAATGAAGTAGAAATTGTACTTCAAAACTGCCCTTTTCAAAGCACGTTAGCTAATTAACCATTGTCCAGTATTCAGTTTGAATGTAAAAGTGTTAAATCTAGTTTATATATATATATATATATATATATATATATATATATATATATATATGTATGTATATATATATATATATACACACACAATATATATATATATATATATATATATATATATATATATATATATATATATATATATATATATATGATTATTATCACTTTTGTACGTGATTCATTTATCACACATTACCACAGGTGAAAAATAAGAAACGGGGTGTAGGTCCTGACCGGTTTCGACTTTATTTCCAAGCCATTGACGAAGGACTGATACAGAGTGTGAGAAGTCACAAATATATATACTACAAGAACAGTACTAACGAACATACAGAGCCTCCATATCCCCACTCTGGCCGGTGTCGAGGTAGGAGTGGCCTTTAAAACTCATTTGGCTAAAAATCACAATAGACTCTCAGGGGACATTGCTGATAAACAGACCATACCCACCTCAGATCCACACCTGACAGGTGTCATGGAGGCAGGTTTGGAAACTCATTAACCTTACTACCCTCGTACTGTGTTTACAAATATGATAATCCTATTTTTTCATATATCTCTACTGCCTACCTTAAAGTTTAAACAATTTACAAATTTCTTTTGATATTAAAGGATCAAGTTTATACATCCCTTGACTGATATTCATATTATAGTTTGTAACTTTCTTTTATGAAGCTAGATTCAATGATGTTCCTTTCCAGTGCATTATTAGAATATACAATCCTTTTGCCCCCTTCAGTTGATAGCATGATTGTTCTCACTAACATGTACAAATATACCACTGTTCCCTTGTGCATATCTCACATTTCTTATGTTGTTCAATTCTTTTTCCAGTGCTTTCCCGGTTTGGCCAATATAAAAGTTGTCACAAGACTTACACGGAATTTTATATACACACCCTTTAATATTGTCTGGGAGTTCTTGATAAGTACATTTTCATTGTTGTATTGTTCTTAAATGCGACATTAACACCAAAATTCTTAAGTAGATGGGGATATCTTTCATACTATTATTATAAAGGCAGAACAAGCAAATTTTTGTGTTGTAAAGGTTCTTTCTGGTTTTGATACAAAGTCTTTTTGCCACTTCATATGCTGTTTAATACACTATCAGGATATTTCAATTTTTGCCTGCATTCCTAATCTTATCTATTTCATCATCAATATATTCAGGGCTACATACCCGTAATGCTCTCTTAAAAACATAGATGAAAAACACTGACTTTTAACCTTATTGCTTTGTCAGAATAGAAATGCACATAGGAAGAAATGTTAGTGGGTTTTCTATAGAAAACCCACTAACATTTCTTCCTATGTGCATTTCTATTCTGGACAAAGCAATAAGGTTAAAAAGTCAGTGTTTTCATCTATGTTTTTAAGAGCATTACGGGTATGTAGCCCTGAATATATTGATGATGAAATAGATAAGATTAGGAATGCAGGCAAAAATTGAAATATCCTGATAGTGTATTAAACAGTGCATATGAAGTGGCAAAAGACTTTGTATCAAAACCAGAAAGAACCTTACAACACAAAAAATTTGCTTGTTCTGCCTTATAATAATAGTATGAAAGATATCCTCATCTACTTAAGAATTTTGGTGTTAATGTCGCATTTAAGAACAATACAACAATGAAAAATGTACTTATCAAGAACTCCCCAGACAATATTAAAGGGTGTGTATATAAAATCCGTGTAAGTCTTGTGACAACTTTTATATTGGCCAAAAACTGGAAAAGCACTGGAAAAAGAATTGAACAACATAAGAAATGTGTGAGATATGCACAAGGGAACAGTGGTATATTTGTACATGTTAGTGAGAACAATCATGCTATCAACTGGGAAGGGGCAAAAAGGATTGTATATTCTAATAATGCACTGGAAAGGAACATCATTGAATCTAGCTTCATAAAAGAAAGTTACAACCATAATATGAATATCAGTCAAGGGATGTATAAACTTGATCCTTTAATATCAAAAAGAAATTTGTAAATTGTTTAAACTTTAAGGTAGGCAGTAGAGATATATGAAAATAGGATTATCATATTTGTAAACACAGTACGAGGGTAGTAAGGTTAATGAGTTTCCAAACCCGCCTCCATGACACCTGTCAGGTGGGATCTGAGGTGGGGTATGGTCTGTTTATCAGCAATGTCCCCTGAGAGTCTATTGTGATTTTTAGCCAAATGAGTTTTAAAGGCCACTCCTACCTCGACACCGGCCAGAGTGGGGATATGGAGGCTCTGTATGTTCGTTAGTACTGTTCTTGTAGTATATATATTTGTGACTTCACACTCTGTATCAGTCCTTCGTCAATGGCTTGAAATAAAGTCGAAACCGGTCAGACCTACACCCTGTTTCTTATTTTTCACCTGTGGTAATGTGTGATATATATATATATATATATATATATAGAGAGAGAGAGAGAGAGAGAGAGAGAGCACTCATATACAGTAAATATATTATATATATACAGTATACACACACACACACACACACACACACACACATATATATATATATATATATATATATATATATATATATATATATATATATATTTATATATAATATATATATATATATATATATATATATATATATATATAATATATATATATATATATAAAACTATCTTTAAGTAACATGACTAACCAAAAGTTGGAATTTCAAAATAAACTCGGAGGTAATTTACCGGTCGTTGTCTTAGCGGGATTCTTGAAATGTGCCAAAAATTGAATTTCAGAGCTTTTATAACAGATGAAATTCCCTAAACTTTAAGAAACATGTACAACAACTGCGCCTATTAACAGAGATCATGAACATAACCTCTTACCACGGTATTACACCTGTTTTGACTGCTATTTACGTGAATTTGAGAAAAAAAAAAATATGAGTTAGACTTAGTACCCCTACTGCCATATCTTCGTCCAAGTTTTCAGGCTTATGATAGATTGTATGCCTTAGCTCGCCTTTAATAATTATGGTGTTATTGAGGTTGGTGGACTTGAAAGCAGACCACTGGCTCAGCGTTGAACAGGTCGGTGCCACTACCTTGAATTATCTCACAAGCTGGGCATATTTAGACCAAAGAAGGTAGATGAATTGCGTAAGTGTTAATAGGGCTCAACAGTGTGAGCTTAGACAAGGGAGGCACCGAATCAAAGGTCTCAAATAAAACAATTTCGCGAGAAACAAATAATGAAGACAAAAACTGTGTTATATGATTATGTGTTATCGATTTATGACTATGTGTTATGAAGATGAGCAAGTAAACGTTTTTATGGTGAACGTGAATTTAGTGAGAGTGAATGACATGAAATAAAAATTGTTATGATATTCTTTTCGCCTGCGTGAACGAAATTAAGCGTTTTTAAATTTGGCCCAGTGCTTAATTAGACACTGATTTTATATTAACCATTTCTTCAGTTCAGGTCTGGTTAATCATCAAAATTTTTTAAGAAAGAGATTGCCTTATGATGATTAATTTTTCTGTATGAAATTAAAATCTGTGAGTAATAATTAACCATATTGGTGAGTTATTAAAGATGAAAGTTAATCTGATATTATAGGCACGGTTGCGCACAATTATGTGTTAATCGGGTATCACTGTAAAGGTATCGCTAATGGAGTCGTTGTTTCAAGAAAAGTATATCAAGAATATTCTTCGACTTCTTTTATTCGAAAGATGATTAGATTTTCTCTGTGATCAGATTTCCAGGGCCGTATTTTAGTTGACAGGCAAGAAGTAGAGCGAGGGTTAATGGGTTCTCATTAATTGTTTCTGGTTTGCTGTAGATATTCTATAAATGTACATAACACCTGATTAATAGATTAAGAAGAATTTGCCTTTTTTTTTTAACCTCATATTATGCATCAACTAATTAAACGGAAAAATTATGGGATCATCTTTGCTGTCCTGTTTTAAAATAGTATAACACAGAGAAGAGACTTGTCCTTCAAATTTTGTGTGAATGATGATATTTCCTTCGGAGATTGGCATAAAGCTTATTTTGTTTAGATTAACCCAGCCTTATGCAAGCACGGGCTATTGGCCAAGAGCAGGCTTTTAAGGGAATAAGGCGCCTGGTGTGAAAGTCTGAGGTTTGCTTAACCAACCGAGATAGTTGATTTGGAAAAAGGTGGTATATGTTTTCGCAACCCGGTCACAGAATCATCTGTTTCATGGGAGTGCGTAGACGGGAGGGAATGTTACAGGTCTGCATGTTATATATCTACGGTATGTCGTGGAGACTCAATCTAGTCTCATCACTTGTTTGCTTGGATGAATTAAGTGGCGGTCGAGAAGATTGATATTGTGTCTCTCAAATTTAGTTCTAGACTTTGGTGTTGCATTTCTGATTCATGTGCGTTGGCGGTTTGTGTCGACTGTAGTATAACGTTTGCTTGATTTTATTGCGCAACCGGCAGAAGGATGGGGGTAGAGACTGAGAAATACTGGAAGGTTTAGACGGAGTATATTTTGCGTGAATTAGGTAAATACATTTCATGAAACTGAATACGTTTCATTGTAGGAGGCCTTCTTTACAGACTTATCTCCATTGCAATTCACTGATGACGAGCTTTGGAGAAATACGAATTTATACAGCCGAGAGACAAGTTGGATTTGGGGAGAGAGAGAGAGAGAGAGAGAGAGAGAGAGAGAGAGAGAGAGAGAGAGAGAGAGAGAGAGAGAGGTTAATTGATCCTCTAGTTTGATATCTTCCACTCATATTTATGGGGAATTGAATTTAATTTACGGTATGCGTGCATATGTCATGCGTGTTTGCGTGTATTAGTGAAGAAAAGAGAAAGGGAGAGACACTTTCTTTGTATCATTTATCTGTGCAGTCTTCCCCCTGCGCTTGTCGTATCGTGAGAGGAAAAAACTGCCACTTTGTGGACAAGAATGACCCAAGAATATCAAAAACAGAATACCTTTGTTACTGGCGTTTGGCGAATGAAATTGGCTTTTGGGATAGATGAAACGACCAGGCTTCCCATGTCTCATATTTGATGTGCATTGCATGGTAAAGGGATGCCAGTAACCGGAGAGAGAGAGAGAGAGAGAGAGAGAGAGAGAGAGAGAGAGAGAGAGAGAGAGTACATGGAATGCTTTCTACCAGGGAGGCAATCGATTTTTGTATCTCTGATTATGGATTTGTCTGTATCCTTTTAGCGCTCTGACTTGGTGTTAATTTAATACATTTTATCTGCCATTGTTAGAATGTCTTGCAAAGATGACCACGCAATACCATTTTCTTTGTGAGCAAAGTGCGCATCGATGTTCCGAAAGATAAACCGATGGTCCAGGTGAGCTCTACAAATCCCTTCAATTAGGTCCTTAATCCCTGTTTTTTCCCTACAGACTTGTTCTCCTTTGTTTTAAATCTTGCAGTGTAGTCTTCCTCGCGTGCCAACAGAAATAGAGATGTGTGGAGAGACAGTATTTTTTTTTTATTTGTAAATAAGCATTAAGCGGAATTATCTGTATTTGATAATCGTGATTATTCCGATAAAAATTTTTCCAAAACAGAGGACCGTCTTACTCTGCAGATTTTCCTTTTGTGTTCTTTCATTTAAGTTTTCTCATTTGTAAGAATGCCATTTTGAGGTAGCCGTTGTGTATCCTTGTTGTTCTGAATAGGATGTCTGTGAGTATTTACACAGCTGGTGAGAGTGAAGGGATGAAAATTTTAACCATTTGCGAGAGGATGAAGTTTACGAGCCACATGCCACTAAATCTCTTGCATCATGAGCTCTGTCTGTTTGTTTACTTACACGTGCTTGTTTTTCTCGTCTTGTTTTGCTGATTCTTTTTATAGTTGTGGGAACTAGACACAACATTATCACTTCAGGTTGAAAGAGTACACAGTTATGCACCTGTCGTTTTTTTCTTTTATGTAAACGAAGGTGTCTTCCCCTACCAGAATCAGGCGTGATAAACACACACATGCATTCTTACACAGACGCAGACACACGCACATTTATATATGTTTGTGTATATACCTTATATCTATATCTATCTATCTATCTATCTATCCATGTATCTATCTATCTATCTACCTATATATATACATATATATGCACACACACACACAGTATATATATATATATATATATATATATATATATATATATATATATATATATATATATATATATATATATATGCACACACACACACATGAGTATATATACGTAGAGTTAGAGATTTGGGTTCGGTGATCCTGTAAAGCTATTTACCGGATGAAGTAAGTTTTACCATGTTAGCAATTTAATTTTTGTTGGCTTCTCTTGGGATTAGCAAAACTATAGTTCTTAAAAGCTTATAACGGAAGGATTTAGAAAACCGTTTCCATTTACAAATAATCCGTATAACTGCCACATTGGACTTATAAATGGTTTTAATTTTTTTTTTATAATTTCTAATCCTCATGACTCTTGCATAATTAAATAACTAATCCTATGATTTTAGGCAGGATTAATAGAGTACAGAGTTAGTCCGTCCCGGTGTTACCGCGCATCTTTGTGACGTTGCTGGTTGCTTGGGCGCTTACCATAGAAGAAAACCAGGAAAACAAGGTAATGAAGGGTCACTATGGCAAATGTTTGTCCCCACACATTCTCTCTTTCACGACCGCAGATGAGAGAGGTCCCCGTTAATGTTCAGGTACTGCTGAACTGAAGGATGTGAATAATTTTTCATAAGTCCTTTTATTTGGCCATTTGGTCAAAGGATTAGGCCTACCCGTGTTAATCCGGGACAGGTATTCTCCTAAGATAAAAATCTGGGTTAAAAGAGCTTCCTGTTCTTCACTCTGGTAAGGTTAAATACTGACCCGGTTTTCCTTTATCTTAACCTCGACCAAAGGCAACCAGCACGTCATAGGCGAGGTTGTCCATATTTTGGTCAGAGACGGATTAACCCTGTATTTGCTATTAATATTAATTTTAGGAGCCGTTTATCCCCTGAATAACAAAGAAGACTGAAAAATGTAATAAAATACTTATATAATTTTCACGCAAACAATTACTGCTATGTGTAATAAATAATGGTATCATACTGACACATTACGAAGAAAACGCTATTCATTTAAAAATAACGCCAATTATAGACAGTGCATAATATTGAAAGTAATATAAGGGACGATATAAAAAGTATTCATTTCTGCTAATTATCTTGTTCCACCCAATCTTTAGAGGTTATCATCACCTACACTCTTATTGACATCATTATTGCGTGTATTCTTTTCCCTGTCAGCGCCAAAAAGAATGAGTTCATTTATGTAATAAAAGTCCACAATCATATAAAAGAACTGCTTTAAAATGCAAAAGATAAAAGCAAAGACTTTCAAACACCTGAACTGTGTTCCTCTTCGGTGTTTTTTAGTTTTCTGTAAAAGAAAACTATTGTGCCGGCTTTGTCTGTCCGTCTGCCCTCAGATCTTAAAAAATTCTGAGGCTAGAGGGGTGCAAATTGATATGTCGATCATCCACCCTCCGGTCATCAAACTTACCAAATTGCAGCTCTAGCCTTAGTAGTTTTTATTTTATTTAAGCTTAAAGTTAGCCATAATTGTGCATGTGGCAACGATATAGGACAGGCCACCACCGTGCCGAGGTTAAAGTTCTATGGGCCGCGGCTCATGCAACATTATACCGAGACCACCAAAAGATAGATCTGTTTTCGGTGGCCTTGATTATACGATGTGCAGAAAACTTGATTGTACCGAAGAAACTTCGGCGCATTTTTTACTTGTTTTTTAACGTAAACACTGAGTCTTTGTTTTTATCTTTTGCATATTAACACAATTCATTTATATAATTGTGGATTTTTATTACATAGAGTTTATTACGATATTGAATTTATTCCAGTAAGTTCATTGCAATGCAAAAAATTCTTCGTGTATGACCATCATTAAAATTAAATGTTTGTTATGTATTGGCCCCCAACCACTTCAATGATAGCCTTTGGCGCAGTGGGAACATTTTGGTAATTGACATCAATTAATGTTCTCATCATAATAGCTGTGCTTAAGAGAGGCAAACAATTCCTGTGGTGCTTAAACCCCTTGATAACATACTCCGCTTTGTGCACACCCACGCGCTTGATTTGTTCTTCAACTGCACCAGTTGTGTGATGCAAGTTGTTACTATTTGAAATATCTTTATTAAACATTGGAATACTTTTGACGGAGATGTTGCCAACAGTGCGCCCACACTGCAGTAAAACATATCACAAACATGTCGGCAACTTATCTCATACGCATCACAGGCAGGTTGAAAAGAAGTCAACAATTTATTGGTGGTCCTAACCAGTGCTTCAGCACGGTTATCCATTTGCCAAAAATTCATTCTACACTTACTATCGTTGACTTGTTTTCAACCTGCTTGTGATACGTATGCAATAAGTTTCTGTCGTGTGGGTATGACTATTTTTATTGTAGTGTGGATCCACCTTAAGATAATGCACAGACCAGACCAGACAAACTACACCATGTTATTCTTCACTTTCGAGGGGAGTCATCGTCACCTGATGGTTTCGTAAAAGCAGAAGCTCTTCTTCAGGACTACGGCATTAACATATTTCAACCAACCTCATCATCTGTGTGGTAGCTTCCTAATGATTATTATGTTCGAATGCAGGCTCAAGCTATTACTTCGGGTATGACTTGCTCATAATGTGATGCATAATTTCTGTGCCTGTTTTTTGAGAATTCATTCTTCCTGATATTATGCGAGCTCTGATTTTGTGTGTTTTTGGGACAATATGCGTTTTACCAGACTGCGCGGTTTGTTAGTTTTCCATGTTATACCAAACACAACCTTTTAATTTTTTTTGTCTCTCGCTTTCTTTTCTGAATGAATCTGTTTAAATGTGTCAAGAGCGATGATATTCCCCAAGTTTCTCATTGAAACAGTATCTAAACTTATTTTAAGCTTTCGAATGTTGCTTGTCATTTAGTCAACTGTAACACACCAGTCCACTAGTTCTTTTCTCAGCAGACACTAGTGCTTATGAATCTGATTCAGTGCTCAATCTCCTCGGCTTCCTCTAGTTTGCGAAAATGTTGCTAACTTTTATGATATATTAGCCACCTGGTACTTGTCGGTTAATTGAAGAACTGATCCATTGGGTGCAGAGTGTCCTAGAAGTCAAAGTAAATTCATAACTTTCATGAGAATTTTTTATTAACATCCCTTTTGGCTTTGGTGAGCACTTAGAGACAACCTCAAAAACCTTCGGTTTCTCTCAGGGCAGCTTGTCAGTCACACATCTTTATAAGTGACTTTCTTGGTTATCATGTTTTTTCTTTTTCTTTCAATAGTGTAACAAACCGATTAACTTGCAGATATCAAAAACCATCAGATTTTTTGTCTCCATTTGGGCATGTTTTTACAGTGCTGTTACCTGTCGTAATGGCAAATTGTATGCGTTCTCTGGATCGTTCAAGTACATTTAATTGCTGCTTTTGTATAAAAAGGCCGATGTCACTTGCTTTTAATTATAGATAATTTTCCTTTATTAATTTACAGTGCTAAGTGTTTTTTTCAAATGACGTCCTCCTTGGACCAAATGGTCATACGCTCAGTTTAGATTCTGCATCTCGTTTTACTTCCGGTGTTAGAAGTTGCTTCGTATGCCAAGTGTAAAAATATCAACACATTTCCGGCCCCAACAAAAAAAATCAACCAGTAAAAATGTAATACATAAGCCACCATGTAGATATGAAAATTGCAAGCGAAAATAAAACAGCATAGAATTTAAAATAAAATACAGACATGTGATATATATTTTACATTATAATTTACAATTATTGCAATTAACGATATTTTCTTTTAAACATAAACGTCAGGGAGTCAAAATAGAGGCTATATATATATATATATATATATATATATATATATATATATATATATATATATATATATATATATATATAAATTACTGCATTTACAGCAATTCTTGCAATAACGGGTGAGTTTTAATGAAAACAATTTGTTCTTTGTGTGCTGTAGACCCTTGCCTTTTGCTTTTCATACCCTGAGTTTAATCTAAAGAGTCCCATTAACTTTTCCGCATCCCTTCGCCTTGAGGCTTGCAATCATTTCACTCACGTCTCTCTGCAGTGCAACTTACAGTAGAATGCTCTTGTGCCTGGAAGAACTTCAACTAGTTTCATTTTCCTTTTTTATTTTTATTTATGAATTTTCATCCAATATCGTTTAGCTTTGATGCCGAGGTGCCATTTTAATTATAGAGGAAGAAAAAGGTGAGAGCACTATCACCTCCTTTCTTGCAGCCATTTTAAGAGACAAAACCTCAACGAGTAGGCGAGAGGTTGTTTTGCTTCGTTTCGTATTCATGAGATTTAGCTCCAGCGGCTGCGGCGTTGTAGCGATCTGCGTGTCCGTGAATAAAGCGACTGGAACGAAACGTTATTCAAGGACTTCGCTGAAATTATTCCATTCAGGGTTTTGTCAGTGCTTTCTATGTCTTCTCATGGACGATTGTAAACCAGTTTACCGATTAAATCCGTCAGTTTTCACGCTCGCATTTAGAGCAATAGGGCTTAAGGCTAATTGGAGGGAAATCCTGAAAGTGATGCAACCCACATTTATATGCCATATTGGGAAACGCATTAATATTTAATCACAATATAATTCATCTGAGAAGGGGATATATATCATATGCGGCTTGTCAAATTAGTTACCTTTTTTTTTAATTTGCTTTTACTAAAAATTAAAGCCAATAGTTTGATTACAGTCTAGATTTAATTTAAAGTGTTCAGGATTAATGTACACTTTCTTGGCTTTGATTCTGGCAATTTCAAGAATAAATATCATTGAGGCTCAGTGATGTTATTACAACACTTTCCGTGATAGAGAGGGACAATTCATTCTAACACTTTTAATTAATAGTTGGTGATTTTCAGAATGAGAAGCGAACGTTCCCCACAAAAATTAATGATCAGTAGGGACAAATACAGCTTTAATGAATTCGACATAATAACATTCAACCAAGGGGTAATTACCTGAAAAAATTGAGGCATATATTCTTATTAGTCTAATGATTAACACGGGCATGTGAGTTTCATGTAGGATCCAAAGGCATGGGCATAAATTTTGGTGATTTACAAAAATGATAATAATGTTATTCTTTTGGAACATTCCTGGGAACTCCATTCTGTCTTAATGTGAAGTCTCAATGAACAAGTAGTTCTTCATTGGAGGGGTGGGTAGAACGTTCGGCTAGCACGCTGTTGGCCCTGCGTTCGACTTTCCGAGCGGCCAATGAAGAATTAGAGGAATTTATTTCTGGTGATAGAAATTCATTTCTCGTCATAATGTGGTTCGGATTCCACAATAAGCTGTAGGTCACGTTGCTAGGTAACCAATTGGTTCTCAGCCACGTAAAATAAATCTAATCCTTCGGGCCAGCCCTAGGAGAGCTGTTAACCAGCTCAGTGGTCTGGTTAAACTAAGATATACTTAACTTTTTCAATGAACAAGTACTCATGAATCTGGGAAAGAAATTTAATCTCGAAGTCAAGAATAGATGGGATTGATTGGTGTTAGGTGAAATCAGGATGTTTTACGAACAGAAAGTGAATGATGGTAAAGGAGAGTAAAAAGCAGCAAACCCATTTCGTACTTTCTTCTGAAGGCTTCACTTTTTTCCTAATACCTTCTGAGAAAGAACTACTTCTCTAGAAGTTGCCAAAAGTATTTAGACGAGAGTTATTTGTGTTTATATTTAAGGGAAGTGGTTTGCCTAGTGGCAAAAACCAGTTTCCTTTAGCTTGGCATAATTATTTTTCAGCTGTAATGCAATTATATAGGTTCTGTAGTATTGTAGTGTGCTTCTTTTGGCACAGTTTTTCACATATGATAAACCTTTTCCGTAGATGCTTCGCTTAAAGTAATTGAAGGGCTTTTTGGGCAAGTTTTGTTTAATTGTAATCACTTTGCAAATTATAGATATAAAAACAATAATGAAAATATTGACAATATAAACTGTATATCATTGTTATATATAACTTGAATATATATATATTTATATATATACTGTATGTATGTGTGTATATATATATATATATATATATATATATATATATATATATATATATATATATATATATATATATATATATATATATATATATGAATGTCTTTTCCTGTAATACTACAGTGTAATATGAATATAAGAAGGCCCATAAAACACTATTTAAACGTTGAAACCATATATTTCGGGCACTTGCTTCTGTGCCCTGTTCACTGGTAGAATATGGACAGATGAAAATGTTACAAGGGTATATATACAAAACATAAAGGTGTGGCCTTAAGTCTCCGAGGTATGAAGGTGACCGTTTCCTAAGAAGGAGGAGAATGACCAATTCTCTAGTGGCTTTTGGCCTCATTAGCTCCCGTTTGGCGACATTTCATCTGTCCATATTCTACCAGTGAACAGGGACACAGAAGCAAGTGCCCGAAATATATGGTTTCAACGTTTAAATAGTGTTTTATGGGCCTTCTTATATTCACACACACACACACACACATATATATATATATATATGTATATATATATATATATATATATATATATATATATATATATATATATATATATATATATATATATATATATATATATATATATATATATATATATATATATATATATATATATATATATATATATATATGAGTGAGTATGTATGTACGTATGAGAATTTCTTTTTGTATGTGTCTAACAATGTTCTGTGAAACTAAAAGACGGATTTAATAAAAAAAAAAAAGCCCACATATTTCTCGTAATACTGGTAGATGTGGAAAGAGGGTATGTGACAGTATTTATGTACAATATGCAGGTGTGGAGTAACGACTTTGGCAGGTTTCGAGATGGGGATTAAATTTTTGTCCTAAGATGGGAGGGCTCGAGACGTCGTTCACCTGTGGTCATCATTAGCTCACACCTGGGCTGACCACTCTGGGGTCTGGATCACCAGGTGTGAGCTAATGAGGACCAAAGGGGAACGATGTCTTCACCCCTTGCATCACGAGACGAGAAAGTTAATTATTAGCGGTAATCCTGGCAAAGTTGCTATGCCACACCTGCATATTGCATGCCACAGTCACCTACCTTTTTACTACGGTTGTAGTATTGTCTATCCAAATTTATGGTCGTTCTTGTGCTCATTTTATTTTGATGACCATTTTGGTATCATATATATATATATATATATATATATATATATATATATATATATATATATATAATGTATATATATATGTGTGTGTGTGTATATATATGTGTGTGTGTGTGTGTGAATGAATTTTATCACATCGCCGTGATTCATATACAAACATTAGGTTACAAATGTCCTTTAATATCCAATTCGCTCAACCTCGGAAATAATATATTTTCATATATGTTACCCCAGGTAGAGCGAATTGGATATTGAAGGACATTTGTAGCTTAATGCCTGACTGTGAAATATTTTCTGTCAAATCAGAATCCCATCTAATGTTCGTGTGTGTGTAACTGCACGTGGATAGGGTGGGTGTGTGGATGTCTATTGGTAATCGGCAAAAGCGTCCAGCAGGAGAATTCTTAAGAACTACTAATTTCTCAGTAGCAACTACAAGGTATTACGACTAAAGGTGGGATTATCAATATATATTTTCTGCAGGTGGTTCGTGTCTCGTAGCTTGGCATTAGCTGGAAAATTGCCGTTCTTTTTGTCTCTTAAAGTTTTCTCGTTAGTAAGGATTGGAATTTTGTTCTTGCAATGTTCAAGCAATTTATCTGCAAACGAGTTTCTGCCTTTGCAAATTCAGTTTCTTGGTAATTTTTATATGAGGAGATGAGTGGGTGTGTGTGTGTGTGTGTGTGTGTGTGTGTATGCGAAAGAGAGAGACAGGCAGAAACAGGCAGAGAAAGGATGATTAACCCTAACAACTAAATAGGTGTACTGCTTTAGGGATATGATTCTAACACGATCTGCGTAAATAATTACTAAAAAGAAACTAAAAACGTAGGAAAAATAGATAAGTTCATAAAAATAGCTGTAATGTTGATATTTTAAGCGTCTTTTTTATTTTTCATACTCATTGATATGCCAGTATCTCTTCATCCTATCCTAAATCATCAACTAGAGAGTTTAGTTTTAGATAAAAAGATACGAATCCTCTATTCTGATAAGCAGCTTGAAATAAAGTTATAGGTTTTGGTAATTGTCACCAAATGATGATAATTGTAAATAACAACGCCGTTCTGAGAGGATTGTACTCCTGAATTTCCTTTATGAATATCAAGTTCTTCAGATGTAGGTAAGAGGTGGTCATGATGAAACAAGAATTAATAAGCATTGAATCAGATTCCACTAAGTTCCTGAGAGAGGATTACCAGATATGAGTGAGGCAGAGATGGTAAACTTATAAAAAAGGAACTCAGTTATGAACAGACAGGCACCACCACCTAAAGGTATCTCAAAAGCTACGCAAGTATTAATTGAGGAAGCGAAACAAGTGAAAGAAGGAATGATAATGGAAGAGAAGTGTGAGGTTAGGCAAGAGGCTTTTTGTGAATCGAGAGTTTCGTATGAACAGGTTTTGCAAGAACCCCAAGGTTGAAGACAGAAACTTAATTGGCATTCAAAGGCACACGGATATTACAGCAGGATGCATGGAAATGCGTAGTAAGAGTTTAGAGGAGGAAGCTGTCTTCTGTGATGAAGTTGAATTCGGTACGGCTGTATGTAGAAGGGAAAGTGAATGGTATGGGATAAAATAAATCTTGGTATAATGTATGTTATATGTATGAGTAAAGAGAAAATTAGGGATGTGCATAACGTGGGGAATGGCTGATGTTTGCGGTAGATTATTTGTTGATTAGTGGGATTGAAGAGCTGATTAAATTATTTGAGATTGTGAAAGTAAAATTTTTTAGTAGGTTATGAAGGAGAACGGGAAGGAGTGATGAATATTGTCGTGAAAGGATGAAAACGGGAAGCTGGTGACTCCTGCATAATTAATATAGTAAATATCGTGGAAAGGCGTTGATCTTTGAGTGGAATAGGCAAAGAGGTAAAAAGTTCTACAATTGTTGTGGTATACAAGCGTCTAGAGATGTGAAAGGGAAATGTATGAACTGATTGCTGAAACGTCTCATAGTAAATTGTGGATATAGAACATAAAGGATTTAAAAGGTAAAAGTTGGTAAGGTGATGTTTGTGTGGTAGTGAAGACAGCATTGATCAAAGGGTGCATCAGTGATTTTGGCTGGTTTAATCATGTTGAAAAGTTGTGAGAAGATGAGTCGGTCAAAAGAGAGTAAAATATCGAAAGTTTCGAAGTTAGGTTTTCGTCATCCTCAGCACTACAACGCCGCTCGCACGCAAGACGAAAATCTAACTTCGACTTGGATGAGAAGGCTCCGCCCGAGGGTACATGCCCCGGGCAGCCAATTATAATTCAGCACCGATCAAGACCCCCCCCTATAAATACCAACCCGAGCACCTCGTTTCTTCAGAATTTCTGCAACCACGTCCAGAGGATGACCAACGAGCTGGTCGAAACATGTCGACGGTACCTAGAATAGAACCTGAACCCAGACGAACGATTTCTGATTGGATATTTTAATAAAAGACTTCCAATATTCCGCACACTGTCCTTTTCCAACATGAATATCGGCCAGTTACTGACTAACATCGCTGAGCCTGAAAAGCGAATCATAAGGAGGCTAGAAAAGACACTATATAAGATAAATTCGCATGATACAGCCATCCTTTTTAATAAGACCTATTATTATTATTATTATTAGTAGTAGTAGTAGTAGCAGTAGTAATCTGGTGATGACTATATGGCAAATGCTTACAAGCCATGGGCCGAGTTGCTTTGTTTGAGAATGAATTTAAAGAAAGATTCCTTATTTATTGCTATTCCACGTGTTTATATTTATTTGCTCTATTTTTTCATTCTTTTGCGTTTTTTGTACATAGCGGGAATTCCATTCAGTGGTTTGTTTCAGAGGAATGAATAATATATTACAATTATGTACCGAAGCCCAACTTAAACCAAGTTTTTGAATATGGAATAAAGAGTCTTACATTCATTCACAGCAAAGTTAGAAAGATAAAAACCAAGAGATAACAACACTTCCTCAAACCTGAAAACGTTTTTTCAGATTTTTTTTCCCCAAAGGAATAATACAGTTACAATTCCATAAGAAAAGTATATTTTCAAAGATTTTATGTGAATACTTTTGACAATACATAGTAATATTTGTAAGGTTAACGACTGGATAATCGATATATTAGTTTCTTAGTCAAAGGAGTTTTATGTCCGACTTGATCCAGAGCCTTCCTGGATCTAAATAATTAGATGGCCCTGCGACGACCCATTAAGAGTTTTTAGGGTGAAGCGAATGTAAATGGAAATTTTATGAGAGGGAAAAGTTGCTCTCTCTCTCTCTCTCTCTCTCTCTCTCTCTCTCTCTCTCTCTCTCTCTCTCTCTCTCTCTCTCTCTCTCTCTCTCTCTCGAAGTATACAAATATGTGATTATGAGTGCATAATAAACGATCCTCTATATCTTTTCCACTTAATATTAATTTTAATTATTTTTTTTTTATATCTCCATCTTCAATTTTTTTTATATTTTTTTATCTAATCTATAAGTACTTATATTCTATTTTTTTCACAGTTTTCGTGTATCATACAATACTATATTTTGGTCCATACCCAATAGACTATACATGTCTTGGTTAGAATCATCCAGGAACCAAGAAAGTTATACCACGGTCTAGTGATTTATTGTTAAAAGTTCTTTAGATGTCTCTCTTAAGGGACGAGCCCCAAATCACCCTAGTTCCCCGCTTTCAGTTCTTTACCCTGAACTTTTCCATAAATGTGACTCCCATTCCTCTGAGTTGGAAACTTCACCTTTGAATAGAGATACATTGATGAAAATTTATCTAAAATCATTTCTTCTTCGCCTGTTATAGGTTTTTCATCTTGAAATGGGTCTGAAACTACGGCTAGGAAATAATGCTGAGTAAAGTGAGATGCTATAAAAGTCTGGTTTTACAGTGGGGGTTATAATAGGTGCTTTTTGTTAGTGTTGTTGTTTCTTTTATGTTGTATTTGTTGTAAATGTGCAAAAATCTAAACCAAAAGCTTGATTAACGAGGTAAGGAAACTTATACAGAACAGAAAATTTACATTTAGAAAGAAAAGCGGTGACAGGAGAAACGACATGTAATAAAAAAGAAAAGAAGCTCGCATCTGTGAGGTGGAAGGTTATAATATACAGGTTATGGAACAGCTAATGAACTGTTATTTTATTGTAAGAATTATACAAGGTCACACAGCGCACGAAAACAGTCTGTGGTCAGAGAGTGTAACATAATCCTGAATCCAAGTCATCTGAACAGGTTATGGGGGAAGGGGGGTGTGAAATAAAATTCTTGACGGGTCGTAATTTTGAAATGCAGACGTTTTATAGGCATACACTTGACATATAGGTTGAGCAGCACTAGAAAATGTTTTATGACCTTAACCCAAGGTTATTTGGACAAACAAAATGTACCAGGGAGCGTTAAAAAGCATTTTGTGTTCACGCTATAACATCACAATACAGGAACTAAAGAAGTTTAAACTTGACATAAATTTTCATTAGAACCAAAGTATGTATGTGTCCTGTTTTGCATGAGGTTAATTAAACAAGGTCATAGTAGGTAATCCTTTTGTGAGCATTAACGTTGAATTTTACGGATCAATGAAGTTTACTTTTGACACTATTGTTTCGCAGAACTAGACTAAGTGCCGTGACCCTGACATAAGGTCAGCTGCTCAAGATTACCGTCAAATGGTTGGTACAATGAAGTTATTGTCTTGGCCACAACCCTTTAATGCACTTAACACATACATTTCTTAGAGCCCGAAGGTTCCATAACTTTTTTTAAGGTTCTTTGAGCAAGGTCAAGGCCATTGTGATGTTCCGTATTTTCATTAGTACATAATAATTACACATCTGTTCAAGCACCATTAGCACATAAGGTCTTAAAATACTATTAAATGTACTGTTCTATTTTGACCTTTCTTTAAAATGGGCCTCCTCTCTTTATGCAGAATCTCGGGAAACTAACGCGGCTTCATGCTTCCATCACTATCTTTCGTAGTTTTAAATCGATAACTACTTGTTTTGCACTCTCATCCTTGTATCTGCTCATGTTTAACCTTTCATTTTAAGGTAAAAAATTCTCTTTGAAGAGAAAGATTCTCTCTGAAGAGACTTTCCCATCTAGTTTCTTATTGTTGGTCTGACCGTCGGGTTCCCCTGGCATATGCTATTTGTTCTTATACAACTCGTGGTGCCCTTGTTTAGGGTAGCCTCTTGTTTTGCTGCTCAGTACACATGACAGTTTTCCATGTACTTTACTAGTACACTTTTGCGATAGTACAAATTTACTCTTACAGATTTGCGGTATACCGCAAGTAATATACATATTTAGCAGTGTCAGAGATTCGTTAATTTTAATGATGTACAACATTAGTAAATACACCAGGCAGACATAATGAAGAATTTACTATGAAACACATTGGGTCATGTTTTGAAATAACGTAACTTATAATTAATTATGATAAGGTTCTTAAGATTGTGTATAATGTCCCCGGTTTTCTGTCGTGAAAACTTAAAAATCGGTTATGTTTAAGTCATTAGTATTTATTCTTGTAAATTATATTTGCTTTTAATCTTCTTTGCACAAATATTAAGCATGTAGAATGTTACTTTTTATGTAAAACCAAGGTTGCAGGAATTTTCTTGTGCACTGGAATAGCAGGTGGTACAAAGACCTAGAGATTCTTAACATGATTCTACTACATCTATTTCGACTTAATTCTTGTACAGTAACATCTCTGGGACAAATGCTCCAAAAGCCTCTCTCTCTCTCTCTCTCTCTCCTCTCTCTCTCTCTCTCTCTCTCTCTCTCTCTCTCTCTCTCTCTCTCTCTCTCTCTCTCTCTCTGAGAGAGAGATAAATCTAAGACATTTTGCACGTGCTCTCTCTTGGCATTTCGAGAAGGTTTGCAATAGGAAGACGGAAACATTGTTTGGGAACCAAGAAATGTTGTTTACAGACTAAGAGATCTCATCACGTGGACCAAGAACTAAAGATAACTCAGTTTCCCCCGACCTTACATTGTTTTCTGTTACTAAACCTGAGATAGATAATTTCGATGCAAGGACATCCCTCTCTCTCTCTCTCTCTCTCTCTCTCTCTCTCTCTCTCTCTCTCTCTCTCTCTCTCTCTCTCTCTCTCTCTCTCTCTTTCTGTTTTTATTTTTATAAATAACCACGCTCAGTGTCTGTGCTTGTGTAAGTCATAGTATGCAAATAATGTTGGAGTACTTTCTTTGTTAAGTATTGCTTGTTACTGGTGTGTAAGAAGATAATACTGCGGATCGGTAGCCAAGCATGCTTAAGATAAGAATGGCATTAAGTTTCTAAAGCTGATAAATTTGATGAACATTGGGAAATACACATATATGATTTATGCGGATTATTGACTATTTTATTCTTTTTCATGTTAGTTTCATTTGCTTATTTGTCTGTTTTCTTTTATTATAATTCAAAATCTTTTGAAATGCCCTCTCTTTTTCACGGTACGCTTAAAAGCTTGATAAAACGATTCTGCTTATTTAATGAAATACATGGTGACTGAATGATATGAGGTGTATATGATTTCACTGAACAGTATAAACCAACAATTTTTCTGTATTCACATATGGACGCTTATAAAAGCAAGTGTATCTAATCAATTTTTAAGAAAAATTTCATAGATTTAGCCAAAAAAGTTTCATGTATTTTAGATGTGTTGATAGAAATCGAGTATTAATATGAAAACTTTTGGACTTTTTACTAATCGTTCCTTGTGGCACGAAGCCTTGTTTTTTAACACTGTTTTTGTTTCTTTTCTATTTATTTTATCGTTTTGTTTTTATTTTTGTGGCGAAGGGCTTTTATATTCCGACTATAGCCATAAAATTTGGATGAAACATGTACGGGCCCAAAGAGAGATCTCTTTTTTTCAAGTATTCCGTAAAATTTCGAAAATGTTGGTTTCCTTTGAGAGGGAAATGAACTCTTTCAAACTTAATTGAATTTTTTTTGCGTATAGCAGCCAATTCACGCATGTGAAAAGTGTCCTGTGTTGTCGAGTTCCTGGTTTATGCTTCATTTTGATGCTAGAACTGCAAGAGTGACAGAAAATGACTCTGCTTCAATTTTGCATAGAAGAAATAAAGGCACGAGAAACGCCTTCCTTCCCTTTTCTGCCTATGCTTGATTCTAGGGGCTTTTCTTTCATCGGAAGGAAATGTAGAGTTATCAGTACGAAGCCTTCTTGCATTCCATCCTCGAGAAAGGAAACAAGGAAGAAGCAGAAATTGTATTAGTGGTATAGATTTTCATCCTTCTTGATATCATTTTATTTGCTATTGCTAGCATACCCATACCGTCTAAATTTACGGCAAGTACCGGGCCTTGGGACGTTACATAATGTTCCGAGGTTCGAACCAAGGACCCTGGTGGGGCTTGTGGTTCTGTCGATGTGAACGATACTGGTAGCTTTATTTTATTACTTGTGTGTTATACGTGTTGCACATAGAGTTACACTCATATGAAATACATACATACATATACATACATATACATATATATATATGTATATATATATATATATATATATATATATATATATATATATATATATATATATATATATATATATATATATATATACATATGTACATACATACATACATTTATAAAAGAACCTCACCCAACCGGATGGTATCTAGCGGAGATATTTATTCAGTAAAAGTTGCAAGTTTTCCAGGACTGTTTGTCATCATCGTCTAGTAGCCGTAGAATGTGTGTGTCTATATATATATATATATATATATATATATATATATATATATATATATATATATATATATAGATAGAGAAAGAGAGAGAGAGAGAGAGAGAGAGAGAGAGAGAGAGCATTCAGATCCTGGCCCTACCCATTATTCGACCCAGTTCTGAACGGATACCATCGTCATCAAGGAGTCAAGAAGGTCACGGACTAGCAACCCCCATGTGTGTATGTATGAAACATATTACACATTTAGCTTTTAATGTTATTATCCCTAAACCCTGGTAAATGTGAAAAGACGTTAAGATATTTATAGGGTTGATACAGGTGGGTAATAAAGATTTGATGGGTCTATAAAGAGAAATTATCTCACGGACCCCATGGTGAAAGCAGTCAAGATGACAGCTGACTTTACACTCATTATCTTGTACGTGGGCTGTCTTCTAGACAGACTCGTAGAATCGCTTGTTTTGAGAGTTGGTCATAAAGCAATAACGTCCATAATGATAATATTACTTTCATTAGTCGCCTGACGATTTCATATTGTTTGTTTGATTGATGGTGGCTGATTAGAAAATAGGTGTTCGTCAAAAACATATGATAAGATTTACCCATATACACGAACATATAAAGGTCGCTGATCCTTTTCTTAATTTTTGCTCGCTGTCAATAAGAATATTATTCTGTCAAAAAAAAAAATTATAACAGTTTTAGTTCCTTTGCATCCAAAGTTTCTCAGTTTCACAGATAATTTGTGGAAATAAACTCAAGGGCGGACCAGTTTGATCGATCTGTTATGCGTCGTACTTAACTTTCATTAATATGTTCTGTCATTTAACCAGGCCTTTCTAAGGAGGCCGGTCTGTCATTGCTTAATGTGAAGTCCATTAACGCACTTTTCTTGCGAGACTGAGCTAACTTTGGGTAGTCTTGAATCATCGCTCTCTACAATATAAAAAGACAGTCACATCACACGTGTGTATGTAATTACGAATATATATATATATATATATATATATATATATATATATATATATATATATACATATATGTATTTTCTGTCACTCATACCTTTTATATATCTGAAAATATTACGCCACAAATATAGTTTAGTATCGAATTCAATATACCTTAGGAATAATTTACAGGCAAGGGAATTGTAATTGATATGTGGATGTGCCTTGGCCAAAATTCGAACCTAGGCCTTTGGTTAGATACAACGATAGACATTCTACTTTGGCTACTCTGCTATCATGAGATATGTACTCATAGGTTGATATCGACTCTGCTGTGCATATTCCTGTCGAATTCAAGTTTTCTATTTAGAATCGATATGAATCCACTTCCACTATGATAACAAATTGGTGTGTTTGTAACAAGTGGCTAATTATGCATTTTTGTCTCTTATACCCTTGACATTTTTTATATGCACAAACATTAAGCCTCAAATGTCGTTGAATATGCAGTTTATTATACCATAGGAATAACTTACACCCTAAGGGTATTAAAACTGATAAGTTCAGATGCACTTGGCAATTATAATTTCCCTTGTATGCAAGTAGTGTGTGTGTGTGTACTTCTGCAAACATACATAGGAGGCTCAAAACCAGGGTGTCGAAAACACCCACATCCCTACATACACAGCGCCAATAACCCCTGTTTGGCGGACAGTCTCTTGACAACCAGATATTTAGGTCCGTCCGTACCGTCACCTCCAACAGTCTATCTAGCCAACATTTTCTGTATATCCCTCCTCAGCGATTCTTAGAAACAGTACATTTAATTGTATGTTTAATTACAATTGTATATTTAATTGCAAGATATGAAGAAGAAATCATTTCTTCACTTAGGACTGTATGTAACAAATATCTTAAATCAGCCTTGCATTATGATAAAGGTTAGCCGCTAAAAAAAATGTTCGTAAATTTGAACCAACGAATTTAAGTACTCTGACCTGCAAGGTCGGACACAGCATAACAAGACAATTGTATATCTGAGTTGTTGACTGAAATCCTGTTGTGATGGCCCAAAAATAAACTTGGATCAAAGCATTGTAACCAAAATAGGCGCCAGTGGTGGAGAGAGAGAGTGAGGGGGTGGGGGAAATGGCGAGACAAAGAGGAAAAAATAAAACTTTTAAACGGGAGAGAGAAACAAAAGCGCAAGCATACCAAAGTACTTTCAATCTCGCAGAGTAGGAAACATTGCTTAATCAGTGGGACGACGCTAATAAAGGGATTAGAAAAATAACGAAATTTCAGTATGCTTGCAGAGCCGCGTCTTCTCCAGTAAACAGATATTTCAGTTTTACGTAGTGCATGCTTTTCGTTTCCCTAATGAGTTTAAAATATTTATTAAATCAATTAGAGATATATGTTACGAAAGGTAAAAATACTTTGGCCAAACATTGTTGAGTTTATTAATTACAGTAATTCAAAATATTATCTTAATATACGATCAGTAGAGATATTTTGTGCCTTTTAAACGTTGCTGCGTTTTTGCCTTCACAATCGTGCAAACAGGCTATATATCAAACTGAAACTAGGTTACTTGCTGTACATTTGGCTCCGAGGCGTTAAGCATGCCTCTTGCGTGTAAACACGCTTAAACCAACATGGAGGTAAAGGAAGTCAGATTTCAAACAGGCCATGAGATACGCGTCCTGAATCAGCTCATCTCCTAAAATGCAGCTAACCGAATTTTTGACGTCACGACCAAAACATAAACAATGATGTTCCCACCTGCTGAGATATTTTCGACATTAGTCAAATGTCATGGATACTTTCCATTAGGGATTAAAACATGGATAAGGAACAAGTAACCACTTTGCTTTTGGAACCTACCCAATCCCCTCTTTAAATCAATACTAATACTAACAGTTTCCTTTTTACATGTCTCTAACTCCCTATTAATAACGAAGTCTCCCGTAACTCGCAAACATCCCTGTTTTCACTGATTTATCTGATAAGCTTATGTTACGTTATTAACATTATAATATTAAAAGAACTAAAAATATTAAGATGTTAAAATATAATGATATATGTAATCCTTTCATGCCATATAAATATTGAATATAACGATCTTTAAAAAAAATTAGAATAGTTTGATGTTCATAAACTTTCAGTACCTGCTCGGTCATCTATGGGAAGTTAATTTTAATACTAACAAAATGTTCAAAATATCTAATCATGGATATCTTAACTTGAAATTCGACGTACGGCAATTTGCTTGAAATGCCATATTAAATGTCGATAATAAAACGTGGAATAGAGTAATTTGCACTGTTCATATCTTCAAGCCTAAATACTTTTTTTTTTTTTAACCTTGCGTGCCTCGCCAAATATTTTCTAAAGGCCAGAACAATTTCGTACCCAATTTTACGAAAAATAAGCTAATGCCCCACCGTTTGAATTCAGTATAATTTTCGGATAAATAATTATGAAATCTGCACAAATAGAGTTTAAAGCTGTACGAAGAAAATTAGGATTAGGATGTCGCGATATATTTAGAAATGATACCACAAGGGAAGTTGTTGAAGTTTTGAAGTTCCATAAGCAGATGAGACAATGGTGGGGGATAGATGGAGGTGGCTTGACCATATCCTCCGCACAACCCCAGGGAGAGTAGTACGTGACATGGTCAACTGGGTTCCTATGGGTATCATGAGAGTTGGAAGATCGAAACCTACATACTGTAGATAAGAGCTATGAGACGGGATGTGGGATATATATACATATATATATATATATATATATATATATATATATATATATATATATATATATATATATATATATATGTGTATGTATGTATATATGTGTGTGTGTATTTGTAGATCTGTTTTTATATATGTATATATATAAAGATTAGCCAACATATATATATATATATATATATATATATATATATATATATATATATATTTATATATAATATATACATATATATATCCATATATATATATGTATATATATTTATATATAATATATACATATATATATATATATATATATATATATATATATTATGTAGATCTGTTTATGTATAAATTTAGGTGAATATATATTAGCCATTTTGCATTTATACAGTTGTTTATATTTTGTAAGTACCGACATTTCTGTAATCAGCCAAAAAAAGTCCCATGAACCACTGTTTCTTTTGACTGCAAGTCCTTTGTACGTAGCGACTTGTGTGGACAGCAGGCTCCTCCGTACATCCCCCACACCCCTGCCATCGCATTTAAAGGGGAACCTTGCCTCTCAGTTGACGTCACGGAAGACTGGACCATCCGCCTTTATCTCTTTTTCATTCTTCATTTTGCAGGGCAGGCCGATATATTATTTATTATTGTAATATTCCACGGTATTGATTTATTTTTTGTGACTGGTTTATTCGTATTTTGTAACATAAGGGTTGATTTTCTGTTATAGATATGTGAGTTTGCTGACACTGTTATGCACGTATATGCATATATATGCACACATATATACATATGTATATACAGTATATATATAGATATATGTGTGTGTGTGGAGTGGGTGTCACTGTGGATCGTTTTTCGAAAATAATCAGCGTTTCGAAATCCGCTGGCGACGAAGCACTTTTCAATTATAATTCCTCATGGGTGTACGTTTTTTGGAAGGTATAATGAATTAAATATTAAACGATATTTTTGGCTCAATGTTTGTGAAAAAAAATATATATAGTTTTTTTAAATGAGTAATTTCCTGAATAGGTTGTGGCTTCAGAAAAAAAAGATGATAAATGCGATCGCCTTCATGGCTTATCAGAACTCCAGTTGCACGTGTGGCACATCACATTAACCTTGCACGAACTCAATCACTTCTTTGATTCTGTTCCCATGCTTCTCTTACATACTTCTCCTTTCCGCCAATGTTCCCATTTACGATCTGTTTTTACCAGCCATCTTCCTCCATTATATTTACGTGATCATACCACCTCAAGAGACTTGATCTGTCTTTTCCTATGCACTATCTTTTTCCTAACTTCTTTGTCAACCCACACATTTCATCTTTTCAATTCTTCGTACTCAGCATGTACTGCAAAAGACAGTTCATCTGAACACCTTCACCCTGTTTTTTTTTCTCACCCAGCATCCACATTTCAGATAAACGCAATTGCAGCTATTATATATAACGCGAATTTAGTTGTAGAAATTTGATTAACCTAGCTAGGTGTGAAGGTTAGAGGTTCTGTGTAGAACATGTAAATTTACCTATAATATTAATGTGTTCAATGTTTTAGTGCCGGAAGTTTCCGAGGGGCACATTTTAATAGGGTCAGAACGAATAATGTATATAACTCTTATCTTTTTAGTTCTTTCCATTCTGCTTTTAAGGCATATAGTAAACTTTTAGATTGTGACCGTATCTTGGTATTTGTCCATATTATTAATGGTGTAGTAATGATTTTTGTTGGATTCACTCTTCTGTCATGCTGCTTTGATATCTTTTCATGCTTATAAGTCGTAGCCTTAGCCCCAGTTCTTTTATAATAGTTTTCCAGATACTGTATTGGTTGTGGATGGAGGCTTATTTATCACTGGTGGACACTTACGATGGGTTGTAGTGCTTATTGTATTCTCAAGTATTCAGAGATCCTCTGGCACCTGTGTGGGTTTAAGAAAATAGTGTATATGGGTTCATCAAGAAAGGAAAGGCTTTTTCATTGGTCATTTTCATCGTGAAACCAGCAACACGGCTCTCGTGTATGGGGATAGCTCCCGTTTTATGACAAAAAAGTTTGCTCCCTTTCCGTCTTACAAGACAATAAACTCGGGCCATATTTATAAAAGTCCAAGGGTGCAACATCCAATCTGTAAACCTTCTCTGGGATCATGTTGATAGTCTCAGCAACGGGCAAGTTAGTGTCTATTAGTAAATAAGTTCGTCACATCCATCAGTGCAACGTTACCATGTGAGATATGAATTGATAGCAATCAGGTTCGTAGCTGCCCCGTGTTTTTAGTATTAGCCAGAAATAATCTTCTTCCACTCATTTATCTATTTTGATGGGTAATATTTTGATAGTTTGATTACCCATTTTACTTAGGTTTTGTGTATAGCTGGAATTAAAGTAAAATGCCTGTTTTTTTTTTTATTAAATATTTATTTTCAAACGTGGTAAAAATCAATAAAAAAAAAACATAATCAACATGTTATCTTTCATTTATTTTTCTTATCCATACATTTGTAAAGTTAATGTCAATGAAAAGTGGAATGAAGATCTTTCATGATGTTTTTCATCGAAACAATGAATGAAATTGTAAAGGAAGCTGGAAAACAGTTGTTCGTTTCCAGGAAATTCACTTTGCCATTTCTTCCACACGCCACCTCTTTTTAGAGCGAGCTGACATAAATGGAGTGTTACCTACGCCAAATATCGAGTGTTATTTTTCACCTAAAAAAAAAAACATTAAATAACATTAAAGATATCGTTATGAACATCGGAGACCATTTTATTTGTCCATTTGATTCAGTTTAATTATTCTGTTTGTACGTTAACCTGACTTCATTGTGTCAACTTTTGTTCATAGGTGAGAGGAAAAGTAATCAAAATATATTTTCCTTCGCGAAAAGTTAAATCTTATATTTCTGTTTGTTGATACAAGACAAGACCAACTTTGCTAGCATTAATCGAAATCTTTTATTGAGAGGTTTTATTGCTGCAAAAGTTTGTTATACAGTTCGAGGTAATTTGGCCTGCAATATGAGGTATGATGACCTTCCTATTTTCCTGTTTTGTGAAGTCAGCGATTCATAATTGTTTTAGTTTTCCTTTCTCACTTACGTCCTTATTGCCTTCTCCATCCCTCTCTCCTAGTGTTTGAATTTTTAAAATTACAATTAAGTCTTTTATTGTGTATTTTGTTACCATGATTCTCGTATGTTATAATTACTACCAATTACAACACTCATTTATCATTCATTTAATATTGTCATAATAAAAACATTACCCTATACGAATGAAAGATAAATAAGCGAGAAAAGCTCTTTCCATGGCCATCGAGTAGCTTCGAAGCCGTATTTCAGAGATGCTGAGATTAATGGTATCTTTTTCACCGGCCGAGAAAACGAGTTTTCACGCTACGGGAACCTGACCGTGTAGCGTGTATTTGCAACATTCACCGAGGAGGAAAATTCAGTGGGTAATCTCCAATGTTACTTTAACACTCTTTTGAAGACAGAGAGTCGCTTACACCAACCTTAGTGAATAATAGTGAAAGCAGTGGTAAAGGAAAAACGCAACCGAAAGAATCCACAATAACTGGTGAAAAAAAAACCAGTAGCGACATAAGAATGTAATTTTTTTAGTAGCTAAATACAAGGATGATAAAAAAAGCATAGAAACACTTTTATCACGTTAAACCAATTTTTGGTAAGAGTAACCTACTGTTAGTTTTCCATTTTAAGAAAAAGTTTCCAATTCTTGGTCAGAAACTCTTCTTTGGCGGGATAATGATATCCGTGCAAAGGAACCTGGTAATACGAGATCTGGACCCATCATCAGAGGGAACTGGCAACCCCCGAGGGGAGAGCAACACAATCTGGACTAATGAGACACTCGCTGACAATCGAAGACTAAAACACAAAACCGTCGAAATTTCATGATGGGCCACTATACATCATAAATCAATATTTTGTGGGGGTTTAGGTGTCGAAAATGTTGCTTTTGGGATAATTTCTTTGTAACATGAACTGTTTTTCTCTGCCACATCCATACTTTCAACTGCTGCATCACGAATAATAAACTTCTTAGACATTGGTTACTTCATACATCTATACAGCGCTTCCATCCTGCACACTTCTTTATCTTGCAAACACTCTCTTTCCTGAACTTATAGGGTCTTACCTTACCAAAAACTCTTTCTTGCCATCTCACCTAGCACTTTCTAGGTCTTCGTCTTTCTGTATTTTCAGTAATTCTGAATTGTACACCCCTTCCCCTAACCGGTTTTGCTTCATTTCTCCCACATGACCATACCATCCCGAACACACTTTACCCACCCTGGCACCTATGCATACCCTTTTTACGCATCTTCACATCGCTTCTTAAGCCCCAGTTGCTTCGCAAACAATTCATCTGAGCACTTTCAACCTTTTTTTCTTGTAAGTCAACCATTCACTTTCATTCACTTCGTGCATGCTTCCCGTGTTGCAGTACCGTGTTTACACCACATCAGTCATCCTCTTGCTTTTTATATCTACAACACTTTTCACTTCCATCATAGACCTTTTTATTGCTCTCACCAGCTTCTCTTCTATACCATATATCCACAACACCCTTTTACCCTGGGTCATTGTATATCGCATACAGCCTTTTTCTGCAGCTTTCAAACTTCTCACATAATTGTTGCTTAAGTAAAATCTAATCAACTTTCCGTCCTCCTTACCTAAGCCATATAGCTCTTACCCTATCCATTATTTCTTTTCATCTGTCATACTTTCTCAATAAAATTTATATCATGTATTTTCTATAAATTACCGAGTAACGTCATGCCTCTCTTCTGTCCCTTTTACTCTTGTACACAGGAAAGAAGACTCATCTTGTGCATTCCTTTAGAATATTTCCCTCATCCAGGCATATCTTACGCACATTGGTCAGCCGCTTAATTTGTATATATATATATATATGTGTGTGTGTGTGTGTGTGTATGTGTGCGCGTGTGTGTGTATATATGTATTCCCGTCGACCATAGCCTCTATGTTTAGAAACCCCCAGAGAATGATAACCTTCTGATTTTATGACATATGTGCTTCATTACTTTGGCTTCGTCCTATCGTGTTCAGTTAACCAAAAGGTTACCTAATTCACTGCTTAGGTGAACAAGGGTACACTAATTCTATTTGGAAACAGGCAGCAGAAAATTCTACCTCTTTGGGAACTCTCTTGTCTCACTAGTGCTGATTATATATATATATATATATATATATATATATATATATATATATATATATATATATATATATATATATATATATATATATATATGTATATATATATGTATATATATATCTATATATATATATATATATATATATATATATATATATATATATATATATATATATATATATATATATATATATATATATATATGTATATATATCCTGTTTTAGAGATCCCAGAAGATGCTGGTATCTATTTATAGCTGGGTGGAATGATGGACGATAAGCTGGGATTGAAGCACGGAACCTTGGAAACATGAACTGAATATTGTATATCTTTATTTTTTTACATAAGCTGTTTCCCATAACACGAGATGACTCCAGACAACCCAATACTAAGGTCACTGCCACATTCAGATTTATATTACTGATTGATGGAGGAACCCACTGTGCAGAAAAGTTCCCAGTCATTAGCAAGTTCATTACCGCACAGAAGGCTTATTAGCATCGCGTCTAAACCCTTGATACACATTGGGATAATTACTTTACACACACACAAAACACCTATATATATTATATATATGTACATATATTTATTTGTTTATTTGTACATATATATAAATGCATACACACAGACATACACAACTATATATATATATATATATATATATATATATATATATATATATATATATATATATATATATATATATATATATATATATATATATACTGTATCTACAGAAATAGAAAGGCAGTCGTAGAGATGACGGAAATAATAGGGTGAAAAATTTAATGACCATGTTTTAGTGAATTTGACAGCTTTTGGGAAAAAATTATGAGTGAATATTTTACAGTGGGTTTTACTAAGTAGAATAATCATTTTTACTTGCAAACTCTGCTTATAAGCCATAGAATTTCTGCAAACAAACAAAAATACAAAAAGCAGAGGCAAAGAAAGAAATACTCAGATCAGCACAACGATAAAAGTATTGGACAGAAAATATTCACGACAGCTTGTCTAAATCCGAATCCAAACCCATATCTTTCGGGAGTTCAAGAAATCCAAAAGAAACAAAGAAAGCGAGTGAAAACAAGTTCACGTTCTGGTGCTCACAGAAGACTTTGCTTTTTCTTGATTGCAATAACCGAAAGTCTAGATGGGTTTGGAGAGCAAACTCAACAAGTGTTGAGGAAAATCAGTGAGCGAGAACTCCCAGCGACAGTGACTTCCCTAATTGTTTGTTTGGGGAGGAGTTCGTTCCTCAGCTCAAATTTTCCTTCGACTAGTCTGCTTCGCAGGTGCTTCTTTTCTTTTTGCAGTGTTTTCTTCGATAGCATCTCCCCTTATCCTGTGTCCATGTATTTCTCCCCTTTTCCGTGGTTCCCTTGGCATAGCCCCTCTTCAAACAATAGTCCCTTTACACTTCTTCCCATCATCGTCTATTCCATAGCTGTTCTCTTACTATTTTGCTCTTCTCACCTCAGTCACTGTTTCTTTTGCCTCCCTCCCCTTGAGTTACGAAGGCTTGTTTTCGTACTCTCGAGGCCCTTCCATTCCCTCCACCAATCTTAGGGAACCGGATACAGCTTCCGAAAATCATATTTCTCCTTCTTCCACCACTGTACACATTTTACGCGGGTCCCTTTGTACCATCTGGCCATGACCATACGTCTTGTCAACGTTTGACTGCTCTCTCTCTCTCTCTCTCTCTCTCTCTCTCTCTCTCTCTCTCTCTCTCTCTCTCTCTCGCAATTTTTCCATTTTTCTTATTATTAGTAAAAAAGTACTTTCCGGGTTCGGGTTTCATGTTGTGAGCCCTTGTATTTCATTCAATCTGTTTTTTTTTTTTTTTTTTGTTTTTTATATTCCTTCCTTATCAGTACAAAGATGAATGGTCAACTGGATGAGTGGATGGCATTATATGGTTTTCTCATAATTAATTTTTTAACTCTAGTTGCGATAAACTTCGTTATGTTTTTCATATTATACAAATAATTATATTTTCTACTGTCCGTTTTTCATTTGAAGATGAGCTCCCATAAGAGTCCAGCGCTTGTTCGAATGCTAAGAAATACCTTGAGGTAAAGTTCGGGCTACTCGTTTAAATAGAAAAAGTTGCGGTTTATATCAAAGGCCACTGATTCACTTAACCCTGATAGGGCCATTATCGAAGACTAACGGTCGATTATGAGAAATGTGTTCCAGTAAAAGAAAGAGGAAAATGAATTAAAGGTCGTGAGTGCGCATAATGTTGTTTGCATACGTGTTTCCCTTTGTTAATTCCGTCATATGAAGGGAAGGAATGGACGGGGTTGGAAACAAATGTAGTTATCTAATCTGGACAAAAAATATAACTCAGATGAAGTTTAGGAAGCAAACTGCAGAGGTAAGCAATAGGAAAGGATAGAGAAAGCTTTACTAGCTTGGTTTTGATTCAGTATTTTAGTTCAAAAGACATCATCCGCAACAGCATTTAAAGATTTGTAGTCATTTATAGAGGAGCTATGTCGAAAATTAGGGATGCACCCTTTTCATTGCCAAGCATTTTGCCACTGCTAACAAAGCAACAAGACTATTGAAGTTAAAGGAAGATACTTTATTTGATAGTCAAGGGACCTAGGCAGCAATATTACTGAACGAAAAAAAAAGAGGGCTGTCTCGCACGAAGTGTAAAATTGATCCCTCCTTAAAGTGATGACAACTCGCAGTGAATGCTATGCAATTTAGGCCCCACACCGGTTGAACCTTGTGTTGTGACTACCACACAATACCTGTTGATTTATGGAGGATGGCATTTACAACATTAGGAGAGAGTGGATGAGTCTTATGATCAACAAGTTCTTGAGTGCAATGGCCAGAGTAATGTCTGTAAAACGTGGAAAGGAAGGCGACTCAATGACGGCAGATTGCAAGTGAATCAAAGTTAGCAGACAACCTGGTCACCTGTTAGATATAAAGCCTTTTGATTTTATTCTATTAAAGGGATAGGTGCATAAAGAGAAAAATACAGTACACCAGACAATGAAGGATAATTCTCACATATATCTAAAGAAGTTGCCCTGGGTAAAAGAATAAGCATCATATAAGCACGTGCAGCTCCTCAGAGGCAGATTTTGCTTGTCGCAATGTGTAGTTACTTAGGAGAACGTCAGTTACTAAAATACCAGTCATTAAAATGAATTATGAAGACTGTGAGACAAGAAATATGCAGAAAAGCTGACTTTGGGAGTATTAAAAATCAACCAAGCTTTTTCTCCCCCACACAGAGATACTATATAGATTGAGATTAGCAGAATTAAAATAATAGCAAGATTCTGAAAACTAGAATCATTTGCATTAGAATGGGTAGGGCAATCAGGAACTTGAAATGGGTCATTGGTAAAAGAGGAGCAAAGCTAAAGTAGAGGTTCTTCACAGGACATAAGCAAGAAAATAACAGCAGCGTTTTTCACTACAACAGAAATAGCACGTCATGGCGAGAAACTTAAAAGAGAAACCTTTTACTTCCGTATTTCAGATGCTGTAGTATTTGCTTATATTTCTTTTACTCCTTTGGAATTGGTTGAGTGGAGCTGTGAGCCGTTTGTGAAACCCAGTCAAATGCCTTATAAGTATCAAGAGGAATTACACCAGACATGAAAAGGTAGGATAAGAGATCACCAGCTGATCGAACGTTTCTGATACTGATGCTTAGAGATAAGTGTTAAATTCCTAGTGTCTAAGAAGATGGAGACTGGGTGTAGTTTCAAGAATAGGATAGGAATACAACAGTAACTGGGAGGACTGGAATGATTCCGCCAGGCCCATAAGCTGTCTAGAGATCTCAGAGCTCTGTGAACTTTATACGTAAAAGTAATAGAAGGCTTACGGGTTGAATAATAGGGTCTGATGCGATGAAACCATGTGAGGATGAGTTTGATACAAAAAAGAGAAAATAGAAGTTGGTGGAGAATAAACTCAGGGGTTCTTTGCAACCCAATATGCCAAAATTGGGTTCCATGTTCCTGTACTCATTCTTATGATTTCAGAAAATGGCGATATATTTCATTTCCTTAAAATAACACGTGAAGGGGACTAACATTAAGGTTGGCGTAGATAAGATAGCAAAGAAAGTTGATGTCGGAAAGTTTATGCCACAAGAAATAAAAATGCAAAATTCCATCAAGTGGGTAGAAATAGGCTGCAGATATCTCGAGGTAGTGCTTTTGTAAACTTCTGAGCAATGTACCACATAGGAGCATGAATTTATCTCCTCATTCGACATTGTCTCATCACCAAATTCTATTTATCCCTAATATTAGGTGGAAATCATTTATATTTGTATGGTTCACCTGGCATGGTCCTTATAAATACATTAACATCTTCGGAATATACAACTGTCGTTTTCTCTTAATTCGTTCTTCCCTTTGTGGCTTACTAGAATTTTCTCCTGTAGTATGCCCCCTGCTTCTAGTAGGGCTGTTTTTGGCTTTTTCTGTATTCTCGGGTCATTTCATCTTTAGCGTTCGTCCCATTCTGTTCTGCTCATACGACTGGGGATGCTGACCCCTATATTTTTCCCACATCACTGGTTTTATAGGTATTCTGATCATTTAACAAATTTTTGTTTAATGGTAGTTCAGTCCAAAAAAATCAGTTATTCATCAAATAAGAACATGGTCTACATAAATGCTCGTGGTATATGGAAGGGCAGGTGTATATATATATATATATATATATATATATATATATATATATATATATATATATATATATATATATATATATATATATATATATATATATATATATATATATATATATATATATATATATATATATACAGTATATGTATATATTAATAGACCACTTTAATAATTCTGTCTTACTCAAAACTTGTATTTGCGACTGTACTCTTGAAGGTTTTTTGCCTAAAAAATAGTGGGGATTAGATAAACAGTATGTTAAAAATACAGTTTCCAAATATTTTAAAATATGATGTATGTTTGTGTGACGATTAAATGATATTCAGAGGGCGACATGAGATATAAAAGTATTAAACTAAAAAAGGCATGATATATTGACGCATCAAATGATTAATAAATGACGAAAATGTCAAACCGTGAACGTAATATAAAAAAAAAAAAAAAGTAACAGGTGCTCCAATAATATACTTTAAAATAACTAGAAAACTTAAAGTTTATCAAATGTTATAATCGTGAATAAGTGAAATACTTTTGACGTGTTGCTTAAGATATTTGTTCAAATTAATATCAAGAGTGGCTGGTAGCTCTGTTAAGGGGGACGGGGATAGATACTTGTCAAAATTTGGTTTATCTTTGTTACAAATGTAGACATAACAAATGAGAGGAAATGCGTGTTCTCTTGTTCAGTAGAGGTTCTGTTACGGTGAACAGAGAAGTGTTCGTTTATCTGTCATTTAAATCCTTGCACTGACCAATCGGGAAGGATGAGATAGATATATAACTTTGACGGGTCATATTGTAATGTGGTAGTGAACCTATAGATGAAATGTGTTGACAGGTATTGTTATCAACAATTTTCCTACGTTCTACAGGTGTCGCTAAAATGTCGTATTATAAACAATTGTTTGATCACCTCATTTGTTCTACATCGGAACTTTTAATCATTCTCTTGTTTACCGTCGTGAAGCCTCAGATTTCATATACTACCGTTCAGTGCTTTTATACCATCTTCATATCTTTTTATGCTCACTAACACATTCTATTGAATCGCTTCCCCTTTAGGATTTCTACATTCTCTCATGTTTCATCCATTTCCTCCTTATAAGCTACCCCACTTCCTTCCAGTGAAATTCACTTGTCTTGGCTATATTTATAGCCACATTTCAAGACTTCCATTCCAGCTAAAACTCCTTCTGTATTATATATATATATATTCAGCTAAAACTCCTTCTGGGAACACCTTTAAGGGAAAAGGCTCAAATTTATATATATATATATATATATATATATATATATATATATATATATATATATATATATATATATATATATATATATATATATATATATAATAATGTGTCTGTGTGTTTGCCTGTTAATGTGTGTTCATGTTTACCTTTGTCCCGGATTTTTCCGTTCTTCATTTTCTTATATAACGGTTGATTTTTACCATTTTGCTTTTTCATAAATGTATATGGATTATGAATTCATAACTGAGACGTACATAAATGTCAGAGTAATTGATGAAACAATCACATTTAATGGATTATCGAACGTTGTTCGTTGTACGTCCATTCACTGTAGGTTCCATTAGTTACAATTCCTTGTTCCCGTCTTGCGTTTGTCTATTATTCACGGTATTTGTTTTGAACGTATTCCATGAAATAGTTCGATGCTCTTGTGTGTTTTTTCTAATCCTCCTGCGTTTCTCTCACTCTCCTCTCTCTGCTATTTTTCCCCACCATTTATTTTCCTTTTTTCTTCGTGTGCGATTTTCTGATTTCTGTGAAAATCGAAATAGAAATGGAAGTTTGATTGAAGTTGCTGTTATGCCTCCTCACCCTTTGCATCAGTCGAAAAAAAAAAGATATGACTTGATTGGTAGCTCGTGTATTGTATGAGAAGTTAGGGTTTTACAGCAAATAGGATTTCTGTCGTTTATTCCTGGAATCTGGTGATGGCCTGGAAAACTGGACTAACGTTCTCTTCTGGTGTCCACTGCTCACTTTAACCGTCTATTTTTTGTTTTTTTATAGTGTTTCTTCTGTTATTTCTGTCTGTCAAACACGTACAATGTTTTTGTATATATACATATAGATATATGTATATATATTTATATATTTATCTATATATATATATACTGTATATATATATATATATATATCATAATATATTATATATCGTATAAGAGTTATATATATATATATATATATATATATATATATATATATATATATATATATATATATATATATATATATATATATATATCGTTCATAACAGTTGCCTTTAATGCGTAATGGATTCAGAGAAAAACAAGACAATAGACTCTACCGAGTTCATCTTTTTATGTACCGTACCGAGTCCGGGATGGGGCATTTGCAAAGGAATTCTGCATGACTCATTTCATACGTCTACGCAGTTGGGTCATGAACGGTGAAATTACCTGTGCTTCCTTTTCCTAAGCACACGATGCCATTTACTTCCATCTTGCACGTACAACTATTCTCACGGTTACGTGGCATTAAGGGCCATCATTTCCAACATTTCTTTTACTTATCTAACCAACAAATTCTGTATCACCTATTACTCCTCTCTGGCAGAATTTCCAAAACTTTTTGATTGTCCTCCATTCTTTCACAAGAAAAGTTCTGTAGTTCACCACTTTTCTTATCTTTTCCTCATGTGTTACATTTTAATCCCACTAACACATAATGTGTTTCAGATTCCTAGCTTCCAGAATTTTATCTTCATAAATATATTCTTGCTAATGTCCTTCAGCTTTCTCCAGTTACAAACTTACAAATATTATTCACATTCATTCATGTCTCTGACGCGTTTATTCACTCTAAGCTTCCAGCCACATTTGTCATATGCCTGCATCCTCTCATTGCACAATCCATAAAATAGTGTAAAACGATTGAAGCAAAACACGCCCCTGTGTGAAATCCACTTTCTTACCAGACCAGTTCATTCTCCGGACAACATGCTCTCACGTATGCTGTACTTTCATCATAAAACTTAACAGATTTTATACCTTAAGAATCACACATCCTCAAATGGCTTCCACATAGCACGTCTTCCATGCAGCTTCGGCACATCCCATGCAGCTTCAGCACATCCCATGCAGCTTCAGCGCTTTATCACAGCTGTTTCATAACAGTTCTTGGCTCCTTGTTCTTCCTTGTCGTATATCATGCTGTTCTTCGCTCTGTTATTGGCCTAGCCTTCCTAATCTAATTTATACCCACCACTCTTCCATGTATACTGAGTTATCGTACAACCTGTTGTTGCCTCTGTAACAATACAAGGGAAAAAATGTATCTTATTCATGGATGTAAGAAGTGGGATATAGTTGTGCAAGGGTATAGGTTGCGATGACGGACCTGAAGACAGCCAGAATTTTTTTTTTTATGACGCATTCTGATGTTTTGGATAAGAACAGGCTTAAAATATTTTTATTTCTATGAATTTTGTTAAGAATTTCTTAAAATATGGGCAGACCTCCTGGATTTGATACGTTCCCCACCAAAAAAAAAAAAAAAAAAATCGTAAAAATGGAGGAACAAATTTTGATAAAATTTGATGGACACATTCACAGGGTAACTTGCCTGTAGATATTAAACATGAGGAAGTATAATAATCAATCGGTCTTACTAGCATGTACTGACTGATTAATTTTCTTTGGGAAAGCTTAAGTAGGATTGAAGGTATATCGTGATTTCTGCGTCAATGATTCATCAAATTTCAGTTGACAGCTAGCTACCAGAAAGGCAATTAATAGGAAGGGGTTACCCAAGGTGTTTCCACCAAGTATCGGGAATCATTTGTTAATTTAACCCATTCCTGCTGACAAATACAGAAACAAACAAACAGAAAAATACGGGTAGCTGAACCAATACCATCAGTTTTTTGTTGGAAATAAATGTAAGAGTGGCTAAATGATGCAATCGTTTGTATATGTGACTTATTATTCATTAAGATGCAAGCCTCGTTCTTCCAAGTATAAAAGGTTATAAATACTTTGTACCCCTGTTATAAAAAGGAGCCTGCCTGGATATTGAAACTTCATTCGCTGTTGCGTTAAAAAGTTTGGATGGTTTAAAAAGGGCGAACTGCCAAAAATATTGGCTAGGCAAGGATATCTGACAGGAAGATTTGACTTTTCAGAGCATAAACATGAATTAAGTTCAAAACAGTAGTCGAAATGGGAAATCAAAAGAGCAGAGTCCGATTCATTTGATGTTTCCAAATATAAATTCACTGAAAAATATGACCACTTTTTCTTATGGTACATAAACTGTAGTCAGTTTGAAAAATCCCCAAAGTACGAAGTTTCTGTGTTAACTGGAAAAGCTTTCGAATCTGCAATTAATATCTTGGCCACTAGAGGAAAGCTCATGTTATTACTGCTATGAAAACAAAATAAAAGGCTTGTGAACTGCAAATCCTACTGGGGGAAATTCGTAAATGTTAGAAAATTAATTTTATTTTAAAATAACTTTTGTTAAGTATTTCGAAAGTAAGATAACAAGTTTGAAAGCTGGATCGATTTAGTGCATGTTAATAATTTCAATAAATTAAGACAACTAGATGTTTGCATGAATATCTGAAAGTATTTTGCTTATCATTTTTATTTTTTTAATTATTTGCGGAAAACATACATTAGTATGTTCTTTCTCATCATCTTGAGAAACTGCAGACGAACAGTGTACCTTCAGAAACTTTAATATTGCTGTTAAAAAGAGTAAAAACAAAGCGTAGTTTTCGTTATATATATGTAAGTATATATGTATATATATAAATATATATATGTATATATATATACTGTATATGTATAGATATATGTATATATATACTATCTGTATGTGTATATATTATATATATGTATATATAGAGAAAGGTTGTAGCGCTGTTCGTTAATATCATTCAGGAAGGTAAAAGTTACAATTGACATTCCAGGTCATCTAATTTTGAACACAACCCCACGCTTGGGAGCCCCGATTATGACCTGAAACTATGAGAAGGACATACAATTTTATCTCTCATTCTCCGGTGTTAATTTGTAATTAGATCTTTGAGAATGTTCGTTTCTCTCACTTTAGCGTTATTGAATTACATACTGTAAGTTATGACGGTACAAGGACACAGTTGCACTCTTTCTGTATGTCCGTCTGTTAGCTTTTTAAATAGTTTTTCTTGATATTTAATGAAACTGTGGTTTATTTCATGTTTTTTTTCTGTAATGTGATTAACGAAACAGCCATGTAGCTGAGTTACATAAGGGGATAAAATAAACAATACCCAGTTTATTTAGTTATTCAGGAGGAACAAACAGATTACCCTTTGAAAGAAAGAAGCTGGAAGTTGATATAACAGTGATAACTCTGTGTTCGGACACTTGTTCTTGTTGTGGGTAGTGTCAGCTAAGAGCCCTGTCTACTTCGTTCCCCGTTTCTTAGCTTTTGTTTATTTTCATTCCGTAGAGCTGTTCTCCTCTCGGTTTTCGTGAAAGGTGGGGAGTACAGTTGTATCCTCAGTTCCTGAGTCAATTTCATCGTAGCCCCAGCGTTTGGCTGTGGAAATCCCGCGTGTTTAAGTATCCTAGAAGCTGCACCCTCGTGGGGTTCATGTGGATGTGCGGACTGCCTAATCAATGCAAGAGTCCATGCTGGAACAAGGCCAGCTTACTCTTCAACAACAACGGTTAAGTGGATGCCGGAAGAGGGGAGGGATTCTGATCGAAAGCGTACATGCAGAAGACAAGCGATTACTGGAAGAGGGAATGGAAAGGTCATTAATCTAATATCTAGCCTTGTCAAGAAAGAAAAATGTCGCTAATTAAAAATTTTTTTTATACTTCAAAAACGTGTCTAGTAGTGCGGGTAATCAGACACTAGATTATGTTGTCAGAGTAGAGTACCTTGATGAAAGAATAAAGAGCAGTGCAGACACTTCCGTGCAGGTTTTAATTAAAGTAATTCGGGAGTTCACGAATAATATATGTTCTTTTTATTTTCAAAGATCTCACGCAAATTGTACCACAAACACTAAAACAAGAATGAGAAAATTATGAAAAATCAACTGACCGGGAAAGAAAATCGTGATGATTTGATAATATATAGTTATTGTTATGAGTCATCAAAGAAGTTAATCGATTTTCAGACGAATTATCGTAGCCCATGATTACTAAAGATCAAGTCCCATTATCCCCAACCTTTGGTTCCCTTACCCCGAGGGGTTATGTATACCCTCATCAAGAACCCCACAATTATGGCATGATGGTATGTTTATGAAAGTCTGTTTTGTTTCTTTCTGGAATTGACTGATTCAGCATGCGTACTTAGTTCATTTATTACCCTCTTCGCCATTTGGATGCTCTCCAGTCTCACATTTTGAAATTTTATTGGGCCTGTTGTGAATTTTAATTACCTCTTCCGTCTCCATTAATGGGCTGTTTTTCGGCAGACTCTTTTCCACCTGGTTGGATCTCATCGTAGTTATTGCCTCGTTTGATTTGTGTTCAGGCTGAGTTATTACTTCGAAGGTCGTTTTGTCATTTCTTGTGTCTGCAGACATGCCTTTTCCACACGATCGTCTTTGATGATTCCGTAATAGCAACACTGAAATGCAGTCAAATTATTGGTATTTTAGTAAAACTAAACCCACTAATTTCTCTGTTATTCTTCCAAGATTGAGGTTTTTGTTAGACTTTAAGATTTTTGTGGATCTTCTGCTTGATTTGGACTTATAGTTATTTGCGTAAACATTGTTTAACAATTCCCGGATTTTTAAAAACATTTTTAATATTTGCTACTCTTAATTCTCAGTTTTTACCTGTATTTCTATATTTTACACTTTATATCAATATTATTTCCAAGGCTTTTGGTAAAAATAAAATGATTTCTGATTGTGAGTGGAGAAAAAAACATATTTATAAAATTCTCGCTTTTCTTTATTTTCATCTTTGTTTACTTTTGTTAGAGGTGTTAAAGAAATGGAAAACAACTTTTACCGCTCTCTTTGTTTTCTGATGAGCACGCCAAAGTCCTTCAGCCACTACAGGTGCTTAACAGCTTGTGCGAAAAACAAGAACTTTAGACCTAGAGACTCAGTGGCTTGCTATTTTCTCTTGACTCATTTCTTGTGATTTTTGTTATGTCTTAAGACAATGTTTTTAAGATATCACATTGAAATAGAAAACATTTCACTGATTTGAAGCTTTTTTATTACAAAGGCACACAAAAGAAACTAATATACGTCTTACGCTATAAATAAATGACATAAAAAACCTCAATGTATATAAAGTTCAAGCATTTAATGATCAATTTTAGTGTTCAACAACTGCAAACTACTGTATGAATCGTTCACAGATTCAATGTGTCAACCGTCCATGATACAAGCCCTTCGTGACAGTTATAAACCATTGTGAAATGAACCAGTCGCGGACGACAATCATACTCCGTTTCGGCCAAACGTGTTATAAGACACACGTCCAGCCACTGAAATGGAAACATGAGTATTGATTAGAGTAAGAGATTCGGGGACAACATGACAGGACATTGTTCATATCGTCGGGGAGAAGACTGGGGATGGGAGAAGCCCAGTGATGTATTACAGAGGGGAGCTCAATATCGTCTCTAATATCAGGAAGTACTTACAAAAAGTGCCAAGGTTAATGTATTGGTCGGATTAGTTTCTAAGCAAATCTAATATTCTTCCCCTTGTTACTGTCATATGTGTTTATGCTAATATATTCATAATTGCTTGCTGGTAAGTCACAAAATTAATATAGGCGAACTGTTTTAGAGTACTTGGATGTAGTGATGATGAATTGTGCAATCACATACATACATACACACGCACACACACACACACACACACACACACACATATATATATATATATATATATATATATATATATATATATAATTGAGAGATATTATAAATAATTGAGAGGATCAGGGAGCATTTTTGCACGGCAGAAAAGGGAACCTAGTTCGAGTTCAGTACGAGGAAGAGAATATGGGCCGTTAAGTTAAAACTGTACTTCTGTTAAGTAGTGAATTAGACACCTGACAAGTAGATGGATGTGGCGGTCACGAACAGAATTAAAAAGGACATAGGGCTGTCAGTATCATCTCAAAGGACTTGATGAGAACAGTAAGGCTAGTTCTACCGCCATTCCTCTAAGGGAAAAATGATCTCTCTCTCTCTCTCTTGTATATATATATATATATATATATATATATATATATATATATATATATATATATATATATATATATATATATGTGTGTGTGTGTGTGTGTGTGTGTGTGTGTGTGTGAAGGGATAGAGAGTGTAAGTGTATGTATGTTTTTCCTGTCTGCTCTGTTTAAGTTTCACGCAAGTTTGAGGCAATAAAAAATACAAAATGAAAATTTTATTTATCTAGTTCTTTTTCACCATCTGTCTTTGTACGACCAATAACACTTAAATGATTTAATTCCCGTGAACATTAACTAATTACGTTCCCCGTAACAGATTTACATTAAATTGTCTTGTCGCTTTTCATTTTTATCACCTTAATGAACGCCGCTCTATTACTGTGACATGTTTTGTCTTCCATTTTGATTTTCATCCTTTTTTTTTCGTTTATTCATGATTTTTGCTTTTATTGTTGAGAATAAATTATTACCATAATTATCATATACTCATTTAATTCACATGCTTCAGGTGTTTTATAATTTCTTTCCATCTCTGTTTATTTGTTCATGTTTCTCTTTGGTGCTCTTAGGGAAGAGTCATTTGCTTTTTTTTTCTACACAATCGACAGGATTTTCTTTACTGAAGCGACTTTCGTTAAATTCTCCTTTAATTCTAAAAAAAAATGCATATTTATGCGTATCTCTATGTATTTATATAAAGTACTATGTAAGAATATATCTGATCATATCTGGCGTGTCGTTTGAAACTTGTACCATTGTCAGGGTTTGAAAATATATAGACGGGGAGCTAGCTCAATTTATTCAAGTGAAAAGAGGAATAAATATAAATGCTTTTAAACTACTGGCTCGACAGCCTCTTTGAAAGAAATGAACTGCTGCCGAGTTCAGCCTGATAGTACTTGCCGTGCGAACTATCTTAGGGGGTCGAAATTTCACGGTTATTCATGTTTTGATAGGAATGGATAAAAACAGATTTTTTAATCGGTCAGATGCTTGGGTACACAGCACTAATAATGACAGAATAAAAATGTTCCCAAACTGAAGATTAGGTACTGTATTGTTGAAAAACACAAATGGCGGAAACTTTCAACTGATAGCTTGATGGGACAGAAAGTCCTAAGTGCCCCACTCTATAGCCAATATATGCATTCACATTTCACGAGGAATGATTGAAATAAATTCCTTTTTCACAGTTGACATGAGTTGAATCTAAAACCAATCCCAGCATAAGTTTATGCTTGCCATAGACCCTAGACAGAAGGATTTTAGGTGGTCGGGTAACAAGTTAATTCAAGTGAATTGAGGAATAAATAAAAATATTTCAAAACTGAGGATTAGGCACTGCATTATTGAAAAACACAAATAACAGACGTTTTCTGTTGACAGTTTGCTGCAACTGAAAAGCTCAAATGCAATGTTTTGTTCCCAATGTCTTGTTTTAAAACTTTGAAATTATTCAAATAGAAAATGAACACAAGTTCCATTTTCCCCAATAAGAAACCTACAAGCGTCGTCTAGATACAAGAGACAACTATAGTGTGCTATAACACTTTTTTTTTTTTAAATCAAAACAGTCTATGGATTAGGAGAACTATGAATTAGGAGAACAAAGTCAAAATTAATATTATATTCACCACATAAAAATACAATCCTTTAGACATAAATTTTCTATAATCATGGAAGTCCATTGAAACTATCATCTGATCATCATAGTCATCCCCACTGCAACTTTCACTGTCGCTAGTCCATGGGGTGTCAGATTCTAAAGTATCAAATTCAATATCACATCATTTATCTTCGTCACTTTCATCCTTATCACTCTCAATATCAGTATCTGCTTCATACGCATGATGTAGCTCATGTCCAGTAACAACCTCATTGTTTACAGTTTCCATTTGACAAGCAGTCAGACTAGTTGAAAGTGCATTTCCTTCAATTCAAAGCAGAATGGTAAGAAGCGCCCATTATTATTAACCCAACCATAGTTTAATAGGTGGATACCACTGGTCGGATCACTTGTACCGGCTCTTTCCCAGAGAACTGAAATATAGTTTACTCGCTTTATACAGTATGTTGTATTTTTTTACATGGAGGTAGTGATGCACAGTTGATTTTCCTAACCTTTTCAGCTATTTTTCCACCAAAGGTAATTTTAATGAAGCTTTGATATTTGGCTTCATCGATGTTATTTAGGTGTTTGAAACCGTAGATTCTGCAGATGAATGAAAAAACTGCAGTTCTGTTAACATTGTCGGTGCAGCGACTACGGAGCGCTGCAATGGCACCTGGATCCTTCTCCAATTTTGAAAAAGGCAAAGCCTTTCCCTTTCGATAAAAAGCTGATGTGAAATCACATCCTGTTAAAGCGTGGAATGGAATAAGGCTTCACAGAGAGCAGGATGATTTGGCTCAAGTATTTTGGCAATGCCTGATGCATCTATAAAGTGACGAGTATTTCCAGATCCATAGTCCACCATAAAGTATGAATCTGATATCTTTTCATTAAGTGAAACTAAAAGAACCAGTACATCGGTGTCAGACGAACGAATAGGACATTTCCTGAAGTTTTTGTAGCATGAAATATAACAAGAGTATCTGCTTCTTCATGATTTGTCTGATAATCTTCTGGTTCTTCAACTTTCGATATTCCCATTGAATTTACCCACAGCTTAACACACTTCCCACCATGTGAAACATAAACAAAGTGCCCCTTCCTAACTTCCTTCATCAAGAAAGCAGCAAATTCCACTTAAAAAAGACCGCTCTGTAGATGTTCTACTCCCTTTTTTCGCTGTTGCTGTTCGGAACTGCTTATTTTGAAGACCTCATTCAAGTCACCTCTTTTCTGTCTTTCACAATCTTTAACTGATGGTTGTCTGTCGTGATCAAGTAGCGGAAGGACATAAGGTTCTTTTCCATCACAAACCTTGACCATCACATTCCTAACTATAGTGCATCATAAAGAAAGGTTGTGATGTAAAACTTCATGCAACAGAAGTCCCCCATCAACTAGAAGAGTCTCATGCAATACTGGTGGTTTGCAATGGTTAACATATAGTTTATTGTCGAGAATTCTTGTAAGACTGGTTTTTTCGGTTTTTGTTGGTATGACGTCCGCATACGCCAATAAAAGCGGAACTTCTGTTATTTGGAATTTCAGGATGTTTTGAAGATCTAAATTTTCTCCATTGTCAGCAATTGACCAAATGCATCTCTGATACCCTCAGCAGTTGTAAGGGCCTTTTTCTCCTTGGTGGTGTTTGGTCTAAGATTTTTAGCTGCAAAATTCTGCACCTTATCGTGCTTGATGATAAATCATTCCACTTTCTTCAGCAATTTTCAGTAATCTATTCATTTCTGCGAGGACAACATCATTTCGCGTTGGTGGTTGTGAAATTGGATCTAAGTATGCTACATCTGTCATAGGCAAAGGATCTTCGACAGAGTATGAGAAAAATCCATTGAACATTGTTACTTGGTTATAAATTGATGTAACGAGCCATATTTTTTATCTAAATTATTTGCTTCTATGAATTTATACAAGTCATCCTGCTTCCCTGATGTATCTATGTCAAAGTAAAATTATGCTGATTTAAGATTGACATGAAATGGGTGTATGGTTTTAAATGGTCCATCAAATCGTTGCCTTGGTTAAATGAGGTCCTGTTTCATTGTTGTTATTTTCGTTGTTACTTTCTGTGATGTCCGCAATACTTTCTGTGGTGTTCTGGTAGACTATACCTACTGTAACATGTGCGGGCTGGTGATGCTATGTAAGTAGGCCTAGCCTATTGGCTGTGATTAGGCTATGAGGAAGCTCTCTCATCTGATGTAAGCACCATGTCATTAGAAATTACAGTATTAAGCTGGCCTAGGCCTAAGGAAAGTTCATGAACCCGCCCCCCCTACACAGTGACAAGTTTTATTAATTTTCTGTTATATTTCTAATAACGAATAATAACGAGAAACAGAAAAAATAATGTAATCCTACCTACAAAATACTCCACACTTCCCAAATCTTCCATCACCTGTTTGTTTTAGTTCGGTAGTTCTTGTTATTACTGCATGGAGCCAGTAGGAATGAATATATCAGCCATAGAGGGGGGCCACTTTGAGCTTTCTGCCCCACCAAACTATCAGTTGAAAATTTCCGTCATTTGTGTTTTTCAACAATACAGTACCTAATCTTCAGTTTGGAAACATTTGTATTCATTCCTCTTTTCACTTGAATTAGCTTGTTACCCAGACCCCCTAAAACCCTTCTGACTAGGGTCTAAGGCAGGCATAAACTTCTGTCATTATTAGTGCTGTGTACCTGACCGACAAAAAAATACTATCAGGCTGAAGCTCGGCAGAAGTTCATTTCTTTAAAAGAGGCTGTCGATCCAGTAGTTTAAAAGCAGTTATATTTATTCTTCTTTGCACTTGAATAAATTGAGCTAGCTCCCGGTCTAATAGAATGGTAAAAACTCTATTTGAACCAGTTTAATCGTACTGTAAGACAATATACTGTATATTTAAGCTAATGTCCGGTTAAAGGTAAATGGAACCAACGAAAATTTTATTATAAAAGGAAAACCTATGGGCAGATACAACGCTTTGAGGATATAGAAATATTGATATGCGAAATAAGTTATCAAAATACTTATAGTATTTGCTAATACCAAAAAGCAGCTTGATCTGGAAGGCACATGAAAGAATGAAACAATGAATTTATAATTAAGGAATTCGGATATACAAATTTTTATTGCTTTATTTTATTTCGTTCGTGGCTACAATTCGTTCCTTTTTAGCAAAGAGCATTTTAACCATTTGGAATAACTCCGATGGAAAGTTTGGACGGCACACAAGTATTATTACTTCTCGCTTTTTATTACTGGTATTACGCTTTTCATTGAAGTCGGGATGTTATTGGTTTTAGTTGTGTTTTTGGTTCGCCTTCTGTTATGTCTATAATGAAAGTCGTTGGACGATTAGAGAATGAGAGGAAAAAGAAATTGTTTAATACTGTAGGTACATGTGTGGACGAAGTTCGGATTAGGCATTAAAAGTATGGTTTAAGTTTATTATTTATAGTTTTCTGCCTATATAGGTAGACAAAAATAAATTCTACGAATATCTTTTAAAATGAAATCAACTATCCAAATAGCATGTAATAGACTTTAGAGTATAAGCACGTTGACTCAGTCAGGTAATGATTTTATATTGACGGGTTGTTTAACTATATGTAATATTTTTTCGTTTTTTCATTGATAGCTTTCTCATCATTATCACCGTCTCAAACAGAAAGATGAATCCATGTTTTTCTTATGTATAAATTTTATTTTATACTTCATTTCTGTTTTTTTTTTAAAGTTGTGTTATGTCTGCAAACATTCTACCAGCAACTCGTCCTTCCCTCATGGACATCGCTAATCTCTAGCCCTTTCTATTCTCGGTGAAGTTCTTCCCAACATTTCCATCCTATTTTTCGTAGATATGATTCTTTGGCGAACGGAAGCTCGATTGAAAATCAGGAGAAAAATGTGGATCAGCTCCCGGCACGATATGGCCGGGATAAAGAATGGTTATGCTTTTCCAATGGGAATGATAAGTGGCAAGTGGAATCTTCTCTTGGTCTGGATTTTTTTTTTTTTTCTTATTCTTAGTGGAAGAGTTTAGGAAAAAGTTGTCGGGGTGCAGTCTTCTTTCATGCTGGAGAATAACCAAGTAAAAAAAAAAACAGTATTAGGATAAATGTTAATGGGTATTTTATTAGATGATTTTTCTCGTTTCATTAATTACGCTTGAAACAAACAGATTGGTAAATTTTCTCGGAAATGCCTTTTGCCAGCAATCAGTAGATAAGAACAGGTGCCAAGTACACTAACTGTCTTCGTGCCCTTGCCTGTTTGGCAACATTTGGCCCTCTCTGGCAATACCAAGTGTGCGGAGTATTAAAAATTTAGTAAACATTTGGCGTCAATGGAACAAAGATAAAGTAACATGGTAGTGCAGGTGGAAGGCAAGAGAAAAAAATAAAACTATTGAGTGCATCTCTAACGTCATAAGAACGGTAAGTGCAAAACGGGTTAAATACATGAGCGTTTATGAAAGGGTGAAGAGAGCAGTAGATCATGGGAAGAACTACAGCAGCAAGTTGTTGATCTAAGGACTTAAGATGTTGTGACTAGAGAACATATCATTAAGAGTGTTTGGACAAATCTTGAGACAGCCTCGCGTTCAAGAAGAAATTGAGTAGGAGGGGATATGGCATAAAGAGCAAGGCTTTTGGCAGTAAGACCACTTTTACTTTCATTGGTTATAGTTGAGACCGTCATAGCATAATTTTTCTCCTCATTTTGGAGACCCACATAAGACTATAAAAATGTAATCATCCGGAACAATGTTGAGATTATTTTATTGAAAAAAACATATAGCTTGTTATGGACTCTTACATTTTAAACCAAGAAGCAACCGCAGGCTTACGATAGTATTCTTGTTACATATATTCTATTTTCTTAAGGCTTCTTATGCTTATGAAGTATTAGGTTTTACTACAACTATGACTCTTGTCCATTTGACCATTATACTCCTATTTAATGTAGTTTATGTATTAAATGTGTAATGAAACAGTGTTGGTAAAAGCTGCAATTATGTCCAGAAGAACATTGAAATGAAAAAAATTGTTCAAATGCTATTTGAGGCACATAAAAATACAAAATAACAGTAATTGCTGATTGAAGGATTCAACTCTTGTATTCAAAATATAGTTCATTGTGTTTGTTTACAAAGACCAAAAGAGAAAAGAATCTCTCTCTCTCTCTCTCTCTCTCTCTCTCTCTCTCTCTCTCTCTCTCTCTCTCTCTCTCTCTTCACACACACACACACACACACACACACACATATATATATATATATATATATATATATATATATATATATATATATATATATATATATATATATACATATATATATATATATATATATATATATATATATATATATTTTATTTATTTATGTATGTACGTACATACATACATACATACATACATACATACATACATGCATACATACATACATACAGACAGACAGACAGACAGACAGACGTACATACTAAACACTCATCAGTTAGCCAGTATCGCTGATGGAGGGTGGTAAAAGAGAGAGAGAGAGAGAGAGAAAGGAGTACAACGTGCAATTTTCAAATCAACTGGCGTCAGAAACCAACAAACCCGATGATTGGATAGCATGAAACGAGCTTTTATTTTGAAGTCACCAGGAGATTTGTCTCCCGAGGCCTTGTAGATCGGTCATTTAGAGAAAGTTCTTTTAAAATTGGTTGCTGGTGTTGGCTTTAGAGCCGTATGTTACACTGCACAAACGATTCGGAGGGGACCGAATGACGAGTCTCCCTGCGACTATTTAAAAAGTAATTTTAGTCTTTTCACCCACCTAAAAGTGATGCTGTGCCCTATCACACCACAACTTTCTTTTATTTGATATTTTATATATATACGTACATACATACAAAGTACTGGTTTTTAGAGTAAGATTATAAGTATAAATGGGGTCAGGTCACTACCTGGATGAATGACCACCAGGAAAAGCTAAGACGCCATCGACAAATAAGCTCTGGGCCGTCTGTTCATCAGATGATGGAATAGCAACCTCATCCTATAAACACTTCGGAAAGGCGGGTGGTGAATATACAGTATATAAATATAAATTATATATATATATATATATATATATATATATATATATATATATATATATATATATATATATATATTATATATATATATATATGTATGTATACATATGTATGTATATACGTACATACATACATACATACATACATACATAGACAGACAGACAGACACAATATCATAAAAAACACATGTAGTTACCACTGATCGGGCTTGGATTTGTTCAAAGAAATGTTCGAGGTGATCAGTGAGAAAACAGAGAGAGATTCAGAGAGAGAGAGAGAAAAGGAGTGTGCACAAATCAAAAAACTTTAGATGAAATGGAACGAGTAAATTTAGAAACTAGGGTTTGTGCCACCTTGTAGATCGGTAATTTAGACAAAGTTCATTAAAATTGGTTGCTGGTGTTGGCTTTAGAGCCGTATGTTACATACACAAACGATAGCATATACCGAATATAGTCTATATACTATTTAAATAGTAATTTTAGTCTTTTCACCCACCTAAATAGTGATGCTGTTTCAAACAAAACTCTCAAATTTGGTCATTTTATAAATACGCCATAATCACAAATATGGTTTTTAGAAAGATTATAAAAAATGCCTTATTCCCAACCTGGAAATGACCCCAAAAAGTCTTTATCTCAAAAGGACAAAAAGCTCTGGGCCGGTTCATCAGATGATAATACCCTTTCCTATAAACACTTGTAAAGAGCCGTCCGTATATTATAAACGAAATTATAGTTCATGTCTGTGTATATATATTTTATGAATATGAATGGTATATAAATTTTGTCTGCCTGCGTATTCAATGTATGTATGTACCATATGTATGTAATTTGATCATATTGACTGGAAACGCGTTTGCCTTTAAATCATAAAAACATTATTTACAGAGTTGAGTCTAGATTCCATTTGGTACAGTCATTCAAGGAAAATATGCAAAAGCCTGGAGTTTTATGTTACAAGGAAAAATATTTAATTCATGGAGAGTATATTACTCCAAAATATGCAAGCTAGAAAATGGATTATCGTTTCTTGTGTTTGAAAGACCCCCAACGTTAACTGTTTTTATTTTCAGTGGGAAAGGACAGGTATATCGTTTCCTTGCCTGGGCCACCATGAAAAGAGTAACTGGTGTTGAAATTTGTACGTTTTGCATATTCCGTTTGAGATTAATGGTTCTAGTCTATAAGGTTTTAGACAAGTATTTACATTTTTCATTAAAAGCTTCAATTTTTTAAGCTTTGTTCAACTGCTACTATATTAGGTGTAAACATATTGTTAGAAGATGTTTTCTTCGCCCCTGTCCATTCGATTGAATAATAATTGTTTTCTCACAGACAAAAGAAAATTACACTGTTATCCTTTGCATATTTTGTACATTTTTGTTCCATTCATTTCTCTTTTGTCAGTAACTCTCCAGTTTAACCAAGATTGATTTTATTACGGAACTCATATGAGTTATCATATACACGTCCTTTTTGTTTCGCTATGAGTGTTCTTTAATCGTTTTTTCATTGTATTATTGTTTGTTAATGCCGCATTAACACTGAAATTTGAAAGCATCCTATGAAGCAATATAGAATATTGTGATTGTTTGCTAGTATGTGAGCCTGGATTGATTTCAATTCTGAGCACAGAATCTGAATGAGTGAAGAATATAGGAAACGGTCCGACTCAGTTCTTATCTCTCATGATAATTTTGCATTCACCCTTATATCTACCCAAAAATGCATAAGTTCGAACTATATATATATATATATATATATATATATATATATATATATATATATATGTATATGTATATATATATATATAAACACACATATGTATATGTGTATAAATACATATATATATATATATATATATATATATATATATATATATATATATATATATATATATATATATATATATATTTTGTATATATACTTACATACACACATAGCATATATATATATATATATATATATATATATATATATATATATATATATATATATATATATATATATATATATATATATATATGGTTTCAAACAAAATCTCAAAAGTGGTCATCCAGAAAGCCATAATCACAAATATGTAGAATCCTGAAAAGCCTTATTCCCAACGCTGAAATCCCCAAAAGTCTTTATCTCAAAAGGCCAGAATCCCGGTACGGCATAATACCCTTTTTATGATTTTGTATGAAGAGCCGTCCGTATATTGTACACGAAAAGTTCATGTCTGTGTATATATATTTTTATGAATATGAATGGTTGAAATTTAAGTCTGCCTGCGTATTCAAGCACCGTATCGCTTAATTTGATCATATTGAGTGGAAACGCGTTTGCCTTTATTGCAGTCATACTTAACATTATTTGCAGAGTTGAGTCTAGATTCCAGTTAGGTACTAGTCATTCAAGGAAAATATGCATAAGCCTGGGAGTTTTATGTTAGGAGAAATATGCTAATTCAATTATATTACTCCAAAATATACAAGCTAGAAAATGGAATTCCTCTTGGTGGTGTTCTTAGTAGCACACTATTTATATTGACAATTAATGACATCTATTTAGGTAAAAAAAAATTTATTCGGAAAATTAAGAAAAGCCATTACTTCCTGTCTGCCTAATTTTTTTCTCTCATCAGTTTCAGTATTGGTAGTTAATTTAGTTATTTCTTTTACAAGGATTGTTTACATGATATGCTCTATGTCTAAAGAATCCTGTATTCAGTTTTACAGTATCTGTGTCGCTTGTCAATACTCTGATGAAGTAAAGTATCTGAACCTTTTGCTTATCACATAATGCAAAAAAGTGTCAGTGCAACGTACCTTACTTGAAAAATATGTAAATTTTGAAATCTAGGTTTTATTCAGAAGATGGACCTTATTCTTATGTGTGGATCGTCGGTGTATAACCTTTGAATATATATATATATATATATATATATATATATATATATATATATATATATATATATATATATATATATATATATACATACATACACACACACACACACACACACACACACACACACACACACACACACACACACTCAGAGAGTGCACAGTTGATCTAGGTGCAAAGTTGTGAAAAAAGAAAATGAGTTAGGTATGTTGTATGGAATGGTTAATGTTTGCAGATGACAGTGCTGACGGGGATCGTGAAGAGACTGCAGAAATTAGTAAAAAGAGTTCGATAATCCACCAGAAGAGAAAACTGAGTGAAATGTAATCAGGACTATGGTTATGAGGGACAGTGAAAACCAGGAAGATGGGGCAAAGGATTCTGAAAGATTCGATATGGTTGATTGGTATAAATGTTATGGAGTAAATGCATGATGCAAGAAAGGTTGAAGGGAGAGTGAAAAGACTGAATGTTGAAGGATGAATACGAATGAGAGATAGAAGGTTGAAGGTGGTGAGATTAATTCTCTGCGCAGTATATACAGCATAAGAAAATTGATAGGGTGAAAAACATGGGAATACGCAAGAGAAAAAAGTATGGGATAGTGAAAGGCCGATCATTGTATCTTGGGATGCTTCAGCCATGGGCGACGATAGCTTGGTGTAAGGAGTGTATCATTCAGAAGTGCTAGTGGAAAAGGAAGACCCGGAAAAGGGCGGATAGATGATGTGACAGATTATGGAATGGAAGGGAAGGGACTTGATATCCTGGAGTTTGCAAAAGTAGGGCTGAATGGCGCTGTTTAGATGCAGGGAGGTCGCATGCTGCTGATGAGCCTTCAGTGTAAAAGTGTACGTAAAACGTTTATGTGAATATTTTGATCTAATTTTTATTAGATATCCAATATTCAGTTACATAAATTCTCAGAACACTTCTAGACTTGAGGTAAAGATCAAGCAAAGAAAAAGGTACATAGAGCTTTACAGACGTTAGTGAGCAGTATTAAAAATGAGTTTTAAGGCGATCAGCGCACTGTAAAATTGAAATAGACAATTGAGTAAGAAGAGACGAAAGGGAACGGATGAAAACTGATAGGCAAAAAGCAAAGCGACTGGGACGAAGGGACGTTGCAATAGTGCGATTCACAGCATGCTACAGATAACACACTGTAAGAGGCATCTCCCTTTGTGGGCTATTGAAAACAGTAACCCACATTGGGTGTATATGGAGTCGGTCATTCTTTTTGGAAAAGAGGAATGGTTGTCTGTGAATTATTAGTTAAGTAAGAATGGATGAACTGACGAGAAAAGTAAAAATCTTTAGGTTCCAGCAAATATGCTAAAAATAAGGCCCAACAATACGCTAGAAGGTAGCCAATGCTTTTCATGCAAAAGGTGAGGAGCTCTGCTGAGGAAAATCCTTATTTTTCTCTTAAGCCATGACCTTAAAGAGGAAGACTAAAAAAAAAGAAAAAAAAAACTCGGTTAATAACTTTTCAGGTTTACATTCATAATTTGATATGAGCTTCTTTTCATTGCAGGTGAGTCCTATAGTACATACCGTGGTCATCTGGAAGGTACGTATTCCCCCATTTGATATATACATTCATTAAAGTTGTTATTTGGGCTAATTTTAGCAGTAAATAAAAAGACTAAATATGTGGGAATGCCCATTTCTTAACTTCATTTGCATGTAAAGCGAATCTTATAATTACGAGTAATAAGAATTTCAGAAGTTATTTCTTCTATTATCTAAATTCTCTATTTATTTCGATACTTTTCCACATCTAGCTGCGTTATTGCCTTCTTGGTTCATTACCTTCCTGAAATAAGACTTGGTGTCCTTTGGTGAATGTTAAAAGCGTTAATAACATTAGACGCTGCGAAAAGATGAGCTAATGAGTTAATGCTGCTGACAGAAATTTCTTTTTATTTCGCTAGATCGTAGCGTATATTTAGCATTCTATCTTCAGAAACCTAAAGACTCTCTCTCTCTCTCTCTCTCTCTCTCTCTCTCTCTCTCTCTTATAGTAAAGCAAACATGTAATATGAATAATTCGTGTGTTGTACTCTGAAGAAGTGTTCATCAACAGTAGACGAAGAGCCAGGTACAGATTATACTCGTTTTTCATTGTCTCCATCTCCAGCTAACCTGGAGACAATCACTTACAATGGCTCTTAATGGCGTGTTTTAGTAAAATACCGGTTTTCTTGTATTTTGTGGAGGGCGGGGCGGGGTGATATTTCGAAGATTTATTGAAGGAAAAAGATGCCAGTTCCTTCGGTATAAATAAATCTTGCAACTATTTTATCCTGGTTTGGTATTCTTGATTTTGCGTGCGTCATATGTTTATGGGGCTCAGCGTCATTTGTCATGAATTCTTCAGCGATGATGTGAAGTACTATCTTGAACATTGCATTGACTTTATTGGGAATTAATATAATTATGAAACCTCAATTTGCGGATTCAATGATAAAGTAAACTAGTATATTTGAGAAAAATAAAACGTCGCAAACAATATCGCTAATTGTTCATTGCAATCAGATAGTACAATATTCGAAATAAATAAGTTCACAGAATGTTACGTAAAAGATGAAATTTATAGTAACTAAGCGATATTTGTTGGCAACGTAGAAATGTATATACTTTAAGATAATCAAGCCAAATTTTATCAGTTAAAGAATGCGCTGTTGGTATAAGACAGTGTCATTTTCAAATTATGCTCTCAAGTAGGGCCACTGATATGCCAAAATATTAAAATCACGTGGCAACAATCACAACAGCGTGATTACATATTGCATGTATGGAAAATTCCATAAGTATATATACACACATATATATATATATATATATATATATATATATATATATATATATATATATATATATATATACACACATACATACATATACATATTTATGCAGTGTATATATATATATATATATATATATATAGTATATATATATATATATATATATATATATATATATATATATATATATAAACCACTGGTTAGTATACTGTTATTCACACTTCCTTGGATATTTTCCAGTGATTTAAATCGAAAATTCTGTGCTGCGTAGCGTATAGTGTAGTTGTCGACCTGGGATTAGGGAAAATTATGCACAGATTTTATCAGTATCCGCAGAGAAATATAAATGTGGGAGGTCAAAGTTTGCACATGACAACTTTTTTTTGAAAATGTATAGTTATTAATGGCTTCTAAAAAACTAACTTAGATTTATATATTGCTAGACGCAAGGTGCATAGTTATTATTTTCACAATTTTTATTTTTTTGTTCATTCTGATAAGACTAATTTCATTTTTTATTTGATCGCGAAGAAAATGTGAAAGGTCTCAAGCAGAGGTTCTTAAGCTTCTAAAAGTTAATAATAACCTTATTAGTGAACCTTGTTTTGCTTGTGCTGTTGATGCGACGATTAATTCATACAAATAATTAAATGCAGTAAAAAGAACAAAAAAAAAAAAAAACATTTTAACCATTTTTTTTTCGGAATAGAAGGCATTTATGTTCAAAGTGAAATAATCGTAAATTCGTGATTGGACTCTCGGTATAGTAGCTTATTGTATATCCAAAGCGATGTAAACTTAGATTGAAATTCAATATATTTTTCTCAACAGAATTAAATAAACTTGGAGTAAAACAAAAAAACTGGAAGCTATTAATTTTTGTAACAGACGATAAAATCCTCTTCTGTGTCCGAGAAACGATTTATTGCTGATTGTTTAAAGAAAAAAAATGCGTCTGGACTCACTGGCCTTCATATGTTTGGGTAACAAGAGGTACCGGTCTGGGAGTTGGTCGTTTTGTTCTACCTGTCTACGCTTGGAACGATTCTCTATGGGTCATGCTAACTGGAAATATTTTCCTTTTTCTCACCTAAATTTTTTTGCACGCGCATTTTCTATTTCACTAACGTAAACATATAGAGGATCCACATATCACTTCGTTTCTAACAGTTGTTTGGAGAGTAAACGAAAACAGCCATTGCTTGTTTGAATTCTCAAAGCGAAATAAATTGACATTTTCCTTAACGTTAGTGGTGACCGGTAGCCTAAAAGGTTATCATTATTCACGATAATATGCCCATCCGTACAAAAAGTTAGACACCATAACTCTTACATAAAAAATATATGCGAAGAAATCAAAGGGCTATCGATGGTCATTCAGGTGACATAAATCTTTTTTACCAGAGGCTTTTCTTTGGACCGTGGTTTGATCTGTTTAGAATTAAAGGGGTTATCCTCTAGCTGTCAAATGCCCCTCCGTCATAGCCGAAAACCCCATAACTTCCATGTCGACCCACCAGCCGGATATGAAGAGACGATAACATTTTTCGCAATTTTTTCGTGTCAACCGACGTTATTCATTCTCTCTGTGCGTGGGTGTATGTGCGTTTGTGTGTATGTGTGTGTGAGAGAGAGAGAGAGAGAGAGAGAGAGAGAGAGAGAGAGAGAGAGTGAGTTTCGCTCAACTCTGACATTCGTCGGGAATCAAATTGACTGTTGGAAATTTTATTTCCTTTTTTGAAGTCTGTCATAGAAACAAACGTACTACAAATCTTTGAGAGATGAAATGCTTCCCTTGTCTGTTTCAAAAATCGCAGAGCTTTCAATCCTTTGAAATTGAAGTTCTTTCTGCCATCAAAATCTGCTTAGCGGAGAAGAGATTGAGGGAAATAAATAAGTAACAGTTGATGCGATAAAACTGGCTAAATATCCAAAGAAGTTTTGTCAAGTTTCCAGCCCTGAATGTATGCGATATGTAAATATCTACATAATATTATTGACTGTGATTGAAATTAATGTTTGTGGTCTAAGGAAAGAGCACCTTTATGGTGATATGTTTCACCAAATAATATCGCTGTTTTTATACTTGAACTTGGGAAGTTATTCAGTGATGTTTTTCCTTTTACTCAGTAAAGTAGAACTGCTTCTTAAACTTATTACGTGCAGCAGTACACACCTTAAGTAAAAAAGTGTTAGCAATGACTGCACTTTGTATGAAAGTGAAACCAAATCATTCCCTGAAAAAGTCTAATATCCCCATCTTTGAAGACGCAAAGCAAAAAAGGTTCAGTAGAAAAACGTTACAATTATGTCTGTAATAATTAGCTATTTTGTACTCATTTTTGGTTTTCTTTTTTGGTTACACTTTTGGCTTGAAGACTGTGATTTATGTGCTGTGTCGATCTCAGTAGTCCTCTACAAATGAGATATGTTTCAGTATTACGAACGGCTTAGCTTAGATGCTTGCGTATCAAATGAACTGTAGGGCTCGATCATGTATACAGTCCGAGGGTTCATTTAATGTACAGGTAGAATCCTGCTAATTTTGAAACATGGGTCTGGCTTTAGATCACGTGGGCGGCTTGTATAAGATTAATGAGATTTATTAACCCTGTATTGATGATGAAATGCTATTTTCGTGTTTAATGCAAATAAACGTGTTACCTTGCAGATATGAAAAACTCATATAATTCAATCTTCTTTTCAAGGTTTAGAGCACTAACGTTTTACATTCTTTCATGTGGTAAATCTTGATTTAATGTAAAGAAGTAATTGAAAATCATAGACTCATAGACTCCATTTCAGTTTTAAAAACATAGACTCCATTTCAGTTTTAACTGTATCTGGTGCGTATTAGGAACTGTATAAGGAACGCTGATCACAGAGCCGTAGATATTTTAACTCGACATTCATGTTCCTCAGGCCACTGGTGAATACAGAAGCAAATTTACCGAAATCGTGATTTTTCAGGTATTTCTGCTTTGCTTATTAAAATTAGATTTACTGACATTCATTTTACTGGTCTTCTAAATTTGATTTAAGTTCCTAAAGAATTTTATTGATTTTTATAATTTTTAAATACAAAAATTTCATCGTGAAAGAAACCTGAACAATAAGAGAGTATGCATCTCCGTGTTTATCCAAGGGAAAGCACAGTCGACATCTCGAGCCGAAAGAGCCCTATCATCAACTGTAAATTAACCAATGTGCCCAGTTCCATATTCTTTTTATAAAATAGATGCATTATACCTATGCACTCGTTACGCATTTCCCTCTAGATATCTTTAAGTTTTCTCAAAACCAGTAAAACATCATCAATATTTTACCCTCTGAAAATCTCTCCCCTACTGGAAATGCCATTCAGTACCTTTCCCAACTAACAGCAATACAAAATATATCAAAGCAATGGAAATTAGATTAGTTTTATATGGTAATGTTCTATAGTATAATCTATCCGGTTTTAAAAGTAAGCTAGGTACATGGAACGTAGACTACCTGTTTTCAACCATGATTATTATGTAAGTATCCATCAAGCATAATGTTTTGAAATGAACAGTTGATTGACGTAATGTTAACAATGTTAATTGACTAAATGTATATAAGTAGTATCATTGAAGGAAGAAAAATACCTGAATTTGGTCAAAATGATTTGTTCTGTGCTACAAAAATGAGCGCCATTTGGTGTATGTTTATTAATGGAAAGGCATCACGAGATGCCGAAAGATATTTTTGTGACGTCGGCCTAACCATGAAACTGGTAGCTATTGGTTTAAACAGACATTAAAGAAAAGTTAAGTCCTGGAATATGTTATGCAGCATAACTCTAATAGCATATGTTAATTATGGTTGCTGTCACATCCAGGTGTTCCTTTCTCTTCTCACAGCGTGGGCATTGGTAATAAAAACACGAAGTATTTTCTGTTTTATTCCCAAACCCGACTTCATTTAGATTTCTTTTTCCAGGTCTGGCTATTATTCCTGGTAGTGTCGTTTAATTAGCTGATTGTGTAAGTTTGTAAAATTTTTCGTAATTTTGATAAACCTTTGCATTCAGATCTTCAAGAGCTGAATGATCCACCACGTAGTATCAGACATTGTAACTGTCTTGCCCTTTTTTTTTAAATTGAACATCAGATAGTTTTGTGGAAGATTTGTTCCAGCAGTGACCAAATTTTGAAATAATCTTCCTAAAATGAATAATTGAAACTTCAGAAGTTCGAACTACAGTAGGTGCAGCTTCTTTTTCACTGATTAGTTTCACATGAATCTCATTCCTCAAATGGGTTTATATCACTGATTTGCCTTGTCTGTTTTTCCAGCGTAGTTTATGCTCTATGTGGTTGTCTTGTTTCTTTTTCCTTTTACCCAACTTAACGTATTGGAACCTTTCGATTTGTAGCGTTCTACTTTTACAAATGGTTACTGTGCACAATGTAATGCAAACGCTGTGTAGAGAAATTTCTTGTAAGTTACAAACAAAGTCTCCACGTTGTTTTTGTGACTGCGTTTAGCATTGAAGCCATCAGTGATAACAAGTACCATGAGTTTAGAGGATTGTCAAGGTGACGATAGGCTGCCATTACATTTATATGACATATGCTAGAAATTTTATACTATAAAGTTTCTTGGGTTTTACATTGATGATGAATACGAAACCCTTTGTGTTAGGTACACACCAATATAGTAATCGGCTTTTACTACTGGATTATCCGATTTTAATCGAAGATAATCCTCCAGTGAAATAATTGGGTAATTTTCGTTTAAAATGGAACTGTGCCAGCCTATGTCTGTACAGACTTAAAGTGTTATTTTGCAGTGATATTTAAACGCCTTTACCTCATTGTGATAAACAGATGTTAAAGAATAAAAAAAAGATCATCTCTAGCATATAATTTTATCGATAATAATTCCTTATAGACTTTTTTCGCAACGGCCATCATTTTGATTTATGATGGATCAAGTTCCAGACGGTTCCTACGAGCGATTTCCTTATCTTTGCAATCTATTGCACTGCCACGAATTGGTTCAGAGAATTTATGGTCTGTTTTTATTCCTGCAATTCTCTCTCTCTCTCTCTCTCTCTCTCTCTCTCTCTCTCTCTCTCTCTCTCTCTCTCTCTCTCTCTCTCTCGCTTTCCTTTTTCCTTTTCGCCACTAGATTCTCTTCCCACTTTTTTTTTGGAAATGCATTAGAGGAGGATGAGAGATAAACTTAAATATTGACTTTATAGATAAGATATTGAGTTTAGAAACTTTAGGGTAAAAGATTGCAACTGAAAAGAAAAAAGATTTTATAAAGCCAGGTTATTATGATATTTATTAGCATTTTGGACATTACTGCTATTCTTTTCAATTTTTCTTGACACTAACCTTCAATAATTTAAACCATTTCGACGGTAGCAGAACGAAATTCAACACACAGTAGGTACAAAAGAAAATGAAAGTTCCAAAGTTCCATCTGTGTCACAACAATGACTCTTATACAAGAGCATAAAGAAATTTTTTTTTTCCTATTCCATCCCAGCGAAAACCCCTGATTGGATTACTGCTTTGTTGGTTTCCATCAATTTGCTTCTAGTCGATTCCTGGTGCACCTGGGTCTTGAGACTTTAATTGGTCGACTGTTTTGTTTAATATCATTCGTATTACTTCTGTTGCAATTATGCTGTTGTTGATTTGTTGTTGCTAAAATACACAAGGCTAAGAAATAATGTTGTTGTTTTGTTTTTGCTGTAATACAAAAGTAAAGAGTAAATTTTATAAAAACTTGGGTTGATTTTTGCTTCGACAGCATTTGTAAAAAACTGCGTGCAGCTGTTAAATTACTCGAAATGTAGCTCACTGCGTTGTTACAGAAAAAAAAATGCCAATAATTCACTCGTGCCGAAACGTTTCATAACATTAGGTCTTCCACCTTCCAGCTTCCAATTTCCGTTCCCTCAGAGAACCTTGATATAATGTACAGTAGTCCATTTCCTTATATACTCCGTTCGGAGCCCATATACGGGAAGGCAAAAGACAGACGATGAATATTCCGAGATAGACGTCAGGTGGTAAAGATACAGTTGGCGCGGTAGGTCGGGAGTTGGGGGCCGGGTAGATGGTGGTGTCATATATATTTTTTATGAAGGTTAATAGGTTGCTTTGGGAAACCTGCTGGAGGACGTTTTTAAAGAGGTGCGAGATGGAAAGTGGAAAAAATGTCGGAAAATGATGATATGAGTTTTTATGACTTTTGTGGCGAGAGAGAGAGAGAGAGAGAGTTTGAAGCCAGAGCACCACCACCGAAATAAAAATATTGTAACGATATACATGGAAACTGAATTTTATTTCATTACGGCAGCAGATTTTATTACCATTTTATCCTCAATTTGCTTTTCGTTATTAAACTGCGGCATTACATTGCCATTGTTTCGAAGCCATGGCAGCTAGTTATTACTTATCCATGTTTATGAAGTTGTTAGTTATATTTGCGTGTGTGCTAATACCGTAATGTTTGTAGAAAGCATCACGTATGTACAATTTCGTAGCTATAGGAAACACCATTTTGCTTAATAAAGATATATATTTTTTTAATATAACCAGTCTTTTATTTTTTTTCAGTAAAGAGAAACATCTGATTTTTGTAAATCGCGCAAAATTTTCGTTTATAGTGAAGTCTCCATTGTAATTATGTGTCCCAGAGCTTCGGGGCATTGGAAGGGGTTTCAGGTTTTGGAAAGAAATCGATCAGTGAAATTTTGTCAGAAACTTTAACATTTGAAATTAAACCAATTTTAAAGTTTTTGAGAATTTGTAATCTGACAAAGTACAAATAAAAAATATAGATGAAAACAAATCCTCCGGGCCAGCCTTGCGAGAGCTGATGATCAGCTTAGTGGTCTGGCAAAACTGTTTTAATAATAATAATGATGGGCAAGAGGCATGGGAGTGTACGCTTGTGATAGTCCTGCGATATACGTGTGTAAACTTCATGGTAGCGACAGAACAAAACTGGCTGGAAATGCAAATGATGTTAGACTGTAAAAGCATGTCTTAAGATAAGAGTTACTTGGGATTCAGAATCTCCTCCTGACTTTATTTTGAGACCTATAAAGGGCATTTGTGCTGCCGTTTAGAAAAGAAAGTAGGTAATAGAGAAAGACATTGCATAGCTAGTAGGATAAGGTTTCTCGGGTGAATGGAGAGAGAGAGAGAGAGAGAGAGAGAGAGAGAGAGAGATTTTTTAGGAAAATGTTCTTGGAAATGGTGTGGATTGTAGGAAGTTGATGTATATCATGGTGTAAAGAGATGTGACTTGAGACATATGTTTCAGTAAGACTGAATGAATCGTAAAATTATCAACTAGATTTATTTGGGCAGGAGAGGGACACAATATTGGAGAAAAGTAACTTAGACAATTAATTGCGATGATGGAGAAATAAGAATACCGTAGAGATGAGAAGTAAGCTATGGTTAAGTATCAAATTGGAGGAAGTGCTGTTACGGAACATAGGAGAGGACCATGTAAAAGGTAAACAAGAGGATAGATAAAGTTGTCATAAGGAAAGGAAGAAAGAGATGGAAAGTAATAAAAATACAGTGCTTACTTTGATTAAGAAAAATGCCGAAGGGTAGTACTATGAAAGCATACGATTAGTAAGTACAGTAATTGGAGTAAATATTTAGAGTAGTTGTTGGATGAAGAGGGCGTACATGAATGTGAATTTGATAATACTAGTCAAAGTAAATGTTGAAGATGTTGAGAGGGCAATTGAAAGTTTGAAAGTCGAAGGGGCACCGAATGTTATGAGTGTAGCTAACTTGCCGACCAAGAAATCAAGGTATCTCTAGATAGGGTTCCAAACTATTTTGTGAGATGAGTAATTGTTCCTCTGTACAAGGGAAATATATGGTAAAGTTTTGATTGAGAAAGTAAGAGGATAACCAAATAAATGTAAGGAACGAGCTGTTTGAGTTTATATAATAAATACTATGTATGGCTCATTTCTTTTTGTAATTAAACATTTGTTTTATGTTAGAAGTCGAAGAGTAAGAGGGAAAAAGCTAGATCTCTATGTCGCATATGTCGCTCGCTTGGACCTAGGAATCGTATGAGCGAAATGTCAGCGATTCAGTGTGTAAGGGCAGGAGGACTCAGAGTGCTGCTATGAGCTTTTTTGCGGAGATATTCTAGTTGCTGATTCTGTGAAGTGTCTTTGCAATAGCCATCGTGCTCATTAAAAAGTTGAATTTCATTGTAACTATTGTGGGATATGCACCTGGATATAATATATATATATATATATATATATATATATATATATATATATATATATATATATATATATATATATATATATATATTGTGTGTGTGTGTTTTTTTGTGTATATATATGTGTGTGTGTGTTTGATATCTGTGGACCTTTAAAAACAAATTTTAAACACGCAATGAAGCTATTAATACTGCCAAATGGGAAATAAATTAGGCGAAATAAAGTGATTATATGCTAGATCCAGGTAGGGAGTGACAATTTCATGAATGACAAATGATAATTAGGTTCCTGAACAATTCAGTGACTGAATTTACCCTCACTAACATGTACATGTCGTATACCCTGTAGGTACATACTAATGAGGATAACGTCTGCCTACCAAACAGTACCAACCCAACCCAGATTCCCTCTAATGATGAAGAAAGTAGTCACTGGCTTCACTGTATTGCCGTCAGCTCATTATCCTAAATATCGTTAGGGCGACCGTAATATTTAAGCCGACGCGTATTGCAATACCATTTCTGAAAAAAGAATTTCCTCGTCGCTGCGTTTTATGGATTGTAGGTTTTCAGTGAATCGATTTAAAAAGCAATATGAAATTTAGAATTTTAGGTCATTCTCTCTGCATATGCATATATATATATATATATATATATATATATATATATATATATATATATATATATATATATATATATATATATATATATATATATATATATAAAAAAATCCAAAAATGAGAAGAAGAGTGAGGAGAAGGAAGATGGTGGTAGCTTTGAGAGTTGGAACTTTGAACGTGGGGACGATGATTGTAAAGGGAAGAGAGATAGCAGATCTCTTGGAGAGAAGAAGGATAAGCAATTTGTGCGTGCAGGAGACTAAATGGAGGGGAAATAAAGCGAGAGAGCTGGGATGTACATAGATATAAATTGCAATATAGTGGAACAAATAAGGAAGGTAGAAATGGAGTGGGAATAATTCTATCAAAAAGCTTAAAAGACAGCATAATAAGCGTGAAGAGAACAAGTAACAGAGCAATGGTTGTAAAACTGTGCCTAGATGGAAGAATAGTCAATATCGTGAGTGCTTATGCCCCTCAAGCAGGATGTGATGAAGTTGAGAAAGTGGCACTTTGGGACAGGGGCGTCATTTCAGATTTTTGATGGAGGGGGGACGAAGGCGGTTTGGCGAGCAAAGCGAGCCTAATCACCTGTGGGTTTTTTGATTTTGAGCTATATTTTGTGCTTTTTGAAGCAAATAAAATAGATAGATAGATAGACAGATATAACTTAATGTGGTGACACATTTGAATTTCGGTAGGAATAATGGAAAACCAGCTGCTGTCACTTCTTGGGGCTTGGTGGGGTGAGGGGGACAAGTTGAGGCTGGGGAGGGGAATCTTGAGTCTTGGGGGCTCCCCCCCCAGCCCCCGCTAAATGATGCCCCTGCTTTGGGAGGGAATGGACCGACAGTTGAGTGAAATACCAGCAGAGGAGACATTAATTATTGGTGGTGACATGAATGGACATGTAGGAAGGACCAGAGAGGGTATTGAGAGGGTGCATGGTGGCTGGGGAGTTGGAGAGAGAAATGACGAGGGAGAGAGAGAGTTGTGGAGTGCGCAGTGTCATTTGATTTGGCTATTGTCAACACCTGGTTTGGAAAGAAAGAAAATCAGTACGTCACATACAAGAGTGGAGCAAGAGAAAGTCATATTGACTTCCTCGTGTGCAGAAGATAACATCTGAGAGAGGTGAGAAGCTGTAAAATTTTAAATGGAGAGTGTGTGGCAGCACAGCGCAGGGTGGTGGTAATGGACTTGGAAATAAAGAACACAGTAAAAAGTAGGCCTGCACGTCCCATCAACAATCAAGTGGTGGAAGCTGACACAAGAGGAGGAAGCGAGGCAGGAATTTAAGAAGAGAGTATTGAGGGAAGTTAGATTGCTAGAGGGAGCGCATGAATGGTGGTATGACACATACTGTTAGCAGGAAGGAAGTAAAGAAGGTACTAAAGAAGATGAAAAATGGTAAAGAAATAGGACCAGGTGGAATTCCTGCAGAGGTGTGGAAGAGCCTGGGAGAAGAAGGAAAAGACGTGATGTGGGACTTAGCAAAGAAAATAAACAGTAAGGAAAAGAACCAAAAGAATGGAGAGAAAGCTTTATTGTGCCTATCTATAAAGAGAAAGACAACATCCAGGAATGTGCAAACTACAGAGGAATAAAGTTAATGTCTCACAACATGAAAATCTGGGAAAGAATCATGAATCAAAGAATTAGAGAAGAAACATCTGTAGGTGAAGAACAGTTTGGTTTCATGCCAGGAAGAGGAACGACAGATGCAGTGTTTGCCCTCCGACAGATGATGGAAAAACGCCGGGAAAAGCAGGAAGGACTGCACATAGTACTCATAGATCTGGAAAAGGCATACGATAGAGTACCACACCAAGAGATTTGGAGGTGCATGCGAGTAAAGGGAACACCGGAGAAGTATGTGAGGTTGGTCTAAGATATGTATGAAGGAGCAGAAACGCAGGTTAGAAGCAGTGTTGGGTTAACTGAATGAATACCAGTAAGAGTAGGTTTACATCAGGGATCTGCTTTAAGTCCATATCTTTTTGACCTGATGATGGATGTGCTATCTCAAGGAATAAGAGATCAATCCTCATGGTGCATGTTGTTTGCTGATGACATCGTGTTATGCCGCACCAACAGAGGGGTAGTGGAGTCAAAACTAGAGCAATGGGGGAAGGTACTGGAAGACAGAGGTTTAAAGATCAGTAGGAAGAAGACTGAATACCTAAGTTTTAATGAAGATCAAGACTCCGAGATTAGTATGGAAGGGACAAGGTTGAACTTGGTTCAACAGTGTCTGATAATGGAAATTTGGATGTAGAAATAACACACAGTACAGGCTGGATTGAAAAAATGGAGAAAGATGTCATGTGTCATGTGCGAACGCAGAATCAATATAAAGGTTAATGGAAGAGTATATAAGACAGTAGTGAGACCAGCTTTGATGTATGGAGCAGAAACATGGCCGGTAAAGAGAGTGCAACAGAAGAAATTGGATGCGGTAGAGATGAAAATGCTCAGGTGGATGTGTGGAGTAACAAAACTGGACAGGATCAATAATGAAAGAATAAAATGAAATACTAAAGTCGTAGAACTATCAAAGAAAGTCCAGGAAAGAAGACTGCAGTGGTATGGCCATGTGATGAGAAGGGATGAGACATATGGGGGAGGGGAGTGATGCAGATGGAGGTGCCTGGTGGGAGAGCAAGAGAAAGACCAAAGCGAAGGTGGATGTAGTTAGGGAAGATCTGAGAGACAAACAGTTGTCAGAGGACGATGTGTTTGACCGAGCTAGGTAGAGGAAAGTTTTCAGAAACATCTACCCCACACAGAAGTGGGAAAAGATGCAGAGAAAAAAGAAGATATACATATACTGTATATATATGTATGTATATATATATATAATTTATTTATTTATTTATATATATACTGTAAATGTACCATTTATATCAATATATATATATATATATATATATATATATATATATATATATATATATATATATATATGTATATATGTATATATGTATATATATATTGTACATATATACGTATATATATAGATACTGATATATATACACATACACACACACACACACACACACACACACACACACACACACACACACACACACACACATCTTTTCCTGAATGATAGGACCGCTCCAGACGGTGATAGGCCTCTGGTTTACAGCTAGTAATGTGAGATGACACTCAATCCACGAATCATTTTCTACTGACAGCCGTCGACAAACTACAAGGTAAGTATTTCGGCGCTTATTCAGCAGAAGTACAATAAACTTTTAATTAATTACTAACTCCGTCCAGGATGGAAATCTGGGTTTTAACTGGTGATGTGACAAAACATATTTATATATATATATATATATATATATATATATATATATATATATATATATATATATATATATATATATATATATATGTATATATATATATATATGTGTGTGTGTGTGTGTGTGTGTGTGTGTATGTAGATAGATAGAGATTTGTATTCATATAAAACATTTTTACCGATACGTAAAGACGAGAAAGAGAGGGAAGGGAGAGAGAAAGAGAGAAAAAAATGAAATATGAGCGGGTAAAGGCGAATGCCGTAAATTAAGGGAAAGTTTGTAATTGTTCTCAAGTGTAAAATCTGCTTGTAATGAGACTGCTGCTTTCTGGGCTGGAAGGGGGAGAATCTGCCGTGGTTGAAACACATAACGGATCCGAAAAATGAGGAGGATGTGAAACAAACCGTCTTTATTCACTTTAGTAATTTGACAATGCTTTCGCTACCGTCCGCTTGCTTTGTGTTTTACTCCTTTTGTAGTCACGGAATTTGTGGGGTATTTACCGTATTCTTGTAAGTCGCTAATTGCCTGGATACAAGTCCTTTGACTTCTTTTTCGCTCACTCAGACACGTACAAACACAAGCGCAACGTATATATATATATATATATATATATATATATATATATATATATATATATATATATATATATATATTATATTTATACATATACGCATATACGTACTAATGATCTTTAACTTACCTTTTTCCTTTTCCGACGAACATTAAAGAATATTATTCTCTGGGAATCACGTATTCCCTAAAATTAAGATCCTTATCACGCAAATTGCTCCAAGACTCCCTCCATTCTCATTTACTCCAAGAACTCCAAACCGACCGTACCATCCACCTTTGCATTTAGTTTTTTTTTTTTTTTGGTGATACCCCTCTCCCAATAACACTCTCTCCTATCAAATCAATTCATACCCATATAATTCTTCAGTTTATACTTTGTACTCTTTCAATCATCTCTAAAGCTGATGGGTGTAATGTGAGAAGAAGTGTAGCTGGATGTATATCTGATTATTACAGTCAATGGCATAAAAGTTTCAGTTGGAGAGGATGGGGTGAAAATATAAGACAGACGTGAAACAGGTATTATGCAGATGGGCGAGTGACTAGTATGCATTTGGTGTTAAGGCGGTCTGAGACAGTTTGTCATGTCTTAATGGCTGCTTAATTTCCTTATGTAACGCGAGTAGTTCGAAAAAGAACAGTGTAGATATACTCTGCAGTGTGGAATGGTTTATGTTAGTAAGCAATACAGTATTGATTGGGAATTGTAAAGAGAAAATGCAGAAACTAGTGAAAAAGTCTGAAAGTGTCTGTAAGAGGAGAAATTTATGTCGTGAACATTAATATTATGAGGACAAAGGAAACCCACGAAGATGGAACTTTGAATGTTAATATTATGGGTGAGACGTTGGAGGCAACTGATTTATATATGCATTTGGAACTCATTGCAAAGGCTAATGGTGGGATGAAAGAGGTGGGTCATAGAATAGATGAAGCACGGAATATTGTAAGATGTGTACAAACAGCATGGAAGCAAATTAGAGTGTGTGTGTGGAAGCCAAGTTTGGCCCTGAATGTGAGCATAAAAGTAAAGTGGACAATTACTTTGAGGTGGCCTAGTCGTGTGGAGACGATAGGTAAGTGAAATATCTTAAATTCGAAAGTATTTCATTGCCCATTGTAACCCCCTTAAGCATATAACAATTTACATTACCATTGTTGACTGGCACAACAAGAAATGAGCGTTATTGATGGGTCTCGATGTTCTTCAGTAAAAAATGAAGAATAGAAATTTTCCAAATTAATAACATTTCTAATTTCATAATAACTTTAGATGAAAAATTTATTGCAAGCTATCTTATAAAAATTGCACAAAAACAAACTAAATTGATACGCTTCCCATGGAGAATAAAATTAATGACACAAATACACTAAAAAAAGGAAGCGAACGTTACTCTAAATATGATTTTTACTTGATAACGGCTAACTCTTTCAACAAGAACTCTGGAGTCCATGGGATGTTAAGCCTCAAAGAACTCTATCATAACTTATGACCCCGGTTCACCTACATTTAAAGTTTGCAATCTTGCGGAGCCAGCTTTATTGGTTAGCCCAAGAGATCAGACAAGGCTGAACTTTTTGATACCCCTTGTACGGGCTGTTTATTGATCAAGTTAAATTCACCATACAACTACGTAAAGCGGAGTGTAATATAGGTAGAACACGCGAAAATTTTACTGGGATCATTACTTTTAATGCCGAATGTCTGTTATGAATTTCAGAGTCATTTAAAACATAAAGAATGCAGTTTAACAGTTCGTCCTAAGTCTTGCATTTTCTGTAAAGTATAATTTTTCCTTTCATTCCTTTATATCTGTTTAATTTTGAGGCTATTTATTAATCAGAAGTATTAATTTCATTAAGTATCGATATGTTTTTATCTTAAGCAACTGTTTATCAAACTTGAATAGGTCATATCTATTTTCCACATAATCATCAAAGCTGTATTGCCTTTTGTTTTTCAAAAAGAACTGAAAATTTAATAAGAGACAACGAAACGCTTTGCTTACCCTTTCCAGTCCACTCACTCACACACGCACATACACACGCGCGCACGGACACACACATGTATGTGTGTGTATGTACGTGTGTATGCATGTGCGTGATTGTGTATATATGTACTGTATATATAGCTTCATAAAAATTCATTCAATTTAGCCAATAAATTCTAGGCAGCGTTTGTTGCCGGAAGCTGATTACAAACAGCAGACGTGTTTTACTTTATTGATGTATACACTGTAAGGAGAAAAGGGGGTATTGTAGTCATTTCATCTTCATTCTTGAACGATGAAATTCGTCGAAAGGCAATTACTTAAAGAGACAAAGGATTTAATCATGGCTCTGTAAGGGGAATTTTATCTTTGAAGGGATAACTGTGCATGCCATTTAATCAAATAGTTATGTTGCGTAAGTTGCGAACCAACAACTTCCTGAAAGTGATCATTTAATTTACTGCAACACATAAATGAAATACCGACAGGTCAGTGAATGGAGTTGTTAATGTATGAAGAAGATGATCTGTATATATGAAGGAAATTGTTTCTATAATGAATGGAAAAGAATATATATGTATATATAGGTGTGTATAGTATACATGTGTGTGTGTATAAACTAAGGCCACTTTGTTACGAGTAGCTAAGCGGATGTGATGAGAAAAATTGCGATCATAAGAATTAATGAGAAGAGGAAGAAAATAAAACTAATGCAGTATCGCCAGTTTTAGTCTTTGTTGTGGCAGAAAAGTTCTAAGTGCGTTTTCCTGCATATGCTCCTCTCAAGAAATAGTGAGATATTAATCCTTGGAGAACAGAATTACAATGCGATTTCTTTTATTTTTCCTTGGAAGTTGATCATGTTCTCTTGTAAGAGAAAGAGGAAGGAATATAATGGTGGCTAGCCCTGAGGGAAGTGAGAATCTGTCTTTTGAAAGATGGGAATTAAGAGAAGCAAGAAACACAGGATGCTAGGAATCATTTCTCAGATGTAGCAATAGGAGGGAAGTAACTCTTCGAACCGATCAGTCCATTAGCTACTGGTCTCCATAGAGTAAATATTACATAATTATGATATAGGGCCCAGGCGGTATTACGGGGACGTATAGGATGTTGAAGGAGGCTTTTAGGCAAATGTAATAGTGTTCGAGGTAACCCTATAATAAAAAGCATTAGAGGCTGACCATTGGCGAAGAGGGAGATGGTCTTGGAAAAGCAGTAAGAAAGAGTTGTTAAGTTGATGGAGTAAGTTTAGTTCTCTCCTCAAGGCAAGGGAATGGGAGCAAGAGGTGCAAGTTAGCACAGCGAAAAGACCAACTTGAAAAAAAAAAAGTGACAATCCTGATAGTAAACGCAGCGATTTGAATTGTGTTTTATTTCCAAAACATTTTGGAAAATAACCAGAAAAACTTAAAACGCCAGTTGAAAACAAAGGTCGAAGATAATTTTTATTAAAGAGAAAAGAAATTCTGCTGGAGAACGGAGAGAGATTATGTTTGAGACACCGAAGTAGACTGGCTTGCAAGATTCTCACTCAAATATACCTCTGAAGACTCAAGTGGATATACAAACAAGAGCAACTCGAGACTGAGTATAAAGGCAAAGCATGGCTGGATGATGAAGGGAGAAGCGTATATGGATTAGGAAATCATCGAGTGAAAAATTAATTAACAAAAACAGAGGGCTGGAAGTAGTTAAAAGGGTAGAACCTTTGCGAACGCCACTTGAGTCAGAGAAAAAGCAGAAGTTGCGCATTCAATAACCATTAGATTATTGCCATGCATAGTCCGGTGCCAACAAGATAGATGACTGTAAAATAGCCAATCATATGTAGAGCATGAGAGATTTTTTTATAGGCCTTCCATTATGGCAGTCTTACTGTGTACTCGTATTTGAAAGATTCCGCGCAATAAGCATTCCTCTGTCTAAATTGTGCAATATTTTGAAAATTTGGATATTTTATGTTATATTTGAAATTTTCTTGGCATCGTCTGAATATATTATATACTGTACATTTCAATTATTCTTTCTAATTTTCAAATATTTTATTTAAACAACTTTTTATTGACCAGATAATTGAAAAAAAAAGTTAACAGTGCACAATTCTCTCTCTCTCTCTCTCTCTCTCTCTCTCTCTCTTAATCTTGTAAAAAAACCGTTCTTTCCTTTTCACAGGTTTTTAAGGCCAACTCATTTCATTCAATTACCAGCCAATCTTCCCTCAGACGAAAATAAGAAAAGTTAGAAGGTCTAACGCGAAGCAAAACGTCTGGTACTGATTTTCTTTTATCCATTCTTTTATTTTCTTTCCCAGCCGTCTGGATATTTGTTTAACTTGCAGAAGTTTTTCTCTTGAGTGCGCGCGCGTGCACACGCACACACATTTATATATATACAGTATATATATATATATATACTGTATTTATATATGTTATGGCTTTTTGTGAAGTGGTATATTATTGTACTAAAGTAGTCATAAACCCATGGCCATTTTAAACCTAGGGCTCTGCCATAACTTCTGTTCTGTGGCTTTTGTTGTCCTGACTCCTGATTGTTATTTTTTTGTTTGAAATTATACTTTTCTTTCTTTGATTTTTTCCCGGCACTATCACTGATTAAAGGTGTTTGGCTAAAGTTTCATGTTAACAAGGAAATAAAAAATGTGATTTTACAAATGAAGAGATGCTGAAAGTAATGCCAACCCCCTTGCTATGAAAAATTCTTACTCAAAAGTTTTAGTTAATTCCATCCAAGGACATATGTTTTATGCAGATTACTGACCAGTTTCATGAATAATGTAGCCAGGGATTTCATGATCAACATACCAAGGTCCATATATCCAAATGAAGTTATGCATAATTGAGCTATCTTGTCATCACAAATCCTCACCAGGAATCAAACAATATATAGATATGAAAATTGTGATTGTAACAATAATTTGAAAACCAGTCATCAAAAAATAATTCGGCCTCCTCTTTGATGGATCAAATTAATGTCCACAACTATTACCTAATGGGGAAAAGTAATAACCCTAATTGCTGGGAAAATATTACTAACAGACCGTTATGACTAGACAGAGCTACTTAATGCGTGTTGATGCTAAAAACTCCTCTTTTTGATTCCTGTCATCCTAGGCCACCTCATCGTTTTAGTTTATTAAATAGTCTTTTATCCAAATGGATACTAACTTACAAGACATTGCGTTGGGAATTATATAGAAAATCATATTACTTAAAGAATATATCTGTGACTAACATCAAAATATACATATGGATCTGTTGATAGCATAATAGCTCTTATAATCATTCAGTCTGCCATATAAAATGTTATTTTACCATTTTCTGTTTGGTACAAAGAAACTCAAGCTTAATCACCTACATTAGATAAAATAAATATATTTACATATTAATCTGCATGGACATTTTATTCCTTCGTTCAAAATCAAAACGCAATTATCCCATAATATACAAACCATTTTAACGGATGTCACTTAGATTTCATTAATTACATGAAATGACTTTATGGGCATAAATACATAACGCAAGATATGCTCCAATGATAGGTTATTTTCTGGCCGTAGGGAACTAGTGGTCTTGAAGGAAATATGTGACCTGAAAGGTAAACGATATTAATGACTGGCGTTCTAAGTATAAAACCACAGTTGCTTGATGAATAATTCATCCTGAACATATTTAATCTTTATCACCTGAAAAATCCCCTCGATATAATTCATTAGTTGCCTATTAACGCTATGAAATGCGCTCCTCTGTTTGGACCCCGAACTTTGCTTGACGAATGAATTTAGAAATTGTTTTGTATACTTCCCTTTGCATTTACAGCTATCATTCCAGCGTTCCTTAGGAAATGGATAATAAAGTGAGAACTAACAGCTAGGCTCAGGGAGATCTGACATGTTTTAAGAGTTACATTAAATAAATAAGCATGGTAGTCTGTTAATAATAATAAACTTGCCATCGTCTGGTATCATTCGCCACTGCAGAGAGGCAAATATCATCAAACAGTCATTGAGGTAAACAATATATAGTCAAATGTATTTTTCATGTACTTTCTTATGCATGTTCACTAAACAGGATAAATTTCGTCCAGGAATTTCTCCATTTTGGAGTTATTTTACAAATGCTTTAGGATATTATTTGCATTATTCTGGTTGGTCAGAGAAGCTGGTGACTTACATAAGAAATTGTTTGTCAAAATAGATGATCTTCGATTTCATTTTGGCAACTGACTCGACTGTAAAACTGTCAAATAGTGTCTTATTCATTCGGTTCTTGGAATTGTGTGAAGAAATGCTACGGTGCTTTGTTATTTTCCAATCCTTCGTATTAAGATTGTGAAAAATAAGGAAACAAATAGAACCTTGCACCAGTCACTTTGAAGCATTTACCAAATTAGAACCTTGCACCAGTCACTTAAGCATTTCCACAAACAGAACCTTGCAAGTCACTTTGAAGGCACGAAACACAAATAGAACCTTGCACCAGTCACTTTGAAGCAGCACGCACAGCTTACCACAAATAGAACCTTGCACCAGTCACTTTGAAGCAGCACGCACAGCTTACCACAAATAGAACCTTGCACCAGTCACTTTGAAGCAGCACGCACAGCTTACCACATTTTTTGATAGCATCACTTACGAACCTTGCACCAGTCACTTTGAAGCAGCACGCACAGCTTACCACATTTTTGATAGCATCACTACAAGGGTGTCAGCAAGCTCTGAAAAACAAGACTCAATTTGGCATAAATGTGTTGGTAAGAATACCTTTAAAGATAAATAATTACAGTTTTACTGACTTGTTCTCTCAAAAGTCAACTCCTCCGGGTTTTTCCATAAAAAAACATAGCAATACAAACAGAAAATGCAATTCTGATTTACTGTTTCATTATATACCTTAATTTTTACAGCTTGTTTTGTAATTAACAATCATAATCTCTTTTGAAACCCTCTCTTAAAGAAAATAAAAACCGTATCTTATTTTTGTATAGATTATTTATCTTTAAACTTTACCTTGTTTAGGAGACAGTTCTGCATGTTAATAAACACACACACACACACACACACATATATATATATATATATATATATATATATATATATATATATATATATATATATATATATGCATATGCATGAAACACTTAATTTCCGAAGGCAGACCAAATATACGAAAGGAAAAGATAAAAATACAAGCAACAGTCAGATTCCGTTGGTAATTTTCAGACATGAAAACAAATGCACCATATTCAAATAAATTATTAATTGGATAACAAAGAAACAAGTACCACACTCACCAACGAACGAAAAAGTAAAATACTCGCTCTTCCAATACTATATATAATAAAAAATCCTGTCATGTACATGTCACAGCCTCGTGACACTTTTTTTTTAAACATTCCATTTGCCTCTCTCTCTCTCTCTCTCTCTCTCTCTCTCTCTCTCTCTCTCTCTCTCTCTCTCTCTTCGTTTCAAATATACATTCCTTTAGTAATCTTCATATTTCATTTTTGGTCTTGCTAGCTGCTTTTTCTTATGCCTTGTTCCCTGGCGTCACTCCGTCCTTATGAGGACTTTAATGAAGGCTGTGATAGCGTATTATAAGAACTGTCCCTTATAAAAGCTCCGGGTTGTTTACCTCTTGGGATTATAAGATTTTGTGAAGTCCCGTCCTCTACATAAAGAAGGAAAGGTCCCATTGTATTTGCTCTCTTAGGAGACAGTTTGTCATCCTTACAATTCAATGAGATTTTACAGTTTGGTTCTTCACGTAGGTCGTAGGGTACGTGCTCTGTTGAATACCCTTTTGTCCATTGTGATCCTTCCTGGTCATCTCTCTCTCTCTCTCTCTCTCTCTCTCTCTCTCTCTCTCTCTCTCATTTCTTCAGTGTAGCTGGATCTGACAGTCATTTTTGCTCAGTCGTCGTTTCCCAGGTTTCCTCAGCGATCAGCGCCTCCCTCTTTGTCTTTCTCTTTATTAGCCGTATAGTCCGCGAGCCAGGTATGAAACCCCCTCTCCCCTGAAATTTTCAAGATCCGGTAATATTTCTCCTAAATGCCTAAATTACCCATTTCGAAATGTTTGACAAAGATTTAAATGCTGAAAAAATGAGAAAAATCTTGTTTTTCTATAAGCCGCATCATCCGAGTTATGGCCTCCATGCTTGAGGACTGGTCCCGTACATTACTTCAGTTTATCGATAATAACTCCTTTGTTTCTTATCAGTTTGAGTGGGGAGTCATGGAAAAACAAGTTTTTTGTCTATTTTTGCATGTATAATATAATTCTTTTAATCTAACTTGAAATACGCTCTGAGATGTTATGAATGAAAGTATGTTAGAAATTTACAAATATTCCACACACTTTTGTAGGATAAGATAATGCTATTTTTAATCATGCACACCTTTTACATATTTTTTATGAACCCCTGATAATCTTCCTAGAGGTGTTCTCTTCATTTTCGAAGTGTCTGAGCAAATATGATTGAGACATACGTGGTCAAAAATAGTTTTTCTCCAAACCATTAATCGCTTTTGGAAAGCAAAACCTATTGATAACCTCTTCCCTTTCTCACTAATTTTGGTCATATGTGTTAACATGCTAGACGGAATTTTTCCCCAATTTTTTTATATCTCTTCTTGATGCCAGCACTTTTTTCCTTACCCATCTCTGGTTGTGTTCTTTAGAGATATTTTCTGTCATCATTAATAGGTAACACTCTTTATATCTTTTCTACTGATAATCTATCTCTTTTCTACGGTTACTATTTTGGTGTATTGTATGGCTGAACACACAAGAAGAGTTCCTTTTTAATCAGGATACTTTATAACCTCAGTCAGGCAAATGCTTCGTATTCAACAGTTCAATGGCTGTTTCTTTCCTTCCACAGCTAAACTTGGAAATCTCTTCAAGGTCGTGTATTTTCTTTCTTTTATAACCTTTCTTCCTGTAAGAGACAGATATATTACTTGATGATTCCACACCATTTTTCTTTTCTCTTTTCTTTTTTTTTAGCCCAGAGTTAAAAATCGCTCCAGAGAGTTTATGCAATTTTTCGGCATTTTTAGAACGTTTATTCAGTGCAATTTCATGCATATAGTAACCAATAGGAAACACTCAAGAGCCCGCCCCCACAAAAAAAAAAAAAAACTCGTTTCTTGAAGAAAGAGTTTTTATTACAGTATAAGAGACGTCAGTGAATTCTCACATTTCTTCACTGTCCAAGGTTGATTTTGGCAGCCAAATCTGTGTGGGTGTCCTCATATGAATTGTTTTTGTAGGCAAAGTGTATGCTGACGTAATGCCACTCTCAGGGCACAGAATAGCATTGAATTAATAACACATTTGCTCGTGTAAATCATGTGTTGAAAGTCATTACCATGTTTGTCGTTTGGTTGCATGCGCACCTTCTCTTTCTGTATATTACTTTTAGGCTGAAAAGCATAAACAAGTGTGCAACCACGAAAGTTGAAACCCAACTCATAAAGGAAATAGACCTGTTTCCCTACATCTTTACTGTTGCAGCGGGGGTTGTGGCTGAAAACCAGCATTTTCCAATTCTGATTATTTTGGTGTCAGTGTATGTAATTTATCTCTTTCTCCACCTGTCTTTCTCAGTCGTCTTTTCATTCTTCGTCCTTCTCTCTCTCTCTCTCTCTCTCTCTCTCTCTCTCTCTCTCTCTCTCTCTCTCTCTCTCTCCCCAGCCCTAGGAGAGCTGTTAAAAGCTCTCTAAAACTAAGGTATACTTTTCTCTCTCTCTCTCTCTGGCATAATTTCTTGCATCTTGCATTTAGTGTTACAAAATAACAAAAATTTGCCAGTAGTAGTTACATTTTCTGCTGAGAAAAAAATTGAGAAAAGACTTTGTTTGACAGAATCAACTTAAAGATTGGGAAGAAAAGCTGAATGAAGACTTCAGTGCGAAAAGAAACTCTTACCTTCCATGGTTGTTGAAACATAAGTTACAAAAATTTGCCAGAAAAATTGCACTTGTGTTTAGGTTCGCTTACATTGCTTTTTCAGCTGGCTAGTTATTGGCTTAACATTTTTTAAGTTTCCTGCTGAAACCGTCAGTTGCATGTTCAACAACAACCTATAACAGAATTGTCCTGGGGATTAAGTCCATTTTTTTGCTATTCGTTTACCAGTTAACGTTGGAAGTTCTTTTACTCTCTCCATCTCTTCATTACTCCATAACTTTTCATCCCTTCACCCATAATAAATATTAAATAGCCATGGAACCTAACATTACTTGACTGAGACGTAACTTTGCATCGGTCATTCTCCCAACTGCGGATTTAAACTCAAGTTTCACTTTAACTTTTAACAGTTCTAATAGTTCTCAACAAATTACATTTCATATGACACTTCCTCAGTGTTTTCCACATTGCATCTCCTTCAGTTTTGACAGTCTCTGCCACCAAAAACGCCACTTTTAGCTCTTCCATTTACTCTTCAAGTTACACATCTGTTTCATAATAAACGCTTGATCAACACACTACATTTTTAAACCCACACTGCTCTTCCGTCTCAAAACCACCATTTGTCTCTTCAATTTCCTTACTGAAAATCATTTGAAACACATTTCAAGGCAGACAAATATTCTTAGGTCATCTTCTTTTAATTCTTCAATCGTTTGTGTAACCTTTTCCTTAGGCAAAGAAACAAGACTTTTCCATTACTCATTCATACTTGTACATTATCACCTTCATGCCACACATGCAGCTATAACCCTATCGACTTATGGTACCTTTTCATTCTTCAGCCTTTAAAATTGCCATCCTTATTTCATCAACAAGAACCTCCTTATGTGCTGTGAGATAAATAGTAACCTAATTTTCTCTTTCTTTATGCAAATTTTCTCTCTCCTATCCCATGCATCAATTCTTCAAATTCCCACTCCACCAATACACTGTTACATGCTTTCTGGAAAACAGTCATATCTCTAGTTTTAGATCTTGTATTTTAAGGCATTTGACTCATTAACTTTTCTCTCTAAGTTTACTTCTTATATTGCAACTTTGTCCTCCGACGATTTACTCAAATTTTCGCATCTCTCTTCAGTCCTCAACTTTTGTCTCTCTCACTTTTTTTCCTTGGCTGCGTCATTTATAATTTTTATTGTACAAGATGTTCATTGAATTTATATTTGAATTATATTAAAAGCTTTCCGATGTAAAATAACCACTCCAAAACATTTTGTCGTAAAAAAAAAGTTTAATCGGGGATCTAAATGGCTTTATCATGAGATTATAATATATTTCCTCAAATAATGCTTTTCATTTCCGTAAATATGTTGTTGTTCTGAAATTATAATTATCATTCCTGTAAAAGTCTTATATAAAAACTTCAGTTTATCGTAAAAATAAAAATCTTTTGGCAAAAACTAAAACAGACTCTAAATTAATCTTACAATTAATTGTCTAAGCAGAACAAATCTTTTGACGGAATAACAACTAACATTTCCCTGTAATGTAATGGCAACGGACCTGAGCTGAAACTGCCAGACATTAGCATGAAATTGTATGCTGCCATGTTCTAGAAATAAACAGCCCATTTGATTGAAATTTCAAGCTTGCCGTTCCTCAAGCTTGTGTTTCATATATGTAAGTGATGTTATCTAATTGTTATTCCTAAAATTGTTTGTTCTATAAACGTTTGTGCAAATTTATATATATATATATATATATATATATATATATATATATATATATATATATATATATATATATATATATATATATATATATATATATATACATACACATACAGGTGTGTGTGTGTTTGTATTTATGCATATATATCTATATATACATATATATTATATATATATGGATTTGTATACATACATATACTGTATATATATTCACCCACACACACACATATATATATAAATATATAAATATATATATATATATATATATATATATATATATATATATATATATATATAGAGAGAGAGAGAGAGAGAGAGAGAGAGAGAGAGAGAGAGAGAGAGAGAGAGAGAGAGAGAGGTACAAAATATATTAGAGCTTATCTTTTATTTATTTTCTTGTATAAAGTACGCATTTTTCGAGCGACAGTTCGCTTTCCATCTGAAGTTGTCCTGGGATTTGACTTTTTTTTTGTGAGGCATATCTTTCTTTATTTGTTCCGGGAACAAATTTTACCATCTGACTCGTAAGGCTGGTTCGGACCATAATGGCTGGGATCAGACACAAGAGCCTATTTATATGGTAATCCTATAGTCTTACTGTGCGTTCATTCGTTGACGCCGAATTCGCAGTGTTGGCTGTACTGTGGGTGGGGTTTCTGGAGAATTTTCAGGTTGGTTGTTTGGTTCTTGATGTTTTTATTTGATATGTACAGTGTCTATAACAAATGGCATGGGCATTTCTTTCACGGTTTAGGATTTTAGTGTCCTCTTGATGCTTGTGCAAGAAGGTTAGTGTTTTGCATATTTCTGAAGCTGTTCCTAATTGTGCTGCGTGTAGATATCAGGCAAAAGGGTAGTAGAATCTGACCCAGGCCATTACAGTGTTCAAATAAAGCCTCATGAGGCGTGAAATATTCGCAGGTAGACTTTTATTATACCTGTGGAGAATTGGTCTCTTAGTTAGTGGGATGATATTCCTAGAGGTTTCAGAAAAAGTAATCCTGATGTATGAAATTGTTTATTTTCACTTTTATTTGGATTCTTATTTTTAAACCCTGGTTTTTTACTGTATTGACAGTTGTTCCACTGCACAACTATACTTACTGATGATAGCTATGGGTAAGTGAATGAAACATATGAAGGAAAAAATAGAATGTGTAGAATAACAATGCGACAGCTGTTGCCTTTTCCCTCAAAGTTTTTTCTTTGTGGATAAAAAGATATAAATGAATGGTTTCTTAAAATATTAGATGCCGCACGTGTATTAGCATTTTATGAAAATAAGAATAATCTATCCATCGATCTGTCTATCTGTCTCTCTATTAATCTATCATTATATAAACACACACACACACATATATATAGATATGAGAAAGAGAGAGAGAGAGAGAGAGAGAGAGAGAGAGAGAGAGAGAGAGAGAGAGAGAGAGAGAGAGAGAGATACATACTATCGATGCATTTATCTAGCTGCATAATACAACCCAGCAACATACTCTTTCCCCCCTTTGAATTCATATTATTTCATATATGTCATTGTTTATTAGAAATCTTAAATACTGAAACAGATAAAGAACGAAGAAACTTCTTTTATATTTGTCTTCCGACTCACTTTAGGAAGAGTAAAGTCTCTCATCTTTAACACTATCTTTTTTTATTTTGGCAGCTCAGCGCCTGAATTAACGAAAGAAAACAGAGAGGGAGAATCTGATAATATTTAAGTCGCAAAAAAAAAGTCTCTCGAGATTAGGATTCAGCGAAAAATTAACCTAAGGGCAACTATTAAATTAAAGGGAATTTGATGATACCATCTAGTGAGCAAGACCGTAAGATAGTAGCTACCCGAAGAGAAATAAGATAAGAGAAACCATTTCCAGATAAAGAAGCTTGATGAAAATCGTGCAAAAGGTAATTTGAGAAAACAAAGGAAAAGAAACTTGAAGGTAACACCTAATGTTGAAATTACCTGTGGATAGCATCTTATTTAAGAACAACTTGGAAAAATTGCATTTTTAGCAAAATTGAACTTGAGGAAATACGTGCAGGAGATGGGAATTGCAAGTGGCATTGGAGAGAAATGAGTCTCTATCACAGTATTATGAAGAGAGAAATCTTAGAATAGCTCGTAAAGAAAATTGAAATTCGGAAAGAATTCCACAGGAAAACATTAGTTTTAATTTAGGGGCAGAGGCACTCTACGATAGCAAAAGGTATAAGGCTTGAAGAAAACATTTAAGGAATAGGGGGTTTCATAACGAAATTAGATGAGAAGAGGCTTGATGAAAGTATTCACAGGAAAAGTAATTATTAATTATAAATCAATGAAAAGATAGTAAGTAAAACATCATTTTATAACAATGTTTATTACTGTGAATATTTGAGGATTACTTTTAAAGGAAGAGATTTATGTAGCAGTTATATGAAGGCAAGATTACTTGGACAATATATACAAGAAGAAGCAGTTCAAAAGACCAGTTGCTTGAAGATGTTCATGTAAAAGAGACTTTGGGGTTGCATTTGCAAGAAACAGGATCAGAGGAAACCTCCAAAGGGACCTAAAAGCTGGTGATGAAAGTCAAAAGAATTGTAGGGTTACATTGAAAGCATAATGTACGATAAGTGTATTTAAAGGAGATGAGTCATAAGATAACATTCAAAATTATTTTATCATTTCTTGTGAATGAAAAGGACGACAAGAAAAATATGCAAAGAAGGGAGGGAAGGTTGGAAGAATAGGAGTAATTAAGGTGAAGTAGTCTTGAGGTAACGAGAGAAAGAGAGAGAAAGATTCTTCTTCAACAATAGCTTTCATATTTCTTTGTTTATTTCCTTCCTTTCTCCGTTCTGCAGTAAGGAAATGGAAAATTATTTTTCTCTTTATTTTTCTCTTCATTCTTCCGTTTTCTTGGAAAATTTCAGTTTCAGCCAAAGCGAACTTTTTTCTAGTTTTCATGTTTTTATTGTTCAAAAAATTTTGAAATTATTTAATTTTCAACTTTTCTTATTAACATTATGTTATTATTATTTAAATGGCCAAGAAATAAATCACCAGTTTTAACTCTATTAGCTCCGTATACCATTTTCTTCTTCCATTTCCATTTTCTTTTCCACTGAAACTCCGCCCTGTTCATGCGAATGAATTAGAGACCGGTTGATAATTATGTTTACGAATATATAGCTCAGTTTCTATTGAGTCAGGTTAGGTATTAAGTCATTTTAAATCCATTTTGGAGGCCAGTTTGCTACTATGATCTAATTGTCTCACTACGCACGCGGAGAAAGCGAAGTTTAACCTTGGAGGTACTGCTCTTGTGTTTATACGTTCTTTTTCACAGTTTGTGAGAAAAGAAAGAGTTTATCTGGACTTAAAAACGTCCGATTCCTCATTAGGAAATGTTCGCTTTTCAAGTTTTGAGGCTAACAAATTTATATTTCGGACTACTTGTCCAGATTGTGTTCCTAGCGTGGCCTTAAGCTTTTGCGATGTATTCGCTACATTGAAAACATGTTTAGCTATCCTTGGCTTGGATATTTAAGGTTTTATGACTACGGATTTTTTGTTGCTTTCTACAAGTTATTGTTTTTTCTTTTTACCCTTTCACAACAATTCAACTCCAGCAAATTAAAAATTTTATCGATTATCCCATCTCGCACCAATCCACGATTTGTGTCGCACACGTAACAATGTACTTAATAAGTCTGGATACTTAAAAAAATACTCAGTATTACCTTTGATGCTAAGGTAAGGTTGCAGTTTTCTCAGCATTCAAGTTATAAGTAATCAATTGCTGCCAAAAGAACTTGCTACCAGTCGCTACCAGTATCTTTGTCCTTTAGGCAGAATTACTTAAAGTGGTTACGTCCATTTTCCCAACAATGAAATATATCCTGTATGACTGATAATTCACAAGCCGTCATCCAGCAGGCAACTTTCGTTAAGGCCTTTAGTGTTTGTGTTCTAAGATCTAGTGCTTGCTACTCACTTTGCTGAGTAGCATCATGCTCATTCTGTTGAGACTCCAGTTAGCAGCCTTACCCAGTACTGAAAGTCGAGGTCATTCATTCCTCTTATTGTAAAGCTGCTGATTGGGTATCCAGTCAGTAGTATTGAAGATGACATTTTCAAGTTTATAAGGAGCCTTAATATGACTTCAATGTGCCATTGACATTCACCTTAGTCTTTCTGATATACATTGCAGTTTTTAAATGGAAATAGTTATTTGTTCGTCGAGTTTCTACTTCACATTTATCATTCCCTGTCTATGTATTTTTAGGAATAGGGTTTCTGTTCTATGGAAGCTTGCTTTGGGCTTTTAGGCTGGTTTTTATAAACTGCTGTTACTTGTAAAAAGCAAAAATAATAGTACTCCAAGTACAAATTCATGATCATTTATGCGAAAGAAACTCGTATACTAAGCGTCAGTCCATTATATTACAGTTTTGGCGAAGGAAGCTGTCAGCAATTATTTTGTGTTTTAGGTATGTTTATTCCTATTTGACTTAAAGTTTGGTCATGTTAGAGCGAAGAAAAATTTGATTCAGATTCGACTGAAACTATTTAGATTGTACTTTTACTACTTCTGCGTACGTAATGAGAGTTAACACACGCAAATTTGTCAATATTTCAGCCCCGAAACAGAAAATCTATTTCTCATTACGTGCCACCTGTTTTCATTCCTTTATCGTTTTCCTTTTCAGTATACTTCCAGATTGTGTTATTTTTAGTTTTCTTTTCACTGAAACTTAAACTTGGCTACCGTTAGTATATAATTTCTGCTATTAAATATTTTTTAATATAGATTAATAAGTAACATACTGTTTTGTATAACAATAATTCCAACAATATGTACAAAATTATTTAATCAAGGAATGTATATATATATATAAATATATTATTTAATCATATATATATATATATATATATATATATATATATATATATATATATATATATATATATATATATATATATATATATATATATATATATATATATATATATATATATATATATGAAGCATCTAAAGCCACATGGACTAAAAAGGGTTAGTCTTAAGAAGCTCTTTTCAAAACTTCACTTTTCTTTAGGAGGCGCTTTGTTATTATTTTATGCGCTTCTTACAATATCCTTTGTTACCTAAGACAGAGCATACTTAGACGCTGAGACCACTTCTTTCATGGTGCTTCGTTTTTTTTAATATTGTTGCTTTATTATAATTTTTTCTTGGCCTAGCACATTCTTCATGAAACATTTCATCCAGATAATAAGAAAAATGTATAAATATTTATAGAGATATTGTATTTTATGTTTCGAAAATCTCTAGAGTCTCTGCTTTAGTGGAAAGAATTTATGGTGATGAATTTTTCATTACGATTTTTTCAGATGACTAGAATTCGCACCACACTCATTGTACCATGACCTTGAAAAGACACTAAAGTCTGAAAAAGCATTCACAACAAAAGAGCGGTGAAGATATTCTTATTTTTCCTCTTGCTTAAAAATTTTGCTTGAATAAAGTTATACTGTTTGGTAAGAATAAAACTTTCACGTATTCAAGGTTTCTTTTAAACATTAAAAATCATGCACACCTATAATTGAAACTCCTCATTGCCAGTTTTCGATATTCTTGGGAGAGTAGGAAATATATATCAGTTTTATTTGTGTAGGAAGTAGTGAAAATATACTGATAAATGCGATTAATACAAGTAGGCTGGATGTGTGACGAGTGAGAATAACTCCCCCCCCAAATAAAAAAAATATGGTTTAAAACTACGCTACGGTTAAAAACACCAAAGTCGAGAGAGCCCGTTAGATATATACAGAATCCAAGGTTGGAGTCAAGGGGGGAGGAGTTAGTATTTTTGTTTAAAAAACCATGGGAAAAAGGAATAAAAGCAGTGACAGATGGTAGTTGGAAATTAGATGTTTAATGATATAAAAAAAGATGGCCATTTACTTCAACAGGGGATTGAAAAATGATTCAGGGACAAGTTGACTGATAAAAGGTGGTTATGAGGATGAGCAAATAATGCAAACACAAAGTGAGTGAAAAAAGTTGGATATTTTTGAAATGTAGGAGCAAATCTGAACAGATATATTGAAAACAAAAGAGGTATTGCATCAGGAAACTAAGCCCAGAAATAAATATATTGGCAAAAGTATCCCGAAGCAAAACATGAAAAGGGAGAGATTCTGTCTGATGGGATTGCAGTCCTGCCTTGATGAAGTAAGTATTTTGAAGATTTGTTGACTCTGGAATATAGAATAGAGACCGCTGAACGATATTCGAGTGAAACGGGGTATTGTAAATACGTGAATGTAAGTGAAAGTGAATGTCAAAGATCAAGAAAAGTCATTAGGGTCTAAAAACGGAATGCTACCAAGTGCTGATTTGTTTACAAGTGAGATGTAGTGTTACAGTGGTGAAAATGTGATGGCTGATATGTGAGATATATTTGGTGGAAGGGAGTGTTCCAAGAAATAGGTCAGTTGAATAATTATTCCTTTGTATAAGGATAAAGGTGACAGAGAGAATGTAAAAGTTATAGGGGGGCAAGGATATTACTTATATATTTAGGAGGTGTATGTTTAGGCTCTGATAAGGAAAGTTAGTCAAATACAGATGGATAGATAGGGGAAGAGCAATATGGTCTTAGACCGTAAAGGAAATATGTAAGTAAAGATTTATTATGAAAAATTGATATGCGAAATTTGATACTAAACAGATGGATCTTTTAGCAGTATATCTGGAGTAGAGGAGTCTTGTGTTATACTTGATTGAGGATTGATGGTGACAAACTAGTTGAAGTTCTAATAATGGAAGCTAAGTATGTCAGAATATTTAATTGGAGAGTGATTGGTTTGGTGAAAAATTGAGTTTGAGAAAAGAATGTCATGCAACGTTTTAATATTTCTGTAGACGTAGTAATGTCAGTAGGAGGGATGAGTTATGTGTGTGGAGCGTGAGGCACAAAAATGAGTCATAAATGGAGTATGAAAGCGCTGATTCCCTAACATGATGCAGTGTTTATTTGTGATAAGTGAACAACAGGAATTGGAGAGATTAATGAAAATCTTTAGGAGTCTTTGTAAAGCCGAGCGTGAGAAGATGTGAGGTTAAAAGGGTTTATAGACATCACGAATATTGAGCAATGAATGTTAACATGAGTGGCACAAGAAAAGAAGAAGTTGACTTCCTTCCTTACGCATTGGTAGTAAATATAACGGAATATAAATATAAGGAATGTTAAGGTTATGCATCACATTTGGAAAAAAGGAAGATTGTCTGTGGAAATCAAAGCCTTTCCTGGAAATTAAATGGGGAAGTTGAATTTGAATGAATGAAAAAACGTTAAGGGACTGAAATGAATTATCTAGTATATTTGGCGTAGAAGAATAATTGAAGAGTACGAAATGCGGAAGTATGAAGAAGTGCAAAAACTTTAGTGTGAGTTAGCTATGGATAATACACACATTCTTAAGTTCGTACGTGTAAGTTTATTGCTATTTTGTTGTTTTATATTTTGAAGAAATAGGATGAATTTTACTTCCCTATGACTCCGAAATATAATCATATTTCCCAAAAGGGTCGCTTGTGTAAACGAGAATTGGCAGACTGATGTAAGATTGATTGGAATCCATTTAACAAAAAAAAAAAAAAAAAAAAAAAAAAGTAAAATCGAACGCGGAGGAAAAAAAATCGCAATTAATGGTAGGAATGTTAAACGATACCAGCCAGATTGGGCGTTTGATTCATATGGGATTCTTAAAGGGAGATTCACCAATAACGGAACAGCTTTCCTGAAATTCTTTGCGAAATCGACGGAACGGATTCGGTTATTATAGGTTTTGCGATTCGTCGATAAGTGTTGCAATCTGTTGCTGCTTTAAATTACAGGAGGCTGGAAGAGATTTTTATGTTTTTTATTTTGATGGAAGCCGGAGTAGTTTTGGGGCTTCGATATCGATTTAGTAGCAAAGACAGGAAAACCAATAATGGCTATAATTTTGACGCTTATGTTTATCGTTATTTTTTATTGTTGGTTTCACGTTTTGTTGGTGTGATAATAGTCGTCTTCCTGCGAATAAAATTCGTTCTCCATATCAAGTTCTCCATGATCTCATCGGCGGTTATTGCGATGTTATTAATTGTGACAATACGATCAAGAAATTATTCCACTCCCGAAAGAGTGCTTTTCTGAAAAATGCGAAAATTCATAGTATTGCCCATCAGTTAGTAGTGAAAGAGGATATTTTCCGCGGGTGTTATTGAAGCTAATGCAACCAAAGCTGGATGGAAAGCAACACCACAGGCCCCCTGAGCAGTGTAACCGCAAGTTAAGTGGCAGTACAGTGGATCGACCTTCGGCACATAGCCGACCTTCCTAAAATATTTCTTGAATATCTATCGATAAATTTCAAATATTCCTGCTTGCAAACAGACAAGCAAAAACATAGAAAGCCAAACAGATAAAGGTCATGCCTCTGTTTCCTTGCTGTGGTCATAAAGGCCCTGCTGTTTCCGAACGGTGGAAATATACGAGCCACTGAGCTCCCATTTCGCCTTCATTCTCTTACCGATACTCAGTGAGAGCACACACCTCGAGTTATCCCCAGGATGGATCGTATGAATTGCCGAAGGGAAATATTTGAAAGAATAAAGATAGAAGATCCCCTTCTCCCGCAAACTATGTAGTTCACAGTGTGATGAGACCAACAGACGAAGAACTGCACTGAAACTGTTAAGTCATAGGCTAAACGTTCCGCCGCAAATCGTAATTAGTGTCATGGATATTGTGAGTAAACTCATCTTTTATGCAATGACGGTATTTCCTTAGGTCTAGCAGTATACTTCCCTAAGGAACGGGTCCCGTACTTCCCAGTTTTATTCCAGGAATTTCCCGATTTTCATGTTATATATATCCTTTTGGTTTGTCTGTTTATGCATCAGCTAATTATGCACTACGATTTATCTTACAAAAAAAGTTCATCTTACATTATAACAATAATAATTTGCCAGATATTTCTTATTTTCACAATAGCGTTGCAGCAAATGTTGTAGGTTGAATATTTCGTGTTTTACACATTTTGAAATCGTAATATTCGTGAAATAATAACAATTTATAAATGATTGGTTGTATTTGGTCTTTTACTCTCATTTCTTTTATGTCATTTTCCCTTTCCTTCACTTCGAAGAAAACGTCTATATTCTCTTCATCGTTGTTTATTATAATCTCTCCAAACTGCAGCTGAAGGTAACCGATTCTCAAATTATTATACAATGGAAGGTGTAAACGGTAGTGTAAAGGAGAAGATTGCTGGAGAATTCAGTAAAAGTTAGTCATGGACGGACCACCATTTCATAAAATTAAAGTGGAGCTCCATTTTCAAGTTTGGACCATTAATCTTCACTACCAAGAAGTCTCTTATTATTCATTTCTTTAATATTGAGATTATTTAATAATGTATTATTATTATTACTGTTTAGTAAGACACCTCACTCTTGTTGCAACGTTCAAAGAAATTGTCGTTTCAGCTGCTTTTGAGGTTCCGGTTTGTTTTTCTTCTATTTTTTTTTTTTTTTGTCTTAGAGGAAATAAAAAAATTATTTGGCCAAAGTTCATTTGTTTACCTTATAAGAAAAAAAAAACTGTTTACGTTACAATATGCAGACGGGATGGTAGTGTAGACATTTTTATCATCAGTCGACGCTTCTGCCGGGTAATCAGTTTCACTAGAAAATGATAGCATCATATTTGGACTCCCTCATTTCAGTCACTTTGTGTTTAGAATTTCGCAGCTTAAAATAGAAATCAATTCATTTTGGATATCCTCGCTAAAGTCTGTTATATTGCTTTGGCCACTGATGATTCAAATGCTGGGTAAAATTTCGCATGCAGTGCTATTTCTTTAAAATATCCCTACCATTCGGAAGATGAGAGTGCAGGACCTTTCCATAGAAGCAAAACTTTTCTGAGATATTGCTTTATACCAATAATTCCCCATGAATACTGGTTAACAGGCTTCATTTCCCCGTGTAATCCACAAATCCTGGAACTTCTGCACTTATTATTCAACTTCTGCACTTATTATTCAACGAACGGGGAAGAATAATACAATAAAAGTGGTCGTAATACTGCGCGAATTTCAAATCACCGCCTAACGTGACATTTACGAGAGAAAGAGGCAGTGAGCGAGCAAAAATGCACTTTTACTGGTGTTAGACACTGCTGCAACATATGTATGCAAATCGTGTTGGGAATGGTAATGAAGCTTGGTGGGCATTGCACATGCATTAAGAGTGGAATATGGACCGGTCGCTTTTGCACTCCTTATACGTAATTATTTGGGTATGTATGTGTGTATATGTCAGTCTGCTGGTATGCTCGTAATTTAGTTTCAATAGAAATACGAATCAAAAGCCATTCCATTCCAACATTTACATAGAAACGATATTCATGCCCCTCATAATGGATATTCAAAGAATACTGACCCACACCTACACCTACACCAACACCCTCTCAAAATGCCCACAACTAGATTCCATTAAAACTAACTATGAAAACCTTTTGGAAAGTAAGAACGATACCAACTATACGTGGCAATTGCTGTCGCGCTTTCAGTTTTTATGTTGAACTTTCAAGAAAATCTTTCACATAGTGCACACGTTTTATCAACAAAGGTCAAACTTCTGACATGGGGTTTTGAATCATTTAATAAAAAGTTGCGTCAGATATGCTGTCAATTCAAATGTTGAGGGTGCAAATACGAGTTCAAAGATTGAACAATAACAGACTATTTTTTTAGGCGTGGCTACGACAACAGGCTGAAAATATCCATACTGCTCTTGCCGAAGTAAAAGTAAGTCTTCTGTCTTCAAATATCAACATATATATATGCATATTTATTGACATTCTCTTGCAACTCCATTTATAATAACTATATAACTGAATGGTTCCTATAATAACTTGACCGCAGTTCATTTGTAATTTATAGTCTTCATGCGCTCTTCGTAGATAGAGATGACTTATTCATTCCAAGATGTTGTAAACCACTCATCTTCATTGTAATTTTCAGTCAACTTTTGTGGATTTTACAGGTGAAATTCCCCACTGTATCCATATCATTTCACCGCTTTGTTATTGTTTTATTCATAGTTTTCAAAATCACATTTTTACTTTTGTCTTTATAAAAAAATACCTTATATTAACATGCAATATTTTTACTATCTGTCTAAAAACAAAGCTTTTGGAATTTGTATTTGCATATCTGGTGCTCTGGAAAAAGTAACAGTTTTTCTGAATCAGTCTGTAAAACTCTCGCAGTCTGGATAATTTCCAAAGTCATCATAAATCCATTGTGTATCGGGTTCATTAAAATTCCTGCACGAGAAGTAAGGGAAGTGAATTTTCCACGTATTTAAAACACTTTCGTCATGCAAATAGGAGTATGAAAGAAAATTTTATTTCGTTTTTATAACAGATAGATGGTAAATAGCACCGTTCAATTTAATGTAAAAATGAATTTTAAAAAATACGAAAACAGCACGATATAAAGCAAGGGCTTTTACGTTTTCATACTATTTTTCTCTTATGAATCGAGAAATGTCTATGATCACATTTACTCTTATATTTTGTTTTATCTTTGTACTAATTTTTCATAAAATAAAAGAAAATTCACCATCAAATATCTTTTGTACTCTCTGAAAAGCGGCTAAACCTTTTATGACGCGAAACTTGATTCTTTTGATGCTCTGAATTGAGAAAACTTGAGCGGTGCAACGGTTATAAAAAAACAACAGCACTGAAAGTGAGGAAAAAGAATATCTTATAAATGTGTAATCTTGTTACAAGGCAGAAAGGCGTATACAAGCGATACTTTAAACGGATTTGGAAAAAGAACAACAACATAATAGCCTTTTTTGAAGGAGGTTATTTTCTTGTTAGCTCTAGAGGAGTTTTAGAAGATTAAAAAAATCGATAATAACGAGTTATTAACCAGAATCTAGCTATACAACACATATGGGATAAAGTCTCCCTTGCAAAACTCTGCCTTACAAAAATTCCACAAAGTTCTACAGCAGTATATATCCCACTGTTCAAATTCTCTCTGTCTTTTGTTATAGAGAATTGCTTACATGTTTTTCATTCCATATTTCTTTTTTATCTTACAGTCATATTTTTCTGTGTGTGTATATTTGCGCTCTCTCTCTCTCTCTCTCTCTCTCTCTCTCTCTCTCTCTCTCTCTCTCTCTCTCTCTCTCTCTCTCTCTCTCATCTAACGAATCTTTGAAATTAGCAGAATAACATAAAGACTTAGGTTGTATGAAATTTTGTTGTTTTGTCCAAAATATCGGATGTATTTTCCAAACAGTAACCTTTTAACCTAACCAGATATCTATAAAATTGTCTTTACTTTAAATGTCAAAAGTCGATTTCAAGAAATAACAATGTCAGCATTAAAGAGTCCCTGTTAAAATGATCGTGAAGGTAAACGTAATTTTAGCAAGTTACATACTGAACAATTTCAGCCTTGAAGTTACCTTTTAGCAAGTTGCATACTCAACAATTTCAGCATTAAAGTTACCTTTTAAAATGACCGTGAAGGTAAACGTAATTTTAGCAGGTTACATACTCAACAGTTTCAGCATTAAAGTTTCCTTTTAAATTGATCGTGAAAGTAAACGCAATTTTATTAAGTTACATACTCGTGACAGCATTTGAATTAGATATCAGTCAAGAGTAACGGTGCTCTTTAAGACATCCAAAACTGGAATAAGTTGCATATCAGTCCCATCCAAATCGTCGCTACGGAATTGAGGAAAATGGATTTTTCTTTAAACGTTTATGACACCTGCAGTGGGCATGGCAGTTAGTAGTGTGAGAGGCAAACCCCAATCTGTTATTGAAATGATAAAGACGAACAAAAATAATTTTACTTTGGTTTTATAGTATTTTTTCTGAAATACAAACAATAACAAAATAAGAAAAAATCGTGATTTGAATCTATCCTAAATGTACATCAGGCAATGTGGCAGATAAAAACGTTCCTGGGATATTTTTTCCTATCGGAAAACGTTTATGTTTATTCTTACTACAGCTGATATAATTTGCTATTATTTGTTTATCTATTTTCGTAATATTTTCTGTAAACCAGTTTCTTAAGCTGTTTTGAAGACCCCAGATATCCTGTTATTATTATTATTATTATTATTATTATTATTATTATTATTATTATTATTATTATTATTATTATTATTATCCGCGCAAAGAAAAATAACGTCCAGTTAGATACTGGAAGCAGTATTTGTTTTATTTGAAGCGCATTAGTTTAACTATACGCAATTCCTTTAAGATGCCTTTAAAATGAAAAACGCACGAGCAAACCTTCGGAAATCTGTACGTGGAATATTTTAAAACTTCATTACTAACCCGAGTCCGGATCGCTGGGTTTCGTTTAATCATGCGGAAAATATATGTGGAAGATGTTTCTGAGCTATTGGATACAGATTCTGGGGAGAAACTAGAGGAATTTTTAGGTAAACTCAGTGCCCAAGAACCTTACATGAAATTCACATTAGCAAATAGTGTGGACCAACTCCCCTGTTAGTAGGTGTTTATGCGTGAAAACTATCTCAGGGTTTCGAATATAAGGTTTATTGTTAGCATTTTTGGTTTCATAATGATGTGTCTGTAAATGGATTTATACTGGGTTTATGTATGATAGCTTTTAGGGAAATGTGACACTAAATATTTGAATCTTGAAATGGATTTATACTGGGTTTATTCATGATAGCTTTTATGGAAATGTGACACTAAATATTTGAATCTTGAAATCTTTTATATAAGAAATTTCTTAGCCGATTTGGTTTTTCCAGTTTGGCTTATAGTTGATGCTATGGAGAAATCTTGGAACATTTTCTACTTACAAAAGAAAGAATTATCATACAGAAAGAAAACCATTATGAAATTTTCGTTTCGTAATGGGGTTTCTGAAATAACAAAAAAGCCAAGGATGAGAATTACGAATTCGGTTTCTATCCCAATAACACCATTATGAGTCATTCAGAAGATCTCTTAGGGTATAAATTGTAGAGTGTGAGAAGTCAGCTTCTTTTATGCCAGAGAATTTTGCCGGAAAAACGTTTCCCTGATCTCGAAAAAAAAAAATAAATAAATAAAGATTTTAAAAAGCCATATGAACAGATGACAGAAATAATGTTTTGACATTCGATTGTTGGAACGAAAACCATAAATAAAGCTTTAAAAGAAGTATAGTAATGTTCAAAAGCGATATGTAAAAAGAAAATCCCAGCGGTTTTGTGGAAGGGAGACTAATTAACTCGATAATAACGATTGAAGGAACAAATGCTTTTGTAGCATGGACGCAGCACTATGAATTGTCTTTAAAAGGTATGGTCACTGAAGCCAATTTGGATGGTGTTTCTGTAGTTTCCCATGATCATTTACCCGGCAGTCCTAATACCGACCGATGAGAAAAACCTCTACCGCAGTATTTTTTCCGCATGTAAAGAGTAAGATTAAATTTCACTTACATTTCCTTCTGACTCAGGAAAGGGGAAACCCTGAAAGCTCAAGAATTCTGTATCGTTTTAAAGGCTTTCTTATTTTTAAACCAATGTGCTTCAAATCTACGCAGTAATAGTCCAGCACATCAATTTTGGCAGAGGGTAGTGATGCAAATAGCCAGTAAGGGAAATGATGCAAGAATTGCTGTTATCATGCACCTCACATTATAAAAATCTTAGTTAAACTGTGTACAGTTTAATCAACAATATGGAAAAATGAACTATTGCCAATAGATTGACTCTCTTTCAAATCGCAATGTTATTCGTTGATGACTGTGATGATTACGAAATTCTGAATTGCCTGCCATCAAATAACATAGGCAGAGGGATAGACTCGTGCATGCAAAGAAAGAGAGAGATCTTTTGTTATATTGTACTTAACTTCTTTCTAAAATTTACCTTCCCGGACAAATCGATTGCTCTACCTGTTATTTTAAATTAAAATATTTTCGGTGAATATACGTAAATTAGTTGGTCAGCGAATTATTAAGATGTATTTTAATTTTTAAATTGAACAATAAAAATTACTTTACTTTGTCAACACTATTGTTACAATAATGACAGTTGTTTAGTCGCTGTACATTTTGACAAATAACATTGAGCAATTAACAAAAGGCACAAGTGGTCAAATTAAATTACAATTATTGTTACTACAAGTGAAAAGCGTAGAATTAAGCAATTATGAAAAGTAAATGACTCCATAAATGGAAGAGAGGAAACTGAGGGAGAACTTTTGCTTCATATATATATATATATATATATATATATATATATATATATATATATATATATATATATATATATATATATATATATATATATATATATATATATATATATATAATGTATATATGTTACATATATATGTATGTATATATACACATATAGTGTGTATATATATATATATATATATATATATATATATATATATATATATATATATATATATATATATATATATATATATATATATATATATAGAACAAATAGGGTGGAAAACAGCCATCGTAGCATCTTAGGTTTATTGGCCAAATTTTCGAGACGTCAAGTCTCATCATCAAGGCTGTAAAATATACAAAATTTTTACAAATTAAAAACACACTCAGTAACATGATACATACAAAAGTTAAAATCACAAAAAAACGATAAACAGTTTATATTAAAACAAAGTAAAAAAAAGTGAAATAAAAGCATAAAAAGTTAAAAGAACTCTAAGACTAGTATCTATCTCTAGGAAGCTGAAAAACTGAGTGACATTCCCCTTCTTGGGAGGCAGGACGTCAACTATGCTATAAACAAGACAATAGAAGAGGTCTGACTATTTAATGAGGGTACAAGCCGCTTAATTGGTAAAGATTCTAAAATAGAGAGGGAATAGTCACTGGTGCTTGGGCCACGATACGGAAATCCTTATTTGAAAATAGTTTTACGTTTATTAGCGTGTTCTCTTATACTAGTCAGAGAATTCTTTGGTTTTTAAGGTACATCCCGTACAGTGACTGACTCTGAGATGAGAAACTATCCTGACCTTGAGCAATCTTTTGGTGGCTCCCACATATTTCCCAATCTTACATTTTAGGCAAGTAAAACAATAAACCACCAAAGACCGCATCAAGGCCGGGAGTTTATCCTTGTGGGAGAACAAGGAACCGAGGGTTTTGGGATTTTTAGACACAAGTTTAATATCCAAGGCCGGAAAAGTATTCTGGATTGCTTTTTGTTTGTAATTTAAATGCGTTGGAATGAATAAAAGGAATGGAGGCATACATAGATAATTTGGGTACGTTGGGAACAGAATTACGTGGCTGAAATCTTTTAATCAAGTCAGAAGTTAACGGTGTAACAGCTAATGCTTTTATGTGCTCTTGAGGAACAGATGCTGGATGGGTGTCCCTTACCTTATCGTCCTCTCTTTTATAAGTGATATGTCGACGACACTATCGCCTTGTTTAGATCCCGAGAGGCAGCCGAAACGCTCATGGAATATATCAGTGGCTTACAACCAAATATACAGTTCTCAATGAAGCAAGAACGTGACAACTAACTTGCTTTTTCAGTATTCTCATTACTCAGACAGAACGTGGTTTTAATACGAGTGAATACTAATAGAAATAAGATCGGTAGTTTAAGACCTCTGTTTTTCTTTATAGCGATAACGGAGTTGCTATTTATTTTTCAGAGACTTTTTTTGTCACAGCTTAGGAGAATGAAACAATTAATTTCAGTTTTCACGATTCTTTGAAAAAGGATGTGGATTTCTTTTTCTTTTGACTCAGTAAAAGAGGAAATAGTTGGTTGTGTGAGAGTTCGCATCAGCTCCTCGGTTTCTAATTGATTCGCCTTCCGCCCACTTCACTGGCTCCTGAGTTTTTAAACGATTCCTGTCGCAGTTTTCCGGTACGAATGCGCCTTACCACGACTAAGATGTCGTGCAAGTTGCTCTGAAACTTTCCAGAATTGCTCATTGTTGTTTTCTCTATTGAGTGAGTGAGGAATGTGGCCTTGGGGGTGACAAGGGATTTTTATCTGTCTGATGTGGACAAATATTTGGTGTGGTGTATGTATATGTATGTATATATATATATATATATATATATATATATATATATATATATATATATATATATATATGTATATATATATATATATATGTGTGTGTGTGTGTGTGTGTGTGTGTGTGTGTGTGTGTGTGTGTGTGAGGTTATAGGTTTGTTAAGTATAAGTTTTTATTTACTGTAGATATTTATTTGTCGATTACTGGATATTAAGAGACTGAGATTAAGCAGGTGCAGCACCTGAATGAAATTTTAAATTTTATTTGATAGTTTTAAATGAATTTATCAGAATATAAGAATATTGAAATGTGGTGAGTGAAAATACTATAGACCACATTTTTCTGTCTACTGTCTTGTACATTTTTCGCTGACGAAAATATTGTTTGTGTTGTTTATTTTTTCCTTTATTTGACTGTGTTTATTTATACGTTGATGACGAATGAAACGGTTTACTACACAATATCCTTTACATAAATCAAATAATCATTAGCAAAGTGTGTACCGTAATGTATGTAAACTATTCCGTCGAGCCTTTCCCTGAAAGAAATAACCAAATATTCTCTCTTGCAGGTAAGCCAGAATGATGACCCTCTTTCGTCAAGTCCCCTGAGAGTAAGTAGCACATTTAAATTCGTTGTGTACTTCGTAAACATGTTATCACTGGCTGTATTGTGTATTTACACTGTAAATACATTTAGTGAATCGCATTAATCTTAACAGCTGGTCCGAATGTATAGATCTCAGCGAACGCATGCTGAAAGTTATCGTATGTTTACAAACAAGGGGATTTGTGACATTGTTAAAACTATCCAAAGTGACCTCACCAGTGGCACTTGAGGCCATTGCCACTGTCATTCCGGCTAGAATGCGAGAATTCAGCCTTCCGGAGAGCGTCATTTAAGTCAGGGAAATTACCCCTCGGGGCGTTGCAAGAGAAGAGGCACTGCCTTGGGTAAACTAGTTATTTTTCAAACAAGCGGTTCATTTCAAGGGCGAGTTCCAAGGAACAATAGAGGTTAGCCAATACCGAAATTATTTTTTCTCACAGGGACGACTTGGGAGATGAAATGGTTTTTGTTAGAACGTGTGCCGGAAAACAGGTGGAATTCTTGACAGATATGATGCATGTAATATGAACTATTCACCAGACAGGAGATCGCAGTTGTTTTTGCCTTGTTTTAGGAGACCTTGATGAAAGTTTATATTTTTAAGATTATAATTATGATACAAATAATAATAATAATAATAATAATAATAATAATAATAATAATAATAATAATAATAAAACGTATCGTAGCATTCTGACGGGTTCTTAAAGATTTATACCTTTTCTTTATATTTTCTTTACGCCGAGGCTTCTGAGTTTCTATATGCTACCCATAGAATAATCATAATAATAAAGTTACTGGATCCATTGAAACTAGCCCTGCAACAATTAGAACTTAACTGTTGGTATATTAGAAAAATGAAAGTAATTATTAACATTGTTTCTCCTTAAATGTAAAGTAATTTCTCCCTTCTAGCCTTCTGTAAAATACTATACAGTGACGTAGGTGGCCCTGTAGATCGTTTGCACTTTCTCATGGTCCTGGTGTAACGTCAGTATCTTAGTTTAACTTAATCACACATTTTTCCATAAGAATACATATCTTTTTTATCATCAGGATGTTATGCAGAAATAGTTACTTGCATTGTTTTTCAAGTGGTTTTTGGTTATAAATTCAGGATGGTTTTGCAGGGATTTGGAAAATCATTAGTATTTCTTATCTGATCAATAAACATAGAATAGCTGATTGCTGTCAGAGGATGTCAGTCTTGAAGGTAGAAAGCCGGGGATAAAGTGACAGAAAAGAAGGTTGTGACATCGCTCGTTCTGTTTCAGTTCTTGTAGTTGTTAACATTCTGTCAGCCTCTGAAATGTCGAAGT